>NC_141918.1:49807954-50110984 GCF_057802395.1 Ceratotherium simum simum | reverse complement strand
GGAAAGGAGGAAGCAACGCAGATAAAGAGCTCAGGACTTGGAATAGAGGGCCACTGGAGCTTTGCTGAGCAACAGGCTGTAGATGCATAGCCATGAAACTCCATGAGACTAGACAAAGATTGATCAGGAAGTTGTATGGTGAACAGTTTCCAAAGGTCACACAAGGTGGGGAAATGCTCAAGCTTGGATCAGCCAGAGTGGAGACTCTAAAATGATCATAAGTTAGTAGTAGGAATTAACTATCCTTGGAGTAAATGGTACTACAGATGAACCCCACGTCTTAAAGAGATCAAACTGATTCCCGAGTAACTGAGCTGCCTGCAAAAACAAAGCCCAGCACTCTGTGAAGGAAGAAAACACAATCCAGATACACAACGATATCATATTCACAATTTCCAGTATCTAAAAATAAATTACTAGACATGTCAAGAAGCAGGAAAATGTGACCTTTACCAGAAAAGAAAATAAGTCACAAGAATCAACACTAGAGATGATGGACTTAGCAGTAACTTAGCATAGTTACAATATGCTCAAAGATTTAAAGGAAACAAACACAATAAGGAGAGAAGTAGAAGACATAAAAAAGAACAAAATGCGCCGGCCCGGTGGCTTAGCGGTTAAGTGTGCGCGCTCCGCTACTGGCGGCCTTGGTTCGG
This sequence comes from Ceratotherium simum simum, assembly GCF_057802395.1. Classification (NCBI taxonomy): domain Eukaryota; kingdom Metazoa; phylum Chordata; class Mammalia; order Perissodactyla; family Rhinocerotidae; genus Ceratotherium; species Ceratotherium simum. The sequence continues at coordinate 50,110,328 of NC_141918.1, read as the reverse complement.
ATCCCGGGCGCACACTGATGCACCGCTTCTCCGGCCATGCTGAGGCTGCGTCCCACATACAGCAACTAGAAGGATGTGCAACTATGACATACAACTATCTACTGGGGCTTTGGGGAAGGAAAAAAAAGGAGGAGGATTGGCAGTAGATGTTAGCTCAGAGCCAGTCTTCCTCAGCAAAAAGAGGAGGATTAGCACGGATGTTAGCTCAGAGCTGATCTCCCTCACAAAAAAATAAATAAATAAATAAATAAAATAAAAAAGAACAAAATGACACAGAAGTGTGAATGCACTTAATGCCACTGAACTGTACACCTAAAAATGGTTAAAATGATAAATTTTATGCTATGCATATTTTCCCAAAATAAAAAAGAAAGGAATCAAAGGGACTTGCAAAAGATGACAGGTATAGTATCTGAAATAGAAATTTCATTGTGTGGGATAAACGGATGACTATATATTGTAAAACAAAAACATATGATTTTGAAGACATAGTAATAGAATCTATCCAAAATAAATCACAGAGAAGAGAAAGACTGAAAAAAATTAGCTGGGTGTCAGTGACATGTGGGATAATATTGGGTGGTCTAAAAGATGTGTAACTGGGGTCTCAGAAGGACAAGAAAGAGAGAGAGGGAGGAGGGGACAGAAAATATGTTTAAATAATAATGGCTAAAATGTTTCCAAATTTGACAAAAATTATAAACCCACAGTACAAAAAACTCTAATACTCCAAGTATAAAACAACACCCCCTCAGTGATAAAGAGAAAAATCTTAAAAGTAGCCAGAGGAAAAAAAGGCACATTATGTACAAGGGAACAAGAAAGAATTATTTCAGACATAATTAGGCACTATGCAAGTTAGAAGATGTTGGGATAATATCTTCAAGGTGCTGAAAGATGTAAGGACTGTCAACTTAAATCTCTATAGCCAGTGCAAATATCCTTCAGAAATGAAGCCTAATTCAAAACATTTTTAGACGAACAGAAGCTGATAAAATTCATTGACAGCAGACCTTCACTACAAGAAATATTAAACAAAGTTCTTCGGATGGAAAGAAAACGATCCAGATGGAAACTTAGGTCTACACAAAGGAATAAAGAGTGCCATAAATGGTAAATATGTGGGTAAATGTACCAGACAACCAGACAGTTTTTTTCACTTAAAAAATTACTTTGGAAGATAATTGAGCATTGAAAATAAAAATAATGACACTTTAGTGTGGAATTTACAACATATTTAGAAGAAAAATGTATGGCAACAACAGCATGAAGGATGGAGGACCACTACATGTGAAAAATTATTTGAAAGTAGACTGTTATAAGTTCAAGATGTATATGTTCAATCTTCAATCAGAGAATAATAGCTAATATCTAATACAGGATATAAAGAATCATAAGAATACTCAATTCAAAAGAGGATAAGAAAAGAAAAAACAACTAACAAAGAACAGATAGGAAAAATGGAAAACAAATAGCAAGATGGTAAATTTAAACTCAAACATATCAATAACTATCTTAAATGTAATTCATGTAAACACTTCAGTAAAGGGCAGAAATGATCAAACTTGGAAAAATGAAGCACCAACTTTATACATATATGTACAACATGTCTGTTCTTCTAAAGGCAACATTAAGAAAATGAAAAGGCAATCCACAGACTGGGAGAAAATATTTGCAATACTTATTTCTGACAAAAGACTGGGCAAAAAATTTGAGCAGACACTTTCTATAAGAAGGTTTACAAATGGTTATAAACACACAAAAATGTGTTACAACATCATTGGTCATCTGAGAAATGTGAAGTAAAACCACAGTGAGAAACCACTACACACCCAGTAAAATGTCTGAAATTAAATATTGTCGAGGCTGTGGAGCAACTGGAATTCTTGTACATATCTGAGGGAATGTGAAGTGATATAAATACTTTGGAAAACAGTTTAACAGTTTCTTATGAAATTAAACATACACCTACCATATATGTGTATGGTACATATAACCTAGCAATTGCACTTCTAGGTGTTTACCCAAAGGATATAAAATCTATGTCTACAAAAAGACAACACAGATGTGTACTAACAGGGTGAATGGAGAAACAAAGTGTGGTATATCCATACAATGGAATACTACTCAGCAACAAAAAGAAATAGCTACTGGATCTAATTTATAGTAAGAGAAATCAAAGAAGTGGTTACCTGGAGTTGAAAAGGTGGCGGGGTGGGGGAAATTTACTGCAAAAGGGGCATAAGGGAAATTTAGGGGTGAAAATATTCTATATCATGATCATAGTGGTGGTTTCACAGCTACCTGCATTTGTAAATCTCATGGAACTGTACACTGAAAATAGGTGCATTTTATTGAATATAAATTATATCTTAACTTGATTTTTAAAACTTCAGTCTTGATAACTGTAGAATGCCTTGTGAGTTGGCGTGCTCAGTGGTTTATTGGGATACAGATCAGGAATGCACTTGCCGTCCAATCATATATGTTTAAAAAGAGTTTATCATTTATGTGCATATTTGTTTCACATAGTTTTTTTCTGATTGAATATTTGCCCGTTTTAGTATTGTGTATCTTAGAGATAAGCGATTAGGATATACAGAGAACATGTGTAGTCAGGTTTAAGGTCAGCACAGCAAACAGGGACCTAAAATTGTTTTAGATGAAGCTTGTTTTGACTAGAATTAAGATCAATGATATACACCTTCTTCCTGGGGTAGGTAAATTGCACAGAGGATTTTATCTACATCCAGGCTTAATTTAAAGACTCTAATTTCCTAAATAGTTCATAATTTGTCATTTGACAAATAGTCTGCATTATTACTTAGAGTTTTTAAAGCTAATCCCCATATTTGTAAGTCTCGGTACATGCAAACCATCTGTTTTCTCTCCTATTCAAATAAATCTGAAAAACCAAAGTGGCTGTACCATGAAAATAAGACTTTTTTGTCCCACTAGATATATCAAAAAGCAGAGTGAAATATATTTGTTTAGACAGTCAGTGATACAATGCCCATGGCTGCAGCTTTAAGGTCGTCTGACCTCAAGGTAACAGTTTGTGGTAAATGGTAACTTATTAAAGTAACTGCTTTTTAAATTGAAATATATATATAAAATCCTCTAATTGTACAATTTACCTACCCCAAGAAGAAGTTGTATATCACTGATCATTGAGAAAGGATAGTAAGTGAGAAATGAATGGAGTTGGGGTTGGGGCCAAATAGTAGGTACCACCCAAGGGCCAGCCTTCAATGCAATGCTAACTCGGATGCTGTAGTTTGATAGGCATTGTGATGGTTAGTTTTATGTGTTAACTTGACTGGGCCATGGGGTGCCCAGATATCTGGTTAAACATTATTTTGGGGAGTGTCTGTGAGAGAGTTTCCGAAGAGATTAGCATTTGAATGGGAGGACTGAGCAAAGCAGATGTGGGTGGGCATCATCAAATTCTCTGAGGGCCTGAATAGAACAAAAATACTGAGGAAGGTCGAATTCACTCTCTACCTTACTAGTTGAGCTGGGACATCCATCTTCTCCTGCCCTTGGCACTCTTGTCCTCAGACCTTCGGATTCAGAGCCTTCACCATTGGCTCTCTGATTCTTAGGCCTTTGAATTATACCACTGGAGTTCCTGGGTCTCCAGCTTGCAGAAAGAAGGTTGTGGAACTTCTCAACCTCATGATTGTGTGAGCCAATTCCTTGTAATAAATCTCATTCTATAGATCTATCTATCTCTGTTGGTTCTGTTTCTCTGGAGAACTCTGACTAATACAGGTGGGCTGGACCCTAAGGTCCACCATGGTCTTAGGGCAAAGAGACTAAGTCCAGATCCACCTGCTGCTAGGAATAGAGCTGGCAGATGGAAGCTAGACAGGGCTGACTGTAGGTTAAGGGGGTTCTTCAATACGTGAATGAGATCAAGCAGAGGCTGACACCTGAAGTCATGCCAAGTCTGCCATGACTTCTAGGGCACCCCAATTTGGGAAACAGAGTAGCAATGTCATCTGGAATACTCACAGGCTTTTCTGGTGGCCTGTCAGCCGGCAGCATCATTTTTGGGTCAGCAAGTACTAGTTTGTCTAGCCTTTCTTCCTTGTGGAGAAAAAGGAAAGAAAAAGAACATTTATTGCATTTGCTATGGACCCCCTATAAGCACTTTGCTTGTATTTCGTCTTATTCCCACTTATTGTCCCCATTTTCATAATAGGAAATCATGAAAGTGAAGCTCAGAGAAATTGTCACTGTAAAGCTTACACATTGTCATTACAATTAAGAATTAAACTCAGATCTGTCTTCCCCCCAAATCAGTGTTCTTTCCACAACTTTGCAAGGCTAGGAGACCATTTTTGCCAGTACATCAAAAATTGATAAGACCTTTACGGACAGATTCATACTAATCAAATTCACAGGAGACGGATTCATTAAAAGAGTGCTAATGGATAAATATGCAATGAGAACTAAAACTGACAAGAAAGACTAGAGAGCTTGAATAAAAAGTTTAGTGCATTCTCTCACTAAATTGAAGAGTCACCTGGGAAGAAAAATTATATTCAAAATATTTCTTGGTCAGTATAAATCAGAAACAAAGGCCTGGAATGATCTTTAGTATAAGGTGCCTCCATTAACAATGTCAGAGGCTGTCTTCCTCACTTGGTTAGAACTTGGGTTGTCATTGGTGGTGTCCCTTGGTCATTGCCCACTCTCCAGTGGGCAGTGCTGAGTCCAGACCGCCACTGCCATATTACATGTACACATCACATGCAAACGCTTCTGTTTCGGGATGATTTGCACCCATTCATTCAATATATATTGTACATCTCTAATGGCCAGACTGTCCTAGGCACCAGACATACAATATTAAATAAAAATAGTTAAAATCCCTGGTTTTGATGGAGTGTTAAAAAAATTGTCAGAACCAAGGAAATTAAAACATTGACATAGATACAGCTTTAGATATGCAAATGGAGCTGTTTTTATAAATTAATTTTCTATAAAGCATTCTCCACAAATCACTGTACTTCAAAAATCTGGGGATAGTTTGCTATCATCCCAGTGTGTACATAAGGTTAATGAATGGTTGAAAAATAAGAATACTTCGTGTAAAAGCCAGTAGTTCTCGGGCAAATTTTGTCTTGTAACATTTTCAGGTGTTCCTGTAGCTCCACTTAACTCATAGGCTATTGACTTCTTCAAAGATTTACTAAATCTCAGAAGAAGGCCTGTAAGCAGGCAATCACAGTGGCATTTATTATCCTCATACAACAAATGTCATCCATTTCGAGTGCTGTCTGTTCCTGGGAGACAGCTGGCCTGGTCCTCAACTACCTTTATACTTAGACCTTTCCAAGACACTGACTTCACAGTGGTTAACGTCAATGAAAAGGTTCCATAAATTCATACTGGGTGATCTGGGGATTGCGTGTGGCACTGTTGCCTTCTCGTCATGAAGAGGACTCTGTGACCTTGATTCTTCCTTATTTACTTTTTATTCTAGGATTGGGTTGCATAAAATACCAAGAGAAATAAGTAGGTGATGGCTGAAAATTGAAACTCTTATGATTAAACAAGAATTTTGATCAAAACACCACTTGTAAAAGAATTTATCTTAAGTATGAAAGCAGCCTTTGCTCTCTGCTCTCCAACCCCTGCCAAAATAAAATTAAAAAAACCAATCTTTAATATAATAGAAAGTCCTTGCTTCTACTAGTGATTAGTAGATTTCATACAGCAGCTTTAAATGAAACAGTATCTGCCTTAAAGCAGTTTTTATTCCAGGCTGTGTGGCATATCATTTATACACATACAAATCGATGCCTCAGTCTTGTCTTGGGAGGATGGACCAAATTCTGCCTCTTGCATTAACTACCCGTGTGACAGCTCCATTACTGGAGAGGCAGGAGAGCCTAGGGTTTCGGTGTGCAGCTTCTACAGTCAGATAGCTAACTTTAAACCCCAGCAAGACATTTATTGGCTGAGTAATCCTGAGCAAGTCACTTACCTTCTCTATGCCTCAGTTGTCTTATATGTATACAAAGAGGTGTCTTAGTTCGGTCAGGCTGTTGTAACAGAATACCGTAGGCTGAGTGGCTTAAACAACAAACATTTATCTCTCACAGTTCTGGAGGCTGGGAAGTCCAAGATCAAGGTGCTAGCCGACTTGGTGTCTGGTGAGAGCCCACTTCCTGGCTCCTAGAGGATGGTCGTCATCTTGCTTCCCTGGGATCGCACTCCCTAATGAAACCTCAAAAGAGACACCATTGCCTGAGGCTTGCTTTCTGGAGGTTGGGCAGGATGACCTGTAAGATTCCTTAACACTAAAAAATCCCATGTTATAGTGCCAAGAGAGTGGATCTGCGGTCAGAAGACCTAGTTTTATGTCCTGGTTTTAACAATGATATCGGTGTGACCTTGGGCTAGCCACTTAACCTCCTCAGACGTTGCTTTTCTTGTTAGTAAATAAGGATCGAATGTAATGTACTTGATTCTATGAAAAGTGACTTTCTTCACAAAATGATTGTAAGGATTGACTGGGATATTTATATAAAAACAGTTCGTAGCTGTAGATCTACACAAATCTCTATCTGTTGGAGGGCAGTCCTTATCCCTCCCACCTCACATTTCATAATTACTGTCCCTAGTTAGGGACTACCTAGTTAGGGACCACCTACAAAGAGTGAACACTTGGGAGACTTCTTTTGGCCTCATATTCCTCCCCCTCACAGGAGGCGGAATGGCCCAGGTTTCCAGTGGGTAGGACGCACGGTTCGGTGTGGCAGCCCTTTCACTCTCGGGCATCTCCATGGAACGAGATGAGGTGCATGCTCATTCATTCTAGCCCTCCTCTTCACTTCCTGCAGCCCTGTTACCATAAGCACCTCTATTCCCCGACATGTGTAGCCCTATTATTGGTCACTCTCCCTGTCCTGCCAGTGACTAGGTACATGAGGCCACCCTGCTAATCTTGCAGCAGGTTAGAATAGACAAGAGTACTTGGTGTCTGCCCTAGAGGTTTGGCTGTCTTGAGTCAGTCCATAAGACTCAGGCGGAAGAAGGTCTCATTAGTCTGAGCTACATGGCCACCATAGTTTACAGAAGCCTTGAGGTCTAGGGATGATTAGCAACAGTGAAGCTGACAGTTTGTGAGCCTCTTCTCTATTTGGTTGGAATCTAGAAAGGAAGAGAGATGTTTCCTCATGGCCCACTATATCCCTCAGGCTCTAGCAATATCTATAACGTGGGATCAACACTATCTTCAAGCATTCATCACTTTTATCTTTTTACTGATGCTAAATCTTCAAAAGGGAAAAGTGAATTTGGAAAGGTAAGTTTACAATCACTTTCCCTTTGAAGATAAAATAAGAGAGAAAAAATCTGTTTAGAGAGCTACATGTAAAACCCTTTAACGAGAAACAGATCCTATCTGCATTGAGCTATATTTAGAGGGAAAACTAGCTGGCCACAGGCCAATTGTTCCTCCATGCTCTTTTTAGAACTCAGCATACTCTGTTCAACAAGATACACCATGAGCAGTACTAATTGGTTATTTAATATGGGTTTTGACTGCTAGCAACAACAGTTCTAAAAATAATCAGGGTAACTAATATACTTCACTGAATATCTGTAGGACAGAAAAAGTGCTTAAAACTCTATGACAGAAAAGAAACCAACATACTGCTGCTGTCTCAAACTGATCAGAAAGACTGCTGTCTCACTTAGTGGGGCCGGTTTCAGTTTACCATGTTAGCTACAAAGACTACATATTCTGGTGAATTTGTATTGCTCCAACTTAACGAAGATGGAACTATATTTTCTAGAATCCCCTCCCCCGAATAGTTCCATGTAAGCATGGGTCGCAAGAGGTATTCTGATTGAGATTTGAAAGGCAGAAGTGAAGCAGCAGCCGGTATTCTGTTATGCTGGGAGATTTGGTGAGCCAAGCTCTTGCATATGACCACTTATCTGCCGGCTCACCTTGTCGGTGTGGGGCGGGCAGCCCTGGGCATGCAGCTACTGCAGCTCTGCCAGATCCTCCTTCAGCTTCTCTGACTTCTGGGCCAGGTACATGTTTAGCTCGAATAGGACACTCATGTCACCAAAGTGGAGGCTTAGAGCCGGTGAGAGACCAACGCAATTTCTAGTCTATCTTTGTGGGGTCCAACTTTTCTTCTCTCTTCCTTTCTTCACATTCATTTTCCCTTCCCAGCAGCCCTCAAACTCCAGTACCGGATGTAAAGATAACGACCTTATATAGACTATTTAACAAGTTCCCACAAATATGTAAGGTCAAATTCTTTTAATAAATCCCAATGCTGTTTCTCTGATTGAAATTAGACTGAGACAGATTTTGGTACTGGAAGTGTTTCCACAGGAACTGAACCTTAAGAGTAGGTTCTCTAAACTGGTTTTGCATTGTCTGGAATTGATTCTGTGATATGATTAGATTTAGAGTCATTAATGACCCAATTCCCAGGGATAACAGCTAATGAAGTACAGCAATGAGCTCAAGCTCACAGAATTTACTGGTATGATTATATTCTTCATCACTCTGAAACAGCTCACCTGAGAGAATGGTAGAATGGCTTTTTGAAGACTCGGTTATAGATGGCAACACCAGGGTTGGGGTAAAATTTCAGGATATGGTATATGCTCTAAATCAGCAACCGATAAGTGATACCATTTCTCCCATGTGAGGACTCAGGTCTAGGAATCAAGGGGTTGGAAATGGGGTAGCTCTTCTCACTAGAGATCAACTAGTGGAATTTTTTCTTCCTGTACTCATGACTTGTGGCTCTGGTTAGGCATTTTAGTTTCCAAGTAAGGAATGCTTCCACGGGACAACACAGCAATGGTTCCACCAAACTGAAAGTTAAGAGTGCCACCTACCTTGTTTGGCAACTTATGCCTGCAAATCACAGGCACAGAATGGAGTTACTGTGTTGGCTGAGATTATTGATCTTGATTATTAGGGGAAATTGGGCTGCTTCTACACAATGGGAGTAAGGAGGATGATGTCTGGAATGTGAGGGATCCCATAGGGCACCTGTTAGTACTCCCAGGTTCTGTGACTGAATCAATGAAAAAGTATATCAACTCAGTTCAGGCAGGACTGCTAATGGCCCGGATCCTTCAGGAATGAAGGTTTGGATTTCCCCACCAGGCAAGGAACCATGACCATGTGAAGTGCTTGCTGAGGGCAAAGGGCACTGGGTAGAGAAAGATGGTAATTTTAGTCACCAACTGTGACCACATGACCAGTTACAGAAACAAAGAATGTAATAGTTTGAGTATTTCTTCCTTATTTTGATATAAAAAATATATATTTGTCTTTCTCTGTCCCATCCTTCTAGCATCTAACATAAGATAGTAGTAGTAGCTAACTTTATATGTCAGTATTTAAGTTACAGAATATCAAGAGAGAGTGAAACTCAGCTAGAATGACCATCACCTAAGATAGGTAAATAGACTTGATATCTTCTTTGGAGGAGAGGGTTACCATGTTTTCAGTTATATGAGGGGATTGCTGCATTATGTTAAATAGAAGCATGATCTTGTCTATATTTGTAAGGTAAGTGTGGTTAAAGGAGGTGGATATAGATGACAGGTTGACAGTGGGTGGAATGTAGAGGATTTATACTGTCAACTTAGCTAAGCTGAGACTACATTTCCCAGAATTCCTTTCCTTGCCTGGTACCATATTAGCATGAGTCACAAGAGACATTTCATGCAAGATTAGAAAGCAGAAGAGGCAATCATATTCCTTTAATGCTCAGAACGTAGATGCAGAGGCACCAGGCGCTGATGCAGCTTATACACACTGATGCTTATATGTTGGCTCATCTTATTAGCCTGGGGCAACAATGGGCATGTAGCTGCTCTAGCTCCCTCACCTTCTCTGACTCCTAGGCCAGGAGCTTTGTCATAAAAGAACATGTCACCCTCCATTTGGAGGCTTGAGGGTGGTGAGTAAACAATACCGGTTTCAGTTTATCATGAACTCCAGTTTGTGTTTCTGGGTTCCAGTTTGTCTTCTCTCTCCCCCTCACTTTGCATTTCTTTTCCCTTCCCAACTGCCTGCCCTACTGACTTCAAGCTTTAGCAAGGATGCAAGAACAACAGTTTTACTTGGACTGTTTAGCCAGCTCTGATAATTGTGTAAGGTCAAATATACATACATGATCACTAGATGTATGTGTGTGTGTGTATATATGTTCATACATACATATATACACACTCATACACAAATAAATGTAAATGTGGCACACACACACATAAATAAAACCACCAATATCTAGCATAACACTCGACAGGTAATAGGCACTCAAAACATGTTTGTTGAACTCAGACAGCAAATTGAATAGAATTAAAAAGACGGTCTGTGTGAACATACTTAACATTTTAAAACAATACAAGTTTATGATCTCACAGTTCTGTGGGTGAGAAGTCTGATGGGCTTGGCTGGTTTCTCTGCTCCTGGTCTCCCAAGGCTGAAATCAAGGTGTAGCCAGCCTGGGCTGTCATCTGGAGGCCCTGGGGGAGACCTTGCTTCCAGGCTCGTTTGGGTTCAGTTTGCCCTGAGGCCCTTGTTTCCTTGATGGCTGTTGGCCAGAGGTTGTTCTCAGCCTGCATTCCCTGGTTCGTGGCCCCCTTCATCTTCAAAGCCTGCACCGGTATGTCGAGTCCTCCTCATGCTTCCAATCTTTCGGCCTCATCTCCCCTGCCTCTGGGGAGCAAGTTCTGTGCTTTAAAGGACTGATGTGGTTACATCGGATAATCCAAAAATAATCCACAGGATAATCCAAGATACTCTCCCTATCTTAAGGTCAGCTCATTAGTAACCTTAATTACATCTGCAGAGCCCTCTCATAGCAGTACCGAGATTAGTGTTGGATTGAATAACCAGTGATGAGAATCTTCGGGGGATATATTTGGAATTCACCCACCACAGAGCCCAGTCACATTTGGTCCTAATCTTCGAGTTTAAAGCACAAGATGGAGACTAGAGAGGAAGGTCATGGACAGACTCATATGCTATGCTGTGGAGGAGAGCCTTTAACTCACAGGTAGTTGAGTGGGTTTCAGTAGGGAGTTCAGGCTTGTGTTTTAGTTGGGTTTCTGTCTGCAAAAATGAAGGCTGGAGGGGCCGGCCTGGTGGCATAGTGGTTAAGTTCGCGCACTCCGCTTCTGTGGCCTGAGGTTCGTAAGTTCGGAGCCCGGACACGGACTGACACACTGCTTGCCAAGCCATGCTGTGGCAGTGTCCCATATAAAGTTGAAGAAGATGGGCACAGATGTTAGCCCAAGGCCAATCTTCCTCAACAAAAAAAAGAGGATTGGCATCAGATGTTAGCATTGGGCTAATCTTCCTCAAAAAAATAAAAAAAGAGGCTAGAGACAGTTGTCAAAGATCAAGGATAAGGTGGACCTGAACTATGAGAGTGATGGTGGAAATTAACAGAATGTTATGCATTCCGGAAGTATCTAGAAAGTAAAATTGCCAGGAGTTGGATGCTGATGGTGAGGGAGAAGGAAAGGGAGTGCTCTCAGATAATTTCTAAGTTTCTGGCTGGAGGAAGGTAACTAAGAGCACAGTGGTGGTACTGGGCCATGAAATGTGTACAGAGAAGCAAGCAGGTCTTGGAGGGGTAGGCAGGGCATGAGAGCTTCCATTTCAGACAAAGGGCCTACTTTTTATTTATGGGAGAAATATAAATCAACATGTGAAGATTTTTTTCACATGGCTTTGGGGTAACAGTTTGGAAAGAACAAAGGAGCAGATTCATTGTAGCACTTAAAAACTATAGCTATCTGGAAATAAACAAACAAACAAAAAGCCAATACCCCTAAAATTAGTTTGTACAAATCTCATAGAAACTGTTGGCTGACTGTGACTGATAATGCTTAATCTGTCAGTGAGTTTCAGAGATTTTTGGATGCAAATTTCATCTGCTTATAATATTGAGCTCTGTTCAGATGTGTTCAGCTTTCTGATGTTCTCGGAGAACGTTTACCTGCTCACAACTTACGTACATAGGTAATGGAGGTTAAAGGAGAGAAAAGAAGTTACTCAGCAGATGAAGAAATGGGGCCACTCCCCTCTCTATACGACACAGCCTTCTCAGCTTCAGGACCCTCGTTTTTTCTTTCTCAGCATCCAGGTTACATACAAAGAAAAACAGGAACTCAGCAAGGAGACTTAGAGACAAGCTCCACGGCAGGAGCCACTGGCAGGGATATTAGAAAATTAAAAAGCATCTGTACCATCCTGCTGCCATTACCCATCGGAGGTTTTCTCGGAAGTAAAATGCTCATGGCCGTGGTCAAATTCAACCTTTTCCAAACCAAAGACTATCGATGTTGATAATTGAGTCTATGAAGTGTGACGTGTTTAATATATTTTTAGGGATTAGAATAGAAAGTGAGAGTAACTTAATTAAAAACATAATTGCAATATGAATTAATCGTGTTGCAGGTACTGGACCTTCCTGCTGTGATAAGCATGGTCAGAAACTTAAATTTTCTTGCTTTGTGCATTTTGATAATTCGAAATCAATTGTGCTATTTCAACAAAGGGAAAATCTTGTAAGAATTATTTCTATATTTTTTTCAGAAAGTTAAATACAGTACAACTCTCTGTTATATATGGCACGCACAGTCACGCACACACACCATATAAAGCCTTTTGTGCCCACAGCATCCATTTAACCTTGGAATTCACATATGGCCCATTCTTTTAAGCCTCAGAGAAATAAACTAAAAATTTCTTTGTATTTTTCTAATTTGAATTCTTATTTTTTTTATTACTTGGAAAAATTTCAATTACTTTCATTAAAAGTCAGCAACAAGAGAGAGCTTTACCCTGGACCGAAAATGGGAAGGGATCTGCTGAATTAAACATAAAATCGTGAGGTGATTGTGAGAACATTCCGTTTCATTCACCCATTAATTGAAGGGCTGATGATGTGCAGAGATCAGGGTCTTCAGCCACAGGTGGCCCTACTCTGTCCCAGTTCCTCATTGTCACTGCCACCACCCTAGCTCTGGCCCTTGTTATCTCTCACTGGGACAATGTAATAGCCTTCTAACTAGTTTCCTCCAAATCAGTCTCCTCCTGAACCTGTGCCTTCAAAACATCTCTGCAAGGTTCCTTTTCCTTAAGTGCTGTGCTGACCATGTCACATCTCTGCTCAGAAGCTTTAATGGACCCCCACTACTTTATCAGATTAAACCCCAGCTCCTCAGTCTGCCGCTATAGGCCCCTTCACAGCACTGTCCTACCTTCTTCTTCCAGAATCTTCTCTCACTGCTCCTTTACCTTTCCTCTAAATATCAGCTGGACTCTATCTTCTTACTGTTCATTGAGCCCGCATCCATTTCTTGTCTCTGTAATTGTGCTGTTTCTTCCACAGCAATTGACTTCCCTTCTTGACTTATGCCAATTTTTATGCTATTTTTGTCAAAAAAATGCCACCAGCCATACAAAGCCTCTCTCAACTGACACCTCCTTCATTAAGAATTTTTTCTGACCACTTCCTTCCCCAGATGAGACCTTCTGTCCATGCATCTTTTGTGGTATTTATCTTCTTCTGCTTTATATTCTAGTTATTTGTTCCTCCAGCATAATCTCTCTTAATTTCTTTAATCCATGCTCCCTTTTAGCAAAAAAAAAAAAAAAAAAAAAAAAAATCCAATACCCTCATTTTAATGTTTTTGGGATTTCAAAATAAATGAATTATAACGACTAATAAAGAAACCAAAGTAATTACAGTATCAATTTTGCTTTTTAAAATTATCATGGCCTCAACAGAATCTCTCCATCAGTTGATAATTATAAGTCAGTATAATCAGTGGATTATCCTGAATGTGTATATGAAAGCTTAGCACAGTACCTATCACATGGTAATGCACAACAAATGTTAGCTATTTCTAGGATTACAATTAGCTCCTTGAGAGCAGAACTGTCAACTGCTGGTTATAACGTTCACAACTGGCTAGTCCATTAAATGATATGATTTTTACTTCATGGCAAACTTTAGATCATATCTTCTCAATAATCATAATCAATAGCAACAATCCTTTCCATGTTTTTTATGACACAGCTTATGGGCTTGAAGAATAAATGAAACAGTGGCTGAGAGGGGACAATGTAAGTTAGGGCTGTGTGGATAGCAAAGTACTGGTAATTTGGCTTTGGGCATTTCTGGGCATCACTGTGGGTTCAGAATTGAATTGTTTGCACATTGAAAAAGATGCTCTGATAGACAGTTCAGCAAATCAGGCAAATAGCCATTTTAGAACTTTAAATTGTTCAACCATAATCACCAATGTGTCATCTCAGGGCTTGGATAGGGAATATGTCATATGATTCAAATAACTTGTTGAATCCACACAAGAGAAAATATCTCCACGTTTCCAACTCAAGGATCTTAAATGGGGGTTATGTAACAAAAGGACAAATTAATGATGTCAAACACCTACTTTAGTAAAAAATCATCTATGGTAAAATATTTATGAGGCTAGAATCACCCAAAACGGGATTTTCTGAAGTTTTCGGCTATAATTGTTGGGAAAGAAGGCTCAGCATTGAGCCAACATCAAGAGATAAAGTTGGAGACTAAACTCAATCACCTCTGTTTAAAAAAAGCTATGAGCATTTCTTCGTCAGATGGTTTAGAAGGGTATAATCCAGAAATCATGGTCACACCAGAGTATGTCATTAAATGCTGATGAAAATATCATCAAACATTCCAGAAAACATTACATTGTCCCTTAAAATTAATTTTATTATTTGTTATTAAAGAAACAAACAAACTGCATTCTACAAGAAACAGGGCAAACCGTCCACGAGTACGCTTTAAATTAATGAGACAATGGCGTGGTTATGGAGCTAGATAAAGAACTAGGAGTTCAAAGCAACACATTAACTTGGTTTTGAATCTTATCAAAAAATCGAGCCCTCTACATCATTTTTTACTCCCTTATGTTTAAATTGCAAATAGTATAACAAATAATTTTCATTAACCTGATTAAGCATTAAGATTTTAAGCAAATACTCAAGCAGCCTCCCAGGAATTTTACAATGTGTTGTCTGCATTAATGCTCTGCCCACACAACTTCCAGTGGTCGGGGATGCCTTGGTGACAACAGGCTGAGTGTGTAAAAAGAGCCTCTATCCTGTGTGCTGCTAATAGAGGAGACAGTCTGAAGGTCTTTAGTTAGGAAGACCTAGTCTGGGGCCTGCAGGATCAAGGGAGGCTTCCGATGAGAGGGGAGCTGTGAGCTGAGACCTCAGTGATGAGTAGGTGCTGGGGGAGAGGAGGCAGTGAATGAAGAATGTTCCCTCTGAGGAGAGAGAACAGGGAGCAGGAGAGCCTGAAAGGAGGCTGGTTGGGAGGCTGGGGAGTGACGAAGACTCTGCTCTTGACCAGACTTCAGTTAGGCTCCTCTGAGCCCTCTTCTTGACTAGGTCTTGACCTGCCCCTCTCCCCCTAGTCCTGTCTTTGGCCTGCCTAGGCCAGTTTTAGCAAGAATCTGCTGAGTCACTTTAGAAAGAATCCCCACCTTTGCTATCTGATCACCCTGGCCTGCCTTCAGCAGGAATCCTAAGTCAGTTTAGCAAGGACCCCCTACCCTTGGTGTCTCCTCTTAGTAATTTTCCATCACTGACCCCCTCACTCTGCTCGTTGGCTATAAACTCCCCCTGTCCTTTTATTCAGAGCAGAGCCAGATCTCTTTCCGCTATTGCGATAGCCTTGACACCTATTGCAATAGTCCTGAATACAGACTTCCTTACCATTTTAACAAGTCTCAGACCATCTTTTTCTTTAACAGAAGTGGAGAGCAAGGAGTCAGGGGAGAGGAGCGTGAGGAGGTGTTGAAATAAATTTCTAGGCCCAAGATGGAGCTGCTCCTGCCCGGGTACCACCTCCGCAAACAGAAACCTACATAACTTTCTGTAAATGCTCCTCTTGACCAGAAACACAGTGTTTCCAGTCGGCCAATCCCCAGATGTTAGGCCAACCCTGGACTCTGCACTTATTTCCTTGTTCCTTATTATTTTCTGTTTTTCTCTTCCTTGTTCCTTATTCTTTATCCTATAAAAGCTTCCTGCCTTTGGGAAGGGAGACTGCCCACTTCATAAAGTGTTAAAGTTTATTTGTGTCACCTAAATTGTCTTCTTTAATCATTTTTAACAGGGGGAAGAAGTAGAGGGAAAAGGAGTCAGGGGAGGGAGACAGGGCCAGGTCAGGAGGATGTCTGAGGCCCCTGTTAGGTATTTTGGTTTCTATTAAAAGAGAAAGAGAATGGAAAGGCATTGAAGAGTTTTAAGCCACACAGTGACATGATTAGATTTACATTTTTGAAAGCCCCATTCTGGCCTTTAAACAAGAGCAATACCAGTTTAAAAATCTTTTACAATATGCATAGGCACATGAAAGAAAAATGAGCTCATCTACACATGTGCAAATCTGTACCTCAAGAGGCCGCATCCCACAGGGATTTGAAATCTTCGTCAGCTGACCGGTATTAGCCTCCTCAAGTCCATGTTCCCTGCCTCAGTCCGCCTGCAGCTGGAAGGTCTTAGCAGTGCTTGGCTGTGACCATCCCCGCTACAAAGCCCTCCCACATGCTGGGGCACGTGTGGTGGGGTCACTCCCCCCGCCTGAGACGGGTGTGGGGCTCCAGGGGGACAACGCTTGCTCACAGGACAGTTTATACCCTCAGGTTCTCTTTTAAGATATGGGGACATTAAGATATTATTTTGAGAAAGCACCTTTTTAAGTGCAAATTGGGTACCTAATGGTTGAGGGAATAGAGGGACTGGACGTGATGTGAAACCATTAAGGACCATTAACATTTTAGGCAAAATATCTTCGTTGAGATTAGCTAAATAAGAGCATTTGTTGATAAAAATAGAACAGAAGTAAGTTTCGCGTGAAAAAAAGTAAGTTTTGGTTCTAATATGTTCCATATTGTGAAACCATGAACAGGTGGGAGATGGGACGAGAGCGCGCAGATATCCGACGTGCAAACAGATAGCCCTAACGATGGACTCCAGACGTGAGAGGAAGCCAGAGCCCAAAAGAACCAGTGAAAAGTGCAACGTGCCATCTGTCAACCATGTCTACAGAGTGGCATCTCCCCTGTGACTAATTCATCAGTGACTCTAAGGGTCTTAGAGAAGCCTCTGAATTGTCTCACTCCATTCTGGAATATCACCTCATCATTGTTTGCAGGGACAGATAAACTCACTTGCGTGGCTTCCCTTCTGCTTTTCAGAAGAGCGCTTTCAAGTAAATTTCCTTCTGATGTTTGGAATTTGCCTCAAAAAACACAAATATGCCATCTCGTTACTAAACTTGACTCACTGACAACTTTGTTTTTCTCTGATTAAAAAAAAAAAATGTGGCTCCTTACATTACGCTCTGTAAGATTTTCCCACCCTCTGTTGAATTGTGAGATGTTGCTTTTCCATTCTCAGTCAGGTAATTAGCAGAGAAGGTAAAATTTCTAGCATGAAAATTAGGTAAGCATCTGGAGGGAAGCATTTTGCTTTGTGATTTGGCTGCCAGCTCCTTTGAGATCTTAGTTTTTTATGATTTGGTTATGGTATGTTATCTTGCTCCCTAAGTGTTTGAAAATAGGATTGAAATTTGACAGGTGGGAAGGTGAATCATGTCTGACAATGCTCTTCCAATGAGCAGTGGAGGCATTTTAAGAAATGGAGCTGGATGCGCTTACATGCTCTGTGTGTGACTAACCGTGATAATGACAACAAAAGGACTTGCTGTCCTCTAGGTACCATCCAATATTATACCATAACAGCTAAAAAGCCCAGTTGCGTCTAATCCATTACACAAGAACGGGCTGCAATCAAGGCCTCCTGGTGTAGTCATCACACAGACACAAGTATTTTAAAAAGCTGGAAAACTAGGCAAGAGTAACGAACATCACATTAATTTTTTTCCCTCCCACCACTTTTCTGTGGGCGGCAATCAGGGGTGGATATTATGTGGCAATTGACCTTTGTAGAAATGAAGGAGCGTTAGACTAGAGCATCGATTGGTAAGAATTTTGCTTTCATTAAGCAGTAGGAATTGCGGCTTGCTATTTGGGTCAGAAAAGCTTGATGCAATTAAAGTTTTAATTAGAACCATGCTAGCCTTAATGACCTGTTTGTCACTCTTGTTTGATGTCAGCGGAAATGGTCCTACTTTTGATTCACAGTCCCTAGTTCCACCCCAACCTGCCTGCTATGGCCGGTTAAATCGGTTGGACTGAAACCTAGGACATTTAGTACTGGAAAATCACCTTCGTGGTGGAAGAGACCGTCACAGGCTAAGAACACAGGTAATTATGTTACGGACTTCAGAAAACCAGCTCCTTTTGTTGGAGATGGTTACTTGAAGCATCTGAGATGTCCTTTTGCGGTCCCACAGCAGATGGGTGATAAAGTTGACTTGTACAAAACAGAGCCAGTTCCGTTCCTGCCATGTAGGCCCCAAATGCAAGAGGTTCCTCCCCAATAGCCTCACTGCAGCCCAAATTATCATCCTCCCTCCACCTCTATCCCCACTCTTACAAGTGCTCAACCCCACCCAGGGCACTGGATGATCTATGGAGGTGGGTAGGATGACCCTGGAGGAGGAAGCCCAGATGGCCTGTGACGCAGTGAATGCCTAGAGGGAAGAAACTCTCCTTACTCATCTGTGCCCCTCAGCACACACACACACACACACACACACACACACACACACACACGCCCTGCCCCAGGGCTTACTGCATCACTGAGCACACTGAAGAAGCCTAATGCGTAGTTACAGACTGACTAATTGATATGATGGGCCAGAGAAGGTCTTCCTGACCCTGCAATGTCACCCAAACTAATCAGTCATACGAGGGAAATTCTGTAATAAGAGATGAAGTGATTGGTATTAAGGTGATATTTTGAAAAAGCCCTTTCTAAACTCCAGATGACTTGAATGAAATAACACCAAGTCATCTGCAGTCATTATTAATGTTTACTGAGTGTTACTGTGTGCTCATGCTACACAGCTCACAGATATTTAAATCTCGACCCTATCTTTATAGGGTATTTGCTGTTATCCCTATTTTGTAAATGAAGAAACTTATTACTTTGCCCAGGTGAATTTGTATAAGACCACATGAATAGTAATAGCCAGATCCTAGCAGTCCAACTGCAAAGCAGGGACTCCAGAACATTCTTTATATTGATGAGCTCGTTTATGAACAAGAGTACACAAGAGGTAGCCCACATTCCTGAGGAAATAGGACAGATAATGTGTGTCGAGAGGGGAGAAGGAGAGGCCTGGGACATGAGGAGTGAGGGAGACAGGGCAAGGAGCCTGGGGCACCTGTGGGGAGGAAGAGTCAGGTACAGGTAAAGGAAGACCTCTGAAACGAGCCCACCTGGTTCCTACTTTAAAACTGTCTGATAATTCACAATAGCCAAGATGTGGAAACAACCTAATGGATGGATGGATGTCCTCGATGGATGAATAGTTAGAGAAATTGTGGTATATATATACAATGGAATACTACTCAGCCATAAAAAAAGAAGGAAATCCTGCTGTTTGGGACAACATGGATGGACCTTAAAGGCATTATGCTAAGTGAAATAAGTCAGACAGAGAAAGACAAATACTGTATGTTCTCACTTATATGTTGAATCTACAAAAAGCCAAAAGCATAGAAATAGAGAGTAAAATGGTGGTTGCCAGGGGCTGGAGGGTGGAGGAAATGGGGAGATGTTGGTCGAAGGGTACAAACTCCCAGCTATAAGATAAACAAGATTTGAGTATCTAATGCACAGCATGGTGATCATAATGAACAATACTGTGTTATATCCTTGAAAGTTGTTGAGAGTGGATCTTAAATGTTATCACCACACATGCTCAAATCGTAATCATGTGAGGGGGTAGAAGTGTTAACTAATCTTATTGTGGTGATCACTTTGCAATATATACCTGTATCTAATCATCACAATGTACACCTTAAACTTACGTATGTTATATATCAATAATATCTCAATAAAGCTGGGAAACAAAACAAAACAAAGCTCTACAAAGCTCTACATTAAATGTTTCTCAATCCAAAAAATATAAAACAGTCTGAGGTTGCCCCTGGATGTAGCTTGGTGTTGCCAGCTTGGCTTGGTCAAGGTAGATTCTTCTGAGGTGAAAAAGTTCTGTTTTAGTTTTTTACCACTACTGTAAGAAATTCCCACAAATTTAGTGGTCTAAAACAACACAAATTTATCATCTTGTACTTCTGGAGGTCAGAAATCCTAAAATCAAGGTGTTGGCAGAGCTCTGTTTCTTCTGGGGTCTCTAGGATCCATTTGCTTGCCTTTTCTAGCTTCTTAAGGACACCTGTGTTCCTTGGCTTGTTGTCCCATCCTTTATCTTCAAAGCCAGCAGTGTAGCATCTTCCAATCTCTGTCTCTGCTTCCATTATCACACGGCCTTTTTCTGACTCTGACCTTCTTGCCTCTCTCTTGTAAGGACTCTTGTGGCTACACTGGGCTCACTCAGATAATCTACCTGGGTGGTAATCCATCTGTCTGCATCTCAAGATCTTTAACTTAATTACACCTGCAGAGTTCCTTTTACCAAGTAAAGTAACGTGTTCTCAGGATCTGAGGATTAGGATGTGGACATCTTTGGGGTACCATTATTTAGTCTATCATAGTCAGTAAAAATCTGAGGTGCTATAAATCCAATTTCCTGTTTGACTGGCAAAAATTATAAAGATTGGAAATCATTTGTGTTGTTGATTGTGGAAAAATGAGAATTGTCCCACACGACACGAGTAGTGATGGAGACCGAGGAGTTACTACGATAAAAGTTTTAAAAACTTGTATTTGCTTTTAACCAACAATTTTAAAAGTACACATTCCTCCAACTGTTCTGCTGTTTTTAGTGCAGTCCGCAGGGAAGGGAAGGAAGAGAAGGGACTTACTCTCTCGCTTCTCCCAGGAGGAACTTCATCATTGTTGCGCCCCACCTCTCTGCATGGCTTTACTCCTTGTCCTTCTACGAAGCAGCAGCTTTCTCTCTGCGGTTCTGTATGTAACTGTTCTTGCTCTTATTATGTACACGTAAAATCTGTGGTTTTGAACAGTGGCATTAGGGCCTGGTGGTCTAAATGTATTTTTCCCCTTTTCCCACTTTAAACTGAGTTACAGCCCCATTTTAACACTGCTCACAGAGTCCATGTCTATCAGCTAGACTGTGTTTGGCTACAAGCAATAGGACATTCAAAGCTTAAACTGAGCAGGACTTTGTCCTCCCCAGCAAGGAATCTGGAGTGTGTTAGCCTGGACAACAGCTCAGAGATGCCATCAGGGCCCGGGTTCCTACTGGCCGTTCTCCCTTCCTTAGCAAGTGGCCTTGACCTCATGGGGGCAGGACGGCTACCTCCTCATCTTTGAGTCCATGTCTCAGGTGGGAGGGAGGTGAACCAAAGAGGAGAATGCCCCCTTCCTGCCTTTTCTACAATGTGTCCCAAAGCTCTTCTCAGTGACTTCTGCCTGAACATCATTGGCCAGAACTCGGTCATATTGTCAGTCCAGATACAAGAAAGCCTGGGGAGGTGAGTGTTGTAGCTTTCTGGATTCTTGTGGTCGAGGAAAAGAAGGAAAGGGGGAGTTGTGAACCCCTGTGTGAAGACAGGCCACAGCATCTGCATCAGCATGCTCCAGAAGTGCTTTAGAGGGAACTTTGGGTTCTTGAGCTGAAAAAATCTTTATTATCTGAGAAGGAGCTAAGTTTACCTTATATGAACAGCTGCTCTGATGGTGAAGCCTGCCTGCATCGCAGTTGCCCCCAAAAGTTAATTTTTTTTCTTTTTGGTGAGGAAGATTGGCCCTGAGCTAACACCTGTTGCCAATCTTCTTCTTTTTGCTTCAGGAAAGTTGTCCCTGACCTAACATCTGTTCCCACTTTCCTCTATTTTGTATGTGGGATGATGCCACAGCATGGCTTGATGAGTGGTGTAAGTCCATACTCAGGCTCCAAACCCAGGAACCACAGGCCGCTGAAGCGGAGCACACTGAACTTAACCATTATGCCACTGGACTGGCCCCCAAAAGTTAATTTTTGATAATGTTCGCCATAGTATCTAGAAATTGGTCAGAATTACAGTTCTATGAATTGGGAAAAGTAGAGTACATCTATACCAGTACAATATCCTTAACAAAATTTCACCTCTACTGTTATATCTTGGCACTACAAAAAAATGGGATTTAAGAACAGAAAGATGCTTGAGAGATTACCCAGATTTACTCTCTTATTTTATGGATGAAGCAAACCAAAGCTGTGATGACATGATTTTCTCAGGGTTACACAGTTAGTGAGGAACACAATGGGGCTGGTATGCAGAGCACTTTTTCCCACTATGAGCTACCTGATGACCAGCCCGCCAACCAGCATGTAGGACGGCTGGACTCCACATCTTCCCCAGGGGTCCTGCCCAGGAGCTACATAAACAACGGTTTACACAATCTGTCTTTCTTTTCTTTCATATCCATAAAATAATTTCGTGCAACTACTGCTGTTTAAATCAACACATATTCTACTTATATTTTTACAGATGCAAATTTGATTTTCAGGGGGAAAATTTCTAAGCTGAAAGTAAGGAAATTCTAGTGTTTGTGTGTCTGTCTTAATGACAGCTAAAATATACTTCATAGACTACATATCTACTTGTTAAAAGTATAAATAGGAACATCTTGAGACTAATGTTTATTT
Source organism: Ceratotherium simum simum (assembly GCF_057802395.1). Classification (NCBI taxonomy): domain Eukaryota; kingdom Metazoa; phylum Chordata; class Mammalia; order Perissodactyla; family Rhinocerotidae; genus Ceratotherium; species Ceratotherium simum. Next base: position 50,087,559 of record NC_141918.1, on the reverse strand, counting down.
TTAAATATTGAAGATGCTAATATCTTCAGTGAACCACAAAATTAATACGTAGAATTTTGCTAAATAATGTTGCCATAGTAACTTTAGATACAGGATTGACTTTGAGATTCTCACATGCTCATAATTTTTTCATTCTAATAAAATATATTATTGATCTTTCTTAAAGAAAGTGAAATTCAGTACCTGTGTGATATACTATCTAGCTTCTTGTCTGATATTAAAGAAAATAATCATAACAGTTCTATATTTTCTAAAATAATGCTTAAGCAGTGTCAAAGTACTAATTATTGTTTTGACACATCCGTTTTTTTCTTTTTTAAGCAAACTGATTTAAAAAATCAGTAATATAAAATATGGCTGTAGTCTTGTTAAATAAAAACTTGAACGGTGCAAGTCAGTAAGCTGGGTCCTATTCCCGTGTGTGCCAGTGTAGCAGTGTGACCTCAATGATTATCTTGACTCAGTGTCTCTGGGTTTCCGTTTGCTCATCTGTAAATGAGATTGGTGGACTAGAGTACCTCTACGGTGCTCACAGTCAATGCTTCAAAGAAGGTGTCTGATTCGCATCGTCTTTTTAGCCCTGAACATTGTTCTCACTGTATCCATCTGGGAAGCTGAACCTCCAAGAATTATGAGACAATAGATTTATTATAGGAATTAGACCTTTCACAATTGTGGGGAGGGGAAGGGTGATGGGAATTAATGGTCTGATAGGGGAGTTGGAGAATCAACAGAGTGCTTGACCAGTCAGTGTGAGAAGTGAAACACATGCAGCCACAGAAGTGGGGGACAAAAGAGGAGCTAGTGGAGAAGTCTACCGGAAAAGTCGATGGGTCCATAGCCAAGTGTGTGGAGATAGGCTTGGGGCCACTGCTGATCAGCAGGGTCAGAAGTCAGGATGAATGGCTGAAAGAGAAACAGAGGAAAGTAAGTTGTAACTGGAACCTGCTAGCACCTCTGACCATAAGGCCTTCAGAGAGGGAGGTTGCTGCTTAATTTGCCTCCCAAATCTTGCACAAGGCTCTCTTTTGGCTAATTCTAACCTGGAACCACTCAAAGATGAGCATTCTAGGAAATACGGTTCCAGCTTAATTAATTTGATAATAGAACAATTTAACGCAAACACAACCCAGCAACGTGGAGAGATCTTTGTTCTATTCCCTCTACTATTTATTCAGTCCTTCTATATTCTGTGCATCTTTGTAAATAGTCTCAAATCCTTGGCGCAGAAGGTTAGGTAACAAAAACTTTTAAAGAAGTATGACTTTGAAAACATCTGAGAAGTTAGGGACCATGTGGACAGTCTTAAAGTGAAGCTTTCATCCAGAATTAACCTGAGGAGTCATACCAGCCCCTCCCTCCTCACAGACGCCAGGGCTGTGGGAGGAAGAGTAGGAGGCTTTGCAGAAATGGGACACAGAGCCAGAAGGGAAGGAGAGGCAGTGGGAGAAGGTGACAGGTGGAGATACTGGATGGAGAAAGACAGAGAGAGGAGCTCAGGAGAAGGGAATAGGAAGTATTAGAGGAACAGGAGTTTGGAAGAAGCAGAGGAGCCATGAAATTGGGAGAAACAACACTGAATGGACATCTGGCTAATCATAAGAATTACCTTGGGAACTTTTGTTTTTCTGTCTTGATCTTAGAGCCCAGAAATATGAGGTTGCTTTTCAAAAGAATGCAAAGGAGAGTAAATGGTATACACAAAAGGAGAGTAGATTGAATTTCATTGAATAATTTTTCTTTCCCAAGAAAAACGTCATGAATTTTCCAAGTACTCTGACCATAATCCAGCTTCTCCGGGCTGCAGAGGCCGGCTGGGCGGTCTCTGGGCACACTGATAAGGTCTGAGTGGGCTGGCAGGGGTCATTGTTCGTATTCTGACTCCAGTATGTTACACTTCATCTTTTGAATTTCTGTCCAAGAAAACTCGAGTCCTGTGGTTATTACACCTAAACTAGCAGAGTAACCTCATCTGCGAATAGGGGCTTCTTACAAATTAGAGGCATTAACTGAGATAGCTCTTCTCTCTAGAAATTCAGTGTTTAATAGTCCTATTGGAGGCTGTTACTTTGTAAATGATAAATTAGCAGAACCTTCCTGTAAAGAGGGATATTGTTCTGTTGCCTTTTCTAGGACTTCTAGATTGGTCTCTCTGGGTCCTTTTAGCCCTGTAGGTTCTAAGTAGTCAATAATAGAAGGAAGTCATAAGGCAGGGCTCTTTAGATGGGGGAGGGGGAGCACACAGCAGAGAGAAGAAAGGTGGAGGGAGCTGGTGCTGTGACTCCTTGAGGAAGGGACTGTCTGATCCAGTTTTAAATCCTTCGCTGTGTCTTACAGTTTGCCTGGCACAGAACCGTTTGTTGAATTGTTGAGTTGCGATGAGACAGACATAATTGGTCAGCAAAGCCTCCACAGCTTTCTAGTTTAGCCATGCTTTCCTATCATCTGCTCTGAGTCCAGCTCCACTGTTTGAGAACTGCAAGCGGAATTGAAATCCTCAGAGAAATCTCTCTTGCGTCAGCACGTCTGCCAAATGCGGTGGTGACTCAGGAGTGGCCACACAGCAGCCAGTCGTCCTTCAGGCCTGTGAGGGTAATTGCCTCCAAAGGGTCAGAGATGAGTTAGCATTTTCCATTCTACATCTTTGTACCCAGGTTGTCAAAATGCTCTATACTGAACTCCTGAGACTGAGCCGGCCTGGGTTGGGATAAGTGGTGAGCAGGGACCGTACACAGACTTGACTCTTGGAGAAACTGCGAACTAAAGGCAGAAGGTTCTGAGTTTTGGGCCCAGGTCTGACTATGTCAGTGTGGCTATAGGGCAGGTTTTCTCAATTTCAGCACCATCATCACTTGGAATCAGATGATTCATTGTTGTGGGGGGTGGTCCTGGGCATGGTACCATGTCTAGCAGCATCTTTCACCTCTGCCCACTAGATACCAGTAGGCAACTCCCTGCGCCCCCCAAGTTGTGACAGTCAAAAATACCTCCAGACATTGTCAAATGTTCCCAGGGGGCAGATTCACCCCCAATTAAGAACTACTGTTATAGAGAATGTGTCTATAGCAGTTTTCCTCAAAACATCATCGTAAACCACATGTATCGGAAACGCCTGGTGTGCTCAATGAAATACAGAGTCCTAGAGGCCATTCTAGAATCCCTGGGATGGTAGCATTCATATGTTTGATGAGCGTCCTAAGAAATTCTTATATATGAAGTTTGCAATCCATGGTCTTCACTGATATTTGAAATAGACATCTTTTTGATAATCCAATAATACATGGTCTGTAAGTAAAACTGTTTTAATGAATTTCCTTTAAATGCAGGATCTTGTTTAAGAGAGCATTTCCATGTCCTGAAGGACAGGACTTGTTGATCACAACCAACTCTTACATAGTCCTTTAACATAATATTTTCCAAAATAGAGTGTTGCCCTCTGCCTGGCACTACCATTGCTTACTACACTAATCAGTGGCCCTTCTACTCGAGTTGGCCAGCACAGCCTGCAAGTCCCATCACTGGATGTTCCTGTAGGTTTGGGCAAAGAAACCCCTTGTTATTATTCAAACATATTACCTGGTAAAGGAAACCCTTTACAACGTAGTACCACTTCCTTTTAAACTTAGTTCTAGCATAGTGCATGGAGGAATGGGAAATAGACATTTAAATTTAGTTGATGGCTAAGATGTTTTCTGAGTTTTGAATATAAAGTAAGTTTCTGTTTTAACTAGACAACTTCCTACAATACTTCCATGGAGACAACTTCAGTCTTAATATTCTTTGATTCATGGGGGGCTGGGGCTACGTGCATGCCTGGTTAATTTGGGGAAGGGGCCTAGATGTTATCAGAGTCCTGGTGAGGTGGTTCCAGGGAGTGTGGTACACAGACACTGGAGCTCTGGGCATCGGAGGATTGAAGCTGCCCAACAAGATGTGGAAGAATGGAAAGAAGAACAAAAAGGCTCTAAAAATTAACAGATCCTGCCTTAAAATTTTGCTTAATGCTGACTCTGCCAATAACAACAGCGACCCTTTGTAATGCATTTTCTACGCGTTTAATGGGCTTTATCTCATTTAGTCTTCTCAGCAGTCCGAGGGGGAAGGCACTCAGTATTCTCCACTGCAGATGGGAAAACTCAAGTTTGGAGGCAGAACCTGACCCCAGTGCAGGTCTCTCTTCTCTAACCTGCACACTTACCATTACATGACAGGCCACCTAGAGTCCAAGAACTCCACTGGGAAATGCCCTGCAGGGGACCAAGGCTCACAGACTTCTGCAGGTCTAGCAGTTAATCTACTATATGAGAACAGCTTTTGATTTGGTTCACGATTTGGGCTTCTCTTGTACCAGCATCTTATCTGGGTTGTGGGGTGAGGGGGCAGAGCCGTCCCAAGGGTGAAGTAGGGACTGGGAGGACTGTGGGTGGAGTCAACTGGACCATGTCCCAGGGGCCTGGCAGGAAGGAAAGACCCTAGCCCCCCAGGAGATGGTGTTCCCTCAGCTGGCGCAAATGGAGCCTGGAGCCTTTTGACAGTTCAGAGCCCCTCTGCTGCATGCGCCCTTTCATCCGCACCTTCTTTTCCTCTCGAAGACATTCTTTTTCATCTGAATTCATTCACTTTTAAAAACAAAAGGGAGGCAAGGAGGATGCCTTCCAAGGGAGGTGAGGAGGCAAGGATGATTTTTCCAGCTCTGCATCCCTGCAGGAAGGCCGAGGCTCTAGAGCTTGGCAGAGACCCCAGAGGAAGCCTCTAGAACTCCACAGAGACCCCAGAGGAGTCTGCCACTCACCGTCGGAGAGACAGAAGGTCAGGTGGACAGGAAGGTGGCTTCAGAGCTGAGTGTCTGCAGAGAAGAGGTAGGAAGCTTGCTTTATTCAAAGTGGGAGAGAGAGAGAGAGAAACACGTGGTATTCTGATGGGACGACACCATCTTAATGTCCAATCAAGTGTATTCACAGCAGAACTTGTTTGTATCGCTCTTCTCTGTGCTTCCGTGATTCTGTCGTCTTTGACATCTTTTACTTCCTTTGATTTGCTATCCCTTCTCACCTGGTTTGAAAAACACGGTGCCTCTGGAGGCAGGACCTATGGCCGTGACAATGTGATTTGGGGGTTGCCAGCACACTGTATTACCTGGTATCCTGCTTGCGGTCCCCCCAAATTCATGTTCCCCAAGTCACATAGAAAACATCACTCAGGACATAAAATTGAGCTATAGTGTGTCTTCAAAACACATCATTCCCCTACAACAGGATATGCACCCAAGAGGGCCAGCACAGGGCTTCAGGACTGGCCCCAGACAGAGCTACTGATACCGGCTCAAGACAAGGTTGACATGAGGGAAGCCATATTGTAGAAAAGAAGCCCTATTGTAACTCTGAATGACCTCTGACAAACTAACCCAGCTGGATATGCTCTCTCCAGGAGATCTAACTGCTCTGTAGATTTTACAACCCCTGCTTGTGCATGTACCTCCCAGCTGCAATAAGATGATAACTTTGTTCTTTTGAGTTCCTTAGGAATGTGATGATCCCCCAACGAGAGTCTATTCTGATAGCCATCATCAAGGAAAACTGAAAGACCTGGTGTGGTGACTCCCAGTCTGAAACACCAGAAGGTCAACATTCCTAACCCCCTTTCCTATAACCCAATGGCCTATATAACTGCTATAAGATTTTGTGCCCCTTAAGATGGTTCTTTGAGACATTAGTCAGCCATCTTCCCTCTTGCTAGCAAGCTGTAATAAACTGCCTTTTCTTTTCCACCATCTTGCCTCTGGATGATTGGCTTATGTCTCCTGGTGAGCGGATGGTGCCCTTTGTGCGGTAACACTACCAGAGAGGGAGCCACCCTGACCCATGGCTCCTCCTTTTCTTTCGTTCTGTGCAAGGTCAACCTGTAAGCCATCTGCAAATCCCAAATGCTGTGACTGAGGGCTTTTCTTGTACTTACTTCCTGTTAGTGTGGTGGTGTTCATCCTTGGGGGAGAATCTGGCTCTAAGTGAGCCCCTTCACACCTGCTTTCCCATGCAGGGGGCATGTCAGTGGGGAGGGCGAGGCTTGCATTCCAGGGTTGGGTCCTATACTTTGTAAGCACTCCACCACTCCAACACTGTTCAGTGTCTTTGTGCCCCTGTGTTTGGGACAGAGAAGTACCCATTACACAATAAGAAAAATGCTCAAAGTTGAAGGGAAATAAAGGAAGCAGAGCTTCCCTTTGTTTCCACCCAAAGGGACTCATTTTCCACACACACAAAAAAAGAGAAACAGAACTGGAAGAGCCATGTCAGGTAACCCACATGTGCCTTCACCCGGTGGAGAGTGGCCACTACCAGGAACCCAGACTCTGCAGCCTGCTTTCATACAATAATTTGGTTTTAAAGAATCCCATCAATCTTGTCTATTTTAAAGTCTTCCCTTGGGGAATGTCCACTCTCTGAACAGCCGCCTTAAAGATAAAGGGCTCCCTTTACGAGAACAGAGCTAATTACCTTCATGTCTAATTCAAATGATTCCTTTTATCATGATGACAGTGGACTTTGAAATCAGTCTGAGATTCTATGGGGATTTTCCTCAATAGGAGCATAAAAACATGACAGAGAAGAAGACCTAGTTACTGTGTCCCAAAGCAAGGAGTGTTTTTTTGTCTCCCCTCCCCCCTTTATATTGGAAGCATTGAAAGAAATAAATAGAGCAACTTAATAATAGTTGAGTTTCAAATTTTGGAGGAAGTAGCAGGGACTTGGGATGGGATTCTTTCTGTGTGATCATATTTTCATATTGGAGATATCCACTGTCTCTGAATTAAGGAATATAGTAGAAAAAGTTCAAAAGTTTGGATATGTGCAACATAAAAGATTGCTCTTTGTTTTAAACTGTGCCCTTTGGCTGGAAATATGGTTTTTCTTTCCATCTTCTTGCAGTGTACCCTCTGAGCACATGGTGTGTCATGACCCCCTTCTGGATACCCAGCTTCCCTAAACCTTGTCTCCTCTGCAACAACCAGGCCCCAGCTATGAATGCTTCTGAACTTAGCGGGGGCATCTCTCATTAGAGGACAGGATAGTGGTCCCAGGGCCCACAGCTGTGTGACCCTACAAAGTGGCCAGTCTGGCACTGGTGACTTTACTCTCTGTCCTCACACTTCCCCTCCCTGCCCCTGCCACAGCTTTCCCTGCCTCCTGTCCCAGAGATGATAACATGTTTCCAAGAGTCCATTGTGCCATTCTATGGTACCATTTCAATCCCTGGCAAGAGAAAAAGATGGGGCCAATTTTGTGCACGGGTAGGATGGAAGATGCCTACATGGCATGATTTTTTAAAACACCTAGCAGAGCTATCATTTTACAGTTTATTAGTCTAATGGGTTAATTGGATATTTTAGAAGACACACAGGATGAAAAGAACTTGAAGAAACATGACAGGGATACAAACACTGTTGATTCAAGGGACCAAGCCGTTCAGAGAAGGCTTTCTTCTACCCTTGAATCCACCTAGGTATAAGGCAACCTGCTCCCTTCCATTGTTCCGGAGACTCTTTCTAGGAAAATCATGATATCTGGTACAATATTTATTACTTCTGGGGAAGACAGGAAAGATCAGAGACTTTTCCTCATTTAAAATTCACTCTTGAATCTTATTAATTTTAATGATATTCAGAAACTTTAATTCAATGTCAGTTGGGTTTGATTGATATCCCTGTTTGGAAGAATATATAAACTTAGACTTAATATTTATTTTCTTTTTCCTTGAGGGAGTTATATGTAGACCTCCTTGGTCAATTTCCATATAAATACAATAGTGATACATTTTGTATGTTTTAAGTTATTATGAAAATTTGATGCAAATACCAGGAGCTTCTTTAGTCAGCAAAAACTCTTTGGACCTTAGAGCCTGACAACCGGAACCAAAGGACAGGCTGGCTCAGGACACCTTTGTAATTCTATTGTCTGAATACAGATTAGTAATAGCACATGGATGTGGTGAACTGGTTTTCTGACACTAGCAATGAGAAATTCACGACTGAAACATAGCACTTCAGGATCATTCTGCCCTCCCAACCATCGGAGACCAGCCAGTGCTGCAGCACAAAAATAAATATTACAGTTGCCACGGAAACTGAGATCACCTTGGAGATGATTAATACCAGCAGGGCTAACAATGGAGGTTGCAATCACATCATTTCTGGCCAAATTAATCATGATCAAACAAAGAGCAGCAAACACTTTTATAAAAGCATTTGAGCCAAAATCTTCTTTTCTAAATCATTTAAGAATGATCAAGTTTTATTCTTTGTGAGTAAAGAAGTCTCCTAGTAAATAGTTACATTTTCATTCGCTGAACAACTTTTTACTGGCTCAATTGTAGGTGTGTTGAATGACTCTTTCAGGGTGCAGAAAGGAAGGTTTGATGATGAAACTCCACCTCATAAAGGAAAACTTTTGAGAATGTTTTTTTCTATTATTTTTTCCTTTTTTTATAAATCCTCATCTTTTGAGAATCTGGTGACTCTAGACTATTATAATCTTTGAAGTTTTAAATGCTTGTGGCATCTACAGAGATTGCCTTGCTTAAGAGAGCTTTGCCAAACCATCAAACACATGATGATGTTATGAAGAAAGTCTATTATTGGACAGGAAGAAATTATTTTTGTTTAAACAAAAGACTTCTCACTGGAATGTCAAGACAATAGAAAAAAATCTTTGTTACCTGGCATGGTTGGTTGGAGATTAGGCTGTCGTGGTTTTAAAAGACAATAAACTCATTATCAACAAAAAGACTGTTCCAGTCACATATTTCTCTCAGAAATTTTAGTATCAGAGGGAGAAATAACAATAGAAATAGTTGTGCTTTTCAGGTAAAGAGTGTTACAATATGAAAATATTTTTAAAAATCAATCATGTCAAAGATGATTGTTTTGATGCCTGTAATTTATTTATAATACTTCCTCCTGGACACAGAGATGTTACCATAGATGTATTAATAATGATGAGTAACAGAAAACTCCAGAAATCTCAGAGGTTTAATTCAGTAAAGATTATTTCCCAATTTCAAAATAATCCAATTTTAACATCCCACTTAACAATCTTAACACCATAAAAAGAGACCACGGATCTCATATGCCTCCTACGGAGATCCAATAAGAAGTACATAATACCATCTATAAAATGCTCTTGCCAAAAATCATCACTGATCAGACAACCCATACACAGCACATATGGGCCAGAGAAACTTGTGAAATAACACCAGAAGGACGCAATCAGCTAAATCCAGAATGTGGATCTGGTTTCTTCAACAAAGAAATTGCAAGAAAAAAAAGCAAGAGGAACCTAAAGATTAAAAGAGACTTAAGAGACATATTAACCGATTGTAATGTGTGGACCTTATTTGTATTCTTATATGAAGAAACTAACAGAAAAAAAAAATGAAACAATTGGGGGAAATTTTAATACCAAGTGAGTATTGGATAATATTAAGGAATTAATGTTATTTTTTTTTGGTGTGATAATGGTGTTGTGATTAAATTAAGATGAAAAGAGATTCCTTTAGGGATAAATGCTGAAACATTTACAGATGAAATGGTATGTCTGGGATCTACTCCAAAATAATTCACTGGGTAATGGTAGTGCGGGTGAGACCTTCACCTTTGTGTTATTTTAATCTCTCATCAACAGCAGAGACTTTGCTGACCAGAACAATGATATTAGAAATGAGTTTCCACTGTTAAAATTATTGGCTTTCTAAAAGCAAAATGGATGTGAGACATAGGCTTCCAACTGGGAAAATCCATGGAATTTAAGACGAGAGGACTGGCTAAAATGTGTTGGAGTTATCCCTGCACTTGTAAGAACAGGTTTAAAAGTCCTGGGATCCCTTTTATTTCCTTCTTCATCTTTCACCCTCAAGGATGGTGCCTGAGGTTTTATTCTTAAATTGTCCTCTATTCAGATATTGGTTCAGAGGATTCTAGTTGCATCTGCTCGTTTTTGAATAACTGCATCCCGACTCTAGACCAGTGATTCTGGAATTACGTTTCTGGGACCTCCAGGGGCCTCAAGACTTGAAAGAAGTCTATGAGCTCAAAATTATTTTCCTAATAATAAGGTTATGTTTGCTCGTCTCACTCTCATTCTCGGGAAGGTACAGTGGAATTTTCCAGAGGCTACATGACATGTGAAAACATCATTGCTTTGACAGCTAGCGGGATGTGCGTTTATACATTAAAAAATTCTCAGTTTTATTTTCCAATACAATAAATGCCCACAGGCATAAAACACATAATGAAAATCTCTTTGGAGTCGTCAATAAATTTTAAGAGTATAAAGGGTCCCTGAGCCCAAAAAGTTTGAGAACCTCTACTTGAGATTGTTATCATGTCTGCCTTGACTGAAACTGTCATGCAAGATATTGATGGGGGTCAGGACATGCCACCCCTAAATATGGCACTTTGGCGTATTGAATAGCTGAAGCTGAAGGAGTTTGAGAAAATGGCAGAAGCAGGAGAGACATTCTGACCTCACCCTACTTGTCCTTCTTCCCTGAAAGGAGGAGATAAACCTCCCACGTGAAAGGTACCCCCTGTGCCAGGAGGAAGGGAGACATCCTCATCACTGGAGGAGGGAAATTAGGGCTGAGAAGGCTGTATAAACAAACCTTATTACTTCTTCACCACTTACTACCCCAAGCCCAAACTCCTCTGTCTTGTCAATTCTTCACAAATTTGTGATTTCTTTGTCTAAAAGGTATAAAAGCTTCCTGCTCTGGTTACCTCGAACTTCATTGTCTTGAATGAAGGCTCCCATGTACATGGAAGAATTTAATAAAACTTGTATGCTTTTCCCCTGTTAATCTGTCTTCGGTAGTTTAATTTTCAGACCCAGCCAAGGACTCTAAGAAGGTTGAGGAAAACTTCTTCCTCCCCTATAGGGTAAGAGGAGCATATAAATTTTGGAAGAATTAGAACCTTATCAAGCTTACAGAACAGTTTTTCTCCTACTTGCTAATAAGTGTCTACATTGCCACAGAACTTGGTAGGAGACTTCCCTTCATTAGAACCTGGCAGCAAGGTAAGAGACAAGCTACACTGATCTGTAACTATTGGTAAGTAACATAATCAACCAAAAAGAACTTAATGATTATTTGTGTCCATGAAAACCATAAAGTATATGCTCAGAAGACTTGAAATAGAGTGTTAGGAAGTTGGAGGAGGAATAAGGCTAAGGGATGAGAAGATAGAATGAAATCCAAATTCAGGCAGAGAATAGAGGAGGAGGAGTTGGGGAGGGGCTGGCATGGAGGGAATGTAGAGGTTCTAGGTCCTAGAGCAAAGCAGGTGATATGGGACGTAGGCTCCTACATTCTCAGGAGTTCCTGAAAATAGTTCTCTGGCAGCTAAGCAAGCCCTGGTTTTCCCTTCTTGAGAAAGGAGTTTCCAGAAGAAGAGTAGGGCCTGCAGAAGTATAATTTCCCCTGCCCCACCCAAGACTGGAGGATTTACTGGAGAACAAAGATGTTCAACTCCACAGTTAGAGATAAAAGGCTTAAAATCAAAGTGTAATCAATTAATCAATTAACAAGCAAGAATGATCATCTTAGAGCTTTTCCTCTTGGGAGCTCAGAGGACCGAGGAGGTTGCTTCCAAAGAGCCATATGTAGAGACAGGAAGAGGAGACTACGAAGGCTGAACTGCAGACAGACATATAGTAAAATTTCCCCAGGGCCTCCTCTGGGCGGGTCAAGGATGTTCTCTCACCTGGGTGCTTTTTCAAGTGTAGCTCAGAATACATGCTGCTCTGCTTCTCAAGGTTTAGAAGACTCAGTTTTAGCCTAAGGGATTTTTTCTTTTTCTTTTTTTTTTTAATAATGATTTTAGTTCTCAGAAGATCTGTAACTGAGAAAGCAAGAACTTAGAATATACTCAAATCCATTCAATTATAGGTGACATGACCATAATTTTCAAGTTTCTGGATCATGTCAGAAGTAGTCTTTTCAAAACTGTTTGCCTTTGGTCTTCCTGGCCTCATCCAGCCTCTTGATTCTGAGTCCATTGTTTCTACCTCCTCATCCCTCTCGCTGTCCGCAGGGGGTTCTGTGCATCCGCAGGGCTAGAGCAGGCCATAGAGGCAGGAAGGTGACCCAGGCCAGAGTGGATGGTTAGTGTCCAGAGCAAGGTGTGAGCTAAAGGTCATAGCCCAGTGGCTATGTCCATGCAGTAGAGGAGGATTTGGTTACCTGTGCTTTTTGTAAGCTCCTTGAAGGACAGGTAATGTCTTAATTGGCTTTGTTTTCGCAGTACCTAACCCAATGCCTGGTACACAATGGGCTCGCAAAAAGTGATTGCTACAGTGGATATCTGAGGGTGGGATCATGGGGGACATTTCACTGTCTCAGTTATACAGCTCCATTTTGTTGGGACGTGGTTTTTTTTAATAGTGACCACACATTACTTCCATAACCAGTAATACCATGCAAATAATTTTAAATGTATGAATAATAGTTGAAGAAAGTCCTGAAAGCAAAGGTGAGTAGTAGCTTGGGGTGTCAAATCAAAAGGAAAAATCTAGATGTGGTTGAGAAACTAAATAGACAGAGAACAGTTAATGACAGGAGAGCAGGAGAGAGATATGTGAAAGACATAGCTCTGGTAAGAATTAGCATCCTTGTCCAAATGGGGCAGGACACAGATGTAGTTTCAAGTTATGCCATGGGGACCTGGGGGAGGGAGAATGTATGAGAAAAGAGTAAACCATAAATACTGTCTCAGCCTCTGAAATGAAGAAGGCACGCCACTTGATCCAGGGCGGGGTCAGATAGCTGGAGGAATAGCATTTCAGGCAAAAAGGCCTACACTGGAGAAAGCCTTAAGGCAGGTAAATGCCTGTTGTGTTCAACGCATGGGAAGAAAAGCGAATGGTTGGAGGTGAGTGAGAGGGAGAGTAGTAGATAAGGTCAGAGGAATAAGGGAAAGACTATATGGGGTCCTGCCAGGAAGACATCACAGGGCTTGAGGAAACAAGTGACATGATTAGTCTGGCTGCCATGTTGAGAATAGACTACTCAGAAGCAAGGATGGAGGTAGGGAGACTAGTCAGATGGGTATTTCAGAATTCCAGGTGAGATGTGATGAAGGACTGAATTGGTGGAAGTGATAAGAAATGTTAGGCTTGTGGATGTATTTTGAAGGCAGAGTCAACAACAGTTGCTGAAATATTGGATGCGGAGTGTGAAATAAAGACTACAGTCAACGATGACACAAAGGTTTTCAGGCTGAGCAGTTGGAATGATGGAATTGCCATCAATGGAGAAGGGGAAGACTACAGATGGACCAGGTTTAGAGGGAAAGATTGGAGTTCAGTTGTTGATATGTTAAATTTCATTTGTCTATTAGACATCCAAGTAGAAAAGACGAGTCTGGAATAAAGGGGGGAGTTTGGGAGTCATGGGCATTATTAGATGGTTTTAAAAGCCATTAGATCACCAAGTGAGTGATGGTAGATACAGAAGAGAGGAGAACCAAGGACTGGGCCCTAGAGCACTCCAATATTCAGTGAAGAAAAGGAAAACCAGTCAGGGAGACTGAGAAAGGCATTAGTGAAGTAGGAAAAGAAACAGGAGAATGTGTTGCCCTAGAAGCCAAGGATGAGGGAGAGAGAGTACCACTGTGTTAATTCTTCCTTTACCTTCCTGCAGTGGTCTATAGGTCAGTTGATGCCCTATATCCCAGTAAAACTTGAAATTTTATAACCAGCCACATATGTTTTCTCTTTCTTATCATAGAGTCTTTTGCAAACTGACCCATAAGTATAGGACAATGAAATATAGCCTATATTTTTCACCACCAACTAAAAAGTAAATTAATTCTACCAATATCTATTGGGAGCCAATATATGCTAGCATTGTGCAAGATTCCGAGGCATCTTGATGAATAAGATCTGAAGTCTAGAAAAATAGAAATATCTAGACGAGAGTCTACAAAGAATATGCTAATATCAATATCGGAATTCCCTGGACTTTCCAATATACAAATAACTCAGTGACATACCTGAATTGACAAGAACCTCCATTCCGACCAAGAGTCAACTGTTGGTTGACTGTGGCAACAAGAGTGAGAGAACAAAAATAACACATATAAAGTATATGCTTAGAAATACCCTGCATCACACTTTTCTTCTGTTGTAAGTCCACGGCAGTGGCATCATTATGTTGCAGAATGGTCAATACGCAATTTTACCTCTCCTTTAACCTATCACCCAGAGAACATAGCCATAAAATTGTGTTTAAGAAGTAAATAATGAGGGCCAGCCCCGTGGCTTAGCGGTTAAGTGCGCGCTCTGCTGCTGGCGGCCCGGGTTTGATCCCGGGCACGCACTGACGCACCACTTCTCTGGCCATGCTGAGGCCACGTCCCACATACAGCAACTAGAAGAATGTGCAGCTATGACCTACAACTATCTGCTGGGGCTTTGGGGGGAAATAAATAAATACAATTATAAAAAAAAAAAGAAGTAAATAATGAAATATATAAATAAAAAAAGTTGAAAGAGAAGAGTCTGAATGATCCACAGATTAAACACAAAATATTTAAATATTTGAGAGCAGGCTATCCTTTTAGGACTAGACCCTTTTGGTGTAATTTTATAAACATATGATAATTTTGTATCAAAATTTCTTAGTGTATATATATCATTGCCAGAACTGTAGAGTAAGAAAACAATGGCTTATATTAAATTTACTTTGTAAGTTGCTAAACATGTTGCTAGCCAATATAAAACACAATGCAGCGTTCACATGAAAAAGAGAATATATTCCACTTAGATTACTTCATAAGAGAATTTTGTCCTGTCTGTTAAATGACAATGGGCATGCTACACTCTTAGGGATAATTATAGCCTATGTTGAATGTAATCTAGGCTCTCAATGTCCTTCATATTTTTTGCTTATATATATTTTATTTGACTCTCTTAAGACCCTAAATCAGTAATAGACTATAAAAACAAGCTCATAAAATGCAAGAGCCTTTGAAAGATATTCCCCTAACTCTTCAGCTAACTGGCTGGAAAGTTAATTTGACTTCTCAGGTTCTAAACAGTGTAAATGACAACACAAGGTAACACATTTGGAATTTGGAAATGCTTTGGGGAAAAATATACACCTAATGAACACAGAAAATATCTAAATGCAGAAAGAAAGAGTAATTTCACTTTTTAAAATAATGATTTCTGAACAGCTTTGAGCTATTGATGACTCATTAGTTGACAACTTCAAATTAATGATTAATTCATTAACCCTTAGGGTGACTGACTCAAAGGACTTGGATCATAAACACTATCAATGTCTACTAAAACATATTTTAAAATCAACTAAGAATATTTTCTCACCACTTCAGTGATCAAAAATTATGAGCTTGGTTTTATTCCAAATAAAGTATAAATGGAAGGCCTTTTGCTGTACATGGGTTCTCAATAAGCAGGAAAAACATATGGCGTTCTCTCCTCTCTCTGTTCCCCTAATCCCACACTGCTTCCTTCCCTCCTCCTTGTCTTTCTTCCTTCCTTCTAGTTCATGGGGTTTATTGAATATGGATGCAAATGACTCATTTTACTTCCATAGGTCTTATTCAAAGATAACATAATGGCTCAGAAGGGCATAATGGCATAATTTTCACAGCAGAGTTACATAGTTAATATATCAAAGCACAGGAAATCAGTGTTAAAATAAATACTAAAAATTCCCATTCCAAACTCTGGAACTTCTCTGATGTCAGTTCCTAGTATATCACCCCCCAACCCCTCTCACCCCACACACACTTCTAAGATATTATGAAATTTCAAACTATATTTTCTGCCTGAAATTTTACATACTTTCCTCTTTACCAGTCCTAATAAACCCCAAATCTATTCATCAGATTTTAAATATATGTTTTTAAAAACCTGGTTTGATTTTAATTGACGTGGATATTGGCAATCAACAGCCCGGATTCAGGTCCTGATTCCGAAACTAATTTGTGTGTTCCACTGGGTGTCAGCTCTAACGTCCTTACTGCTTCTGAATTCCAGGTTTTTATGTTTCTATTAGCAAGTATTTTATATTTTGTACCACAAATATTGTGGCCTTGTCTAGATTATAAACAATTGCACTGCAAACAAAATCTCTAAGTTTAATTTGTAGAGTACACGTACTCGTGGAGACACAATCTGTACTATTTGATGATGAGAAAGAACCAGAGAATTATTAGAAACCTCAAACTATTAAATGGTGAATTAATAGGAGAGGAGACAAAAATAAAAGGAAGTTTCTCAACCATTTCTGTAATAAAATAACTATTGAACCAACTGGTAGTAAAGGAAAGCAATAAGACGAGAACACACTAAGTTTAAGATTATAGTGAAAAATGACTTGATGTGGTGAGAACGGTGAGATCCTATGTGTAGGTTTCTTGTATCCTCTTTATTACTTATTTTCTCTTTTTTTACACTGTTAGCAAAAGAAGAAATATAAATGTAAGTAAGTTTACTAACGATGTGTTTCAAGAACAGGAATTGATCTGCCAACACATAAAGGTTGAGTGACCAAATTCTGTGACTTTAATGAGCCATGTTCTTGGGCAGGCTTGATTTTTAAATTACTATCTCAAGATGACATCAATTATTGAGCAAAGGCACTTCAGTGGAGTGGGCCTCTTTTCTCTTGTGCCATCATCCTGGGAGAAGCAGCATATGGAGAGAAACCAACTGAATTATTTCAGTTTGAATTCAGATTGCAGAGGACTTAGTCATCAAATGGAGATCTGATCCAACATCAAGTTTATATACCCTATTATTGATAGAAGTCCAAAAACAGGATGTTTTTAATTTTGGTGATGTCCAGTTTATCTATTTTTTCTTTGCTTGTGCTTTTGGTGTCATATCTAAGAAAAAATTGCTTAATGCAAGGTCATGAAGACTTATGTCTATGTTTTCTTCTAAGAGTTTTATAGTTTTAGTCTTACATTTAGGTCTTTGGTCCATTTTAAATTAATTTTAGTACATGCTGTGAGATAGTGAGTGGCAGCAGATCTTCATCCCAGGGCACCAAGAACCCTGGGCCTTTGGAGTTAGAAAGGACATTACATTTTACATTCTTACTCATCTCACTTCACAGTTGAGGAACCTAAGGTATGAAATCAAGAAATTAATTGAAGTTGAATTAATTGAAATTGAGAGGTTAAGTGATTTACTCAAGGCTACAGAGCTGGGGTGGCAAAGCCATGGGGGCACACTGTGGTCACACCCACTCAGCTAAGAACACTCACTCGGCTTTCCCACTTTTCAAGGGTACACCCTATGATATGGGCTGAATTGTGTCCCCCCATTCATATGTTTAAATTCTAACCCCCTATATCTCAGAATGTAACCATATTTGGAGATAGGGCCTTTAAAAAGGTGGTTAAGATGAAATGAGACCCATAGAGTGGGGCCCTAATCCCATATGATGGTGTCCTTAGAAGAAGAGAAAGAGATACCAGAGATGCACAGGCACAGAGGAAAGGTCATGTGAGGACACAGCGAGAAGGTGGCCTTCTGCAAGACAAGGAGACAGGCCTCAGGAGAAACCAAACACCTTCATCTTGGACTTCTAGCCTCCAGATCTGCGAGAAAATAAATTCCTATTAAGCCATTCAGTCTGTGGTATTTTGTTATGGCAGCCCCACCAAACTAATACTCAGGCCCCACGCCTTAGAAACTGTGGGCTGGAGGCAGCTAGGCCATGGTCCAGATTCCTGGGCTTTCCCAGAGGAAGAAATGGAGTTTCTAAATAATTTTCAATATTCATAAAGGCCCAAGGGAAGTGTACAAAATACAGTCTAACGAATTCCACATGTGAAACCTGCTTTTGGGTGGAATTATATCAAGTCGATATGGTAACATCAGCTCTTTTATGTTCATCTGAAGCTTTAATTCGCAACACGTGTCTGATTAATTTAAAGTGAGAAAGTTTTTTATCATTTGATAAAGTTGATGTGTTTGGTAAATAAAAACCTCAGGCTTTTTGATAGAGAGAAGCTTGAACAGGAATCACTGCTTTGAGCCCTCGATTCCCTTTTTGGATCCTTCCAGACCCATGCTGTTTAGTCCTCTTCAGATTGCTAGAGCTCTTTCAGGGGTAAACTGAGCAAATTATACGGCTTGAGTCACTTGTTACATCAGAGGTGTTGAGAGCCATTGTTTTCAAATCTGGGAGCATCACTGACATTTGCCAGATGCTATCTACCTGGTTATTTTCTTAAGAGTCAATGAAATTTTAAGTGAAAATGATCCTAAGTGTATTAGTCAGGGTTCTCCAGAGAAACTGAACCAACAGGATATATACAGACATATAGAGAGAGATTTATTATGAGGGATTGGCTCAGTGATTGTGGAGGCCGAGAAGTCCTACAATCTCCCATCTGTCTGTAAGCTAGAGAGGCCCAGGAAAGCCGGTGGTGTGGATCCAGTACAAAGTCAAGTCGCAGTCCGAGTCTGAAGGCCCCAGAACCAGGAGCACTGACGTCCAAAGGCAGGAGAAGATGGATGTCTCAGCTAAAGCAGGGAGGAAATTTGCCTTTCCTCTGCCTTTTCATTCTATTCAGGCCCTCAATGGATTAGATGATGTCCACCTGCATTGGTGAGGGCAATTTTCTCTACTCAGTCTACAGATTCAAGCTAATCTCTTCTGGAGAAACTCTAACAGACACATCAGGAAATGTGGGCACCCCTTAGCCCAGTCAAGTTGACACTTAAAATTAACCATCACGCCAAGATAACAGAATATGTAAATAGCCTAATTTAGTAGGTGGATGGACCTAGCTCTTTAACTTAATAGAACCAAAATAAAAACACTCCACAGCACCCAGGACCTATACCAGGGCATCAAGAACTTTCAGTAGAACGTATCTGAAAGTTTGAAAAACAGAACTTTAAGCAGAAATGTACATTTTATTTAAAAAATAACAGCAAATGTATGAAGAACGCAAACTTCTATTGTGAACAGAAGTTTATTAAATGCTTTGTAGTAAAATATCTAGCCCACTGTATTACAATACACAGGCCTGATGTTGTAACAAGTAACATTGTGCCCCAACTCAGGGAAGCTCATGATGCTAACACAAGGAGAAATGTGGGGAGCTACAAACACAAACATATCTTCCTTCTCCTCTTCCACAATACCTGCCACACCGATGTTCAGAATGTTCAGACATTGGGAAAAAACCTGTAAAATTTCCTGAGTATTCCATGAAACGATTCTTAAAATTATGTTACTGTAACGGAAAACATGAAAATTTTCCGATGGAAAAGCCATTTTAATATTTACCATTTTCCGTAACTGAGAACCACCATCCTAAATATTTATTACACCATAAGAAAGTCTATGGAGTTTATAAGGCCTTCCACCACAAGGTAAATTTCAAGGCAATTTATCAAGGACCAAATTCTCTTGAACCACCAAGTTAGCGATATGCAAAGATAAAAAGAAATGTCAAGGTTAGCTGATTATTTTCCAAATAACAGGATCTAAAAAATATTGGGGGAAAATAAGGATGTGGGAATGAGTGGATACTGGATAATAGACATGGGTTGGAAAAGGTACTGAGACTATTAGCATTAACTAGCATATATGTATTTTAATTCATTAGTCAACATTTTCTTCATGGATATAATTATTTCAAGATAGCACTTCTAAAAACTATATTGGTTCATTCATTTTTCAAGTCAGCTGCAAAGAAATTTTGATTCTGTTTATCTAAAACCTTAGCTAACAGCATTTTGATATTTACCCCTAAGAATATCTGGCATTCTCAGCCATGGCTCTTGAATACATGGTTTCTTGATAAAATATGACTCAAATAGAATTGATGTTGAAAAAATTACTACCTATCTAGAGCTCAGGATAGGAGTCACAACCAACTTAATCAATTCATATCAATTAGTTTACAAAGAGCTAAACCAATTTAACCAACTCATTATGTAGCTCACACAAAAGCTAGATCTTTTTTCTTTTAAATAATTTAATCAATCCTATATAAAAGCAATTATTCAGAAAATCACATCAAGATTTGCACTTACACTCATTTATAAATACACACTGAATCTTAGGCCAGAATTTGGTACTTCTAGTCCACATCTGGTACCCTACCTTTTCCAAACTGGACATTTCATCCAATGAATATGACCATCAATGAAAGAACATAAAAGTAGAGAAAAGGAACTTTAATTCAGAGTGAAGTATTTTGAATTCATATTAGTAAAAAATGTCATGAGTGGAAAGAGATCATGAGCTTTCAAATGAGTGGAAAAAATAAAATCGTATGTGATAATATAGAATACTGCAATCATAAGTAACCGGAACATACAACCATCTCCATTAGAGAATTAAGCAGCCAGGTCTAATACACTACAAACCATTTGATTAAAAAGGCTTACAACCAATGTTTAACAAGGAAACACTGGTGAAAACAGTTTTAAAATATATAGCCTCGTAAAACGATATATTTTTCTAACATTAAAACTTTGTTTCAGAGGTTCCCCGCTTTAGGTTGTTACTCAAAAACTCATCATGTTCAAAACTCAAATTATTGTGAGATCGTGAAATCATAAGAAGCTTCTCCTTATTGGTAAAGTCTTTTTTGACTGCAGCTTGGGGCACAAGCAACCTCTCCATCGGGTCCTCTTTGTTCTCTAGTTTCGTATACCCTTTGCTGTTGCTTCGATCCAACCGAGGCCAACTTGGATGTTTCCGTTGTTCTGCCTGAACAGTTAGGGTGGAGGGACCCCGGTCTAAGTCTAAGGATTTTGAATGTGACGAGAGCAAATGCAAGGATGTGTTGGACCCAAACTGTCTTCTAGCAGCCCCAGGAGATAAGAGCTGCCCAGCTCCAGGTCCAAGGGCCACAGAAGACTTGTACTGACTTGACAATGACTCCCCAACGGAATTATTCCGTGGGAGCATCGTGCTGACGGGCTGGAAGGACTCACTGGTGTTGGGCAAAGGGACCACAAGGGAATCCATCGACAAATTCCTTGACCTACTTTTGAGGTGCTCAGCATCCTCGGTGATGTTATCTATGCTGGGCTCATCAATAACACAGTTATTAAGTTTGATGACAGGCAATGTGAATGCACTGATGGATGATGACACAATTGACTTGGTTTCACATTTCTTAGGGCCGCTGGTCTTATCATCGGTTGTCTTGGAAGGAGGTGGATAGAGGCCAAAGACAGAGATGGAGCTGTCAGAGGGCAAAGGTGGCATAAGATGCCCCAAACTCTTACTTTCATTCAGCACAAGCTCATCCTCCTCGACAGAGCTGTCTATACGAAAACTGCTCCTAAAACCCGAGAAAGAGGCGATGGTATTTGCTGCCAGTCTTGAGGCACAGGAGCTCCCATTCTGTTTTACTTCTGTTTCTCCCATCAAACCAGTGTAGATGCCATTCATATGCTTTTGCTCCTTGATCCTTAGCGTGTGGATGTCAATGACCGTGGAATAGATATCCCTCATGTGTATGATTTTGGTTTCTTTGTCACGGTTCTCATGAAGAATGGCATTAGCACAAATGAAAATGAAGATGCCAATCCCCATTGTGAAAGGGCCGAGCATTTTCATCTTATCAGAATGTAAATGCTGCTCAAAGAAGTGAACCACTACACTGCCTTGGTTCCGAATGACCTGAGTTTCGTTTGTTGACAATGCTGTCTCAGCATCGATAAAATGTTCTTTTTGGGGCCAATATCCAAGGACTGCCATTGCAATTCCTACAATGGAGATAAGCACTCCTAAAATGAGGAAAAAACCAGATGGGGAATAAAGCCGGATTTTGCCTCGAACAACCACGACATCAGCCCGAGGCCGACGCCTGACTGGTTTCTTCTCTTGGGCAGCAGGTGATGGGCTGAGGTTGACATGATGCTGTGATCTGGCAGAGTCTTGCCTTTTCAAGGCAGCCAGGCCGGTTATTACTCCACCAGTTGCTATCATAGCTTGGTCTTTTATTCTGAAAAGAAGGGAAAAAGATAATGCAAGTATGTTCTGGGGTATGCTCAATTCAACAATTGTTTATATATTTTTGTTTTTGTTATTGTTTCATATAATGAAATGGGACACACAAATATCTTTTTTTTTTTTTGGTTGAAGAAGATTGGCCCTGAGCTAATATCTGTTGCTAATCTTCATCTTTGTGCTTGAGGAAGAGTGGCCCTGAGCTAACATTTGTGCCAATCTTCCTCTATTTTGTATGAGGGATCCCACCACAACATGGCTTGATGAGCAGTGCCTAGGTCCATGCCCGGGATCCGAACCTGTGAACCCTGGGCCGCGAAAGTGGAGTGCATGAACATAACCACTACGCTACCGGGCCAGTCCCAAGAATATCTTTTTAATCGACACAGTTTGGGTAGAAGTTTTGTTAATTGACTAATGTAAAATTCTGGAGATTTCCTTTTTTGGCTGAATTAGTGTTTCTATTATTAATGAGACACGAGCTCAAGGTATATGTTACTTAAATAATTTTATCGCTTATTATATAAAACAGTCCCCTGCTCACAAGACACATTCTCTCTGTCACACACATATGCATGTGCATGCACACACACATATGCCATCCTTCATTATTTGTATTATTTTAAAGAAATGGAAAAATCCAGAACACTTAATAGGCACAAAACAAACAAACCCTAGACTTACAAAGAGAATACATTCCAGCAACTCACGATTCTAAGACCACTCTTATGAAAGTCACCACTGAACTCTTAACCATCACACTTAATCTCTCCCTCTCAATTCTCATCTTCCTTACTTCTCTGTTTCCATGGACATTACTGACCTCTCCTTTCTTGAAACTCTCTCTTGTCCAGTCTTTTATGATACTAAGTCTTCCAGGCTCTTCCCTGATCTTGCTATTTCAATTTTGGTTCATCTTCCCTCACCTCAAAGTAGACCACCTTCTCCTGCGAGTCCAGTCCTTGGCCATCTTCTCTTCATACTCCCTCTCGGCATTCATATCCACTCCTACACCTTCCACCATTTCCTGTGTGCTGATAAGTCCCAAGTCTATAGTTCAAATCACAGCCTGAGTTTCGATTTCACATTCCAACTCTCCATTGCGGAACATACGTGTATACATTTGTGCACCGCTAGCAAAGCTGAACTCTCCTTCCGCCAGCACTACTTGACTTGCCTGATTTTTCTAACGGCGTCAATTCTCAGGCTCGAGTCTTCACACTTATCTTTAAGTCCTCCCTTTCTTCTTCCTCTCATCTTCCAATCAGGTTCTAAATCCTAGAAATTCTCACCACCCGTCAATTCCACCCCTCTGTTCCAGCCCTCCTCTTCCCGGCCTAGTGCAGCTCTTATTAACCCTTACTAGACCATTATAATAACCTCTCAACCAGTCTTCCAAACTCCAATTTCTCTTCCTCCACAAGCAAACTTACATGCTGGCTGAGGGCAGATTATTATCTCAAAACACAACTCTGAAGTTGTTTAAAGAGTGGAATAATGGATGAAATAATCCCCACTACCTACCAAAGCTTAATCTGGGATTTCAGACCCATGGAATTTAGCTTTATCTCTACTGCTCCTTTTCATTTACATAAAACTAAAACCAACAATATTCCCTGTATTCCATACATACATCCATTCCTGTTTCTGAAACTTTGTTAATAATGTTTCACCTGTCTAGATCCCCCTCACCCCCTCCTCCTAAATTTCACATATCAACATCTGGCTAGTCATCAAAGCTCATACTCCACTTCCTTTGTGAAGCCTTCTCTGGCTGACTCAGCCAGTCCCACGGGAGTTCTCATTCCTCAGAGCATTTTAGCAACTTTTCTATGGCTGTCACCATATTATAACATCTTAGTTCTTTCACTTCTTGTGGTCAAACATCAAGTTTAATTCATATTTTTATTACCAGAAACACTCAATATAGTACCTTGCACATAGCCAGTGTTGCTGAGTAAGGAAGTAATTCTTGTCCTGAGATTTGCTGGATGACCATCATATTACTATATTAACTTCCTTAATTAAAAATATGAACAAACAAAATTAATACCAAAACAAAAAGCAACATTTTGTGGTTGGTAAAATATTTGTCATTATTTGTTATGAATAGCTTTCAAGCTGCCAAATCTGCCTGGTAGGAAACGGAGGATATTTTAAGACTCACAAGGTCTCTGGCAAATTTCTGAGAAGGTTTCTTTATGGCATCAAATCTTGTCTTGCAAAATCAACCTCTCCTTTTGAATTGCTATTTATGATTTCTGAAGTGTGTTTAAAGAACAGGGTTGTGGCTGGCATCTACGGTTTTAGCTAGCTGAACAAGCTGGTGAGTAAACCCAGTCTCCAGTGGAATTATAACTAGGATTAAAATATTTAATGTTGGAAGAACAAATGATATCATAACCCATGGCTCCAGTCTACATGCTTTATCACAGTATACATACTACAGCTCGGGACTTCTCCCGAACCTTGGCTAAAACAAAGCTTAGTGTCAACCTATGGATTCTAGAACCCAAAACAGTTTCAAATGTTTGAATAAAATGCTTAGATTGGACAGCAGCCACCTAACTCAGTTACTTCCATATGGCAGGATAGGGATTTAGTCTGAAATCCTTCTGAATAGAATGAAAACAAGGGCAAAA
Organism: Ceratotherium simum simum; assembly: GCF_057802395.1. Taxonomy (NCBI): domain Eukaryota; kingdom Metazoa; phylum Chordata; class Mammalia; order Perissodactyla; family Rhinocerotidae; genus Ceratotherium; species Ceratotherium simum. Next base: position 50,062,900 of record NC_141918.1, on the reverse strand, counting down.
AGCTTTCGTCTGGTTTAAAAGCAACCGCTGTGAATTATCATTCCATCCGGAGTCCTAGTCCTCCCCCGCTTGTTAAAACATTTTCAGCTGGCACCGCCATTTTCCATTCCTGAGGCTGATAGAGGAAAGGAGGCTGGAAGAGAGACAATTATTCTGACAAAGATAGACGAGGACAGGAAGGTGGGAAAGAGCGATGAGTGACTGGGCTCCTCTGTGAGCAGGCAAAGCAGGTTAGACCAGACAGGAAGAAAAAGCAAGGTCAATTCAAGAGCGTGACAATGTACAGAAAATGAGAGGAGAAAAGCCTCCTGGAGGAGTTTAGAAATGAGGAAAAGAATGGGGGGCAATGGAAGGAACACACAGCTTCTTCGTCTGGGCCTGGCCCGGGCAGACGGCACACCAAGACTCCCAAGGATTGGCAAGCTCAGGTTGGGGGCCAATGTCCTCCTTGAATGCGATGCAGGGCAATTCAACAACAAGTGAGCCTCTATTCTGACTCAGAGACCCAAACAGACCCCGAGGGGAAGGCAAGAGGCGCAAACTCAGTCCTGGCTTCAGAGAGCTTGAAACCTTATGAAGGAGCTAATCTATCTAAATACAATGGACTGAGAGAACCCCTAGAATGAGTCTCAACTAGGGAGGGCCTTTACAGCAGGCTTCATGCATTCTGATATTCATCCCAGTAAAAAACGTCAAGTGAATAGCATTTCAGGGAAGGTCAAGAGAAAGAAAGGCTGGAGGTCAGAGCTCTGGCCTGCCCTCAGCACACAGCTCAGCCCTGAGGGCGGAAACCAGGAAAGGCTGGAGAGGAAAGGGGCCAGGTCTCAAATGGTGCCAAGTGTCATCCCTAAACGCTTGAATTTTACACTCATACACAGTGGAGCTGGAGTGAGACACAAATACTGTTGTCCTCATCTTAGGAAAATTAATCTCAACTTGTAGATGAATGCAGTAAGGAGAGGCTCCTATTAGGAAATAGCGTGAGGATGCTAAAGGTGGTTTTGCAGTAAGAAGCCTAATGAGACTATAAAATCTAGAGAGCAAATTGACAGGCCTTTGCATCTTCAAACTGCAATGTCAACTTGGTCCAGTGTTCAGTATAAGCAAAAACAGCGTACATCTATTCTTTTCATTTGTGCTGCAAAGCCACATACCCTCCATCCTCACTTTTATCACTTTTTTTTTTTGGTGGCGGGGGGGCATGAGCAATAGAGACCCTGTTAACTACAGTCTCCTTATTGTAACAAATGACAGCATTTTCCTAAGTTTTAATAATAACAGTGATAGTATAAGAGCTAACACAGACTGCCTATGGTCAAGCACTGTTCTAAGTGCTTTAGGTATAAGAACATATGTATTCTCACAATTCTGGAAGTGGAGATAATACGATCTCTGTTTTGCAGATGAGAAAACTGAGGCTCAGAGAATTTAGGTAACCTGCCTAAGGTCACACAGCTCGGGGGTGTGGTCTTACAGAATCTGAGAGGAGGATGGGCCTCCAAATTTGCTCTCACTTGAGGTTTTCTTTCCTTGTCAGTTTTTCTTATTTTGCTTCCTGTTTGCGTCAGAAAACCAGACCCTCAAGAATGCTGCTTTGCCTTTAAAACTGTGACTACGAACCAACCGACTTCCATGTCTCAAATCACACTGACCCCCTGGGAAGAGCCATGGGGAGTGGATGAGGTTGAAAGCCTGTCCTTGGGCGAGCATCAGGCCCTCACACTGTCCGGATCTCCTCCAGAACAAGAAGGTGCAGACTCGGAGCAGATCGCTCCCCACTCCTCCTCTTTGCTCTCTACCATCCAGGGACTTACGTCCTCAAAGATCCAAGAGAAGAATTTTACTACACTGAACTTCCTTTTGTTAACTTAGGCACAGAGTTTTTGCTTATCAATTTCTCTGGATCCAAAGCTTCACCCCAACTTTTGGAACTTAAAGAAAGTATAGAGCCTAGAGCCCTGTGGTATTTCACTAGAGACCTCCTCTTAGGTAGACATTGTTAATTTGTGTAGATATTCATTCATGTAATTAGTAAAAACTGATACCTGGCTTTGCAGTCGTATAGGGCTCAAAATAATGTTTCTTGGCCTGAAGAATATAATGATCAGCAACTATCTTTGTGTGTGTGTGTGTGTGTGTGTGTGTGTGTGTGTGTGAAGAAGATTAGCCCTGAGCTAACATCTGTGGCCAATTCTTCTCTGTTTTGCTGGGGAAGATTGGCCCTGGGCTAACATCTGTCCCCATCATCCTCTATTTTATATGGGACGCTGGCTCAGCATGGCTTGACAAGTGGTGCACAGGTCCACACCCAGGATCTGAACTAACAAACTCCGGGCTGCCGAAGCGGAGCAAGCGAACTTAACCGCTATGCCACCGGGCCAGCCCCAGCAACTATCTTTTTTTGTGTGTGTGTGTGAGGAAGATTGGCCCTGAGCTAACATCTGCCAATTCTCCTCTTTTTGCCGAGGAAGACTGGCCCTGGGCTAACATCCATGCCCATCTTCCTCCACTTTATATGGGATGCTGCCACAGCATGGCTTGACAAGCTGTGCCTCAGTGCATGCCCGGGATCCGAACCAGCGAACCCCGGGCCGCCCGCCGCAGCGGAGCGCGCGCACTTAACTGCTTGTGCCACCAGGCTGGCCCCCCAGCAACTATCTTTTTGATGAGGCCATCCAACTAGTCATAAATAAACCTAACTAGAGGGTCAGTCACACTCAATATTTCCATATTCTCTAAAAAGATATCATGATTTTGTCAAATGCCAAACTAAAAGACAGATAGACTTATACTCTTCGGTTGACAACCCAAAATAAAAATTAGTTTGGGTTAACTTTTGGCTACACATTGATCATCCTATTTTCTAACACATTGATCATTCTATTTTCTATTCCCAATGTTTCTTGATCAGCCACAATTATGCCAGCAACACATATCAAGATTACCAGCTTAAAATTTGCACAACACACCTTCTTCACTGTGCAAACCACGATCCTGTTGGGCGCTCTCCAGGCCTCTGCCATCTTACCCAGTAGTCGCAGGACTTGGAAATCACCACTAGGAATTCAGTCTCATTTCTCCCTTTCTCACCGCAGATGTAGACTCCTGCCTCATTCAAACACTCCATTCCTGTCTGCTCACCTGCCTTGGGCTCATCTTCCCTCTGGACCATGTTTATTCTATGTCTTTCAGCAGAAAGCTCTTTCTCCTTGACTCAGAAGATTTCTCCTCTGTGTATCATGTTAACATGAGACCATCTCGTCTAATCTGCAGGCTTATCCTCTTCTATTCTTGCTCCAATAATAATTTTAAAAGCCTTACTGTTGTTGTCTTTTACCCTTTTTACAAGCTTAAACATGTTCTGGAATTTGCTTTTCATAGCACTAGTCCATACCAGTTTTTAGTATTTAAACTTTCAAGGAAGTTTATTCCTGTACCCTTAGGTCCTCTTCTGATCGCACTGACCTACTTTTCTGACCACATTCCGAGCCCACTATACATCAGACATGGTCTAGATGCATTCACACACTTATAGGAGATAATGATAAGTAAACGTGCCTGCAGAATTGAGAGACTTTAGAAGTCTTTTAATCCAGACATTCCTTTTAGCCAACAAAGGACCAGGAATGTTGTCTGAGATCCAACAATGAATTGGCAGAAAGAATAAGATTGGAATTCAGGTTTTCAGACTCCCTGTCCAACGTTCATTCTTGGTTAGATGTTCCTCTTTCTATTGTTTTTCATGTTATCCCAATGCTTTGCAGAGTGCCTGGAATGTAATGAATACTTAAGTCTATCTGTTGTCAGTGAACCGACTTGATAAATGCTTGAATACGACTGCAAGGTGCTAGGCATTAGGGACACAGAATTAATACCACCCAGTTCCTGCTTGCATGGAATATGGAGTTCAGCGGGAGAGCAGTCAAAGTACACGTTTAAAATGAACCAATTGAAATGAACTAATTGCTGTGATGGAGTTATACTGGACAATGCTCTTGCACACTATCTGGAGGAAGCAGGGGAGGCTTCCAGGAAGCGGCAGCAGCTCACGGAGGCTTGGCGCATCAGCAGGAGTTGGCCCTGCAGACAGATTCTAACTCATCCTGTTCCTCACTGTTTCACAAGGGTCCTGGCCCTACGGTTTTTCTTCATCTTCTCTGCTGAAGTGTGCCTATTATGTTAAATATATTTGATATTGTCTTACATGTTTGAATTTTTATTCTTATCTTGAGGTTTAAAAAATTCACCAGAATGCAAGGCGATATATCTGCCAAAAGGAAGTGAAAATTAATCTATGCCTTCAGGACCAAACAAAAACATTATACAAAAACCCCATGTGGTATCCACAAACGCGACAGATGGAAACGTTTTCTGTTCAAGCTAGAAGAGTTTTAGAACTTTCTTCCCAGTAGAGACATTTTAAACTTTGAGAACAGGATTTTTAATCTACATCTTCCCCAGAGTTGAAAGAGAAAATGCATATGGGTGACTAACAGTTCAACTATATTAACCTTTAAAAAATAAGAACAGACTAGAAATCATTTTTTAAGGTGTAGCATTATGGTTTTGCACGTGAACATTGGAATCAGAGAGACTTGTTAGAAGGCAAGCTTTGACAAGTTGTTTTAAGCTCTTCTCATCTCAGTTCCTCCATCTGTAAGACGGCAAAAACCTCCTTTAATACACAGTATACAATGCTCTGGAGGCAGAAGCCCTGGGCGGGGGCTTGAATCCCTACACACCAATTAATAGCCACACTTGAACAACTGACTCAACCTCTTGGAGCCTCAGTTTCCTCATCTGTAAAATGGGGATAGTAACAGTACCTGTAAGGTTGTTGTAAAGCAAAGGACATAATGAATGCAAAGCCCAGCTCAGTGTTTGGGAACTAAGGTCTACATTAGTGACGTCAGCTGTGTCCAATTATAAGGTCATTTTAAGGATAAAATGAAGTAATATATATAAAATGTTTACTACAGTGTTGATTGTAGTAAGTTCTCAATAAATAATAGCTATTATTAACTCTTCATTGCTCAGTAATATGAACTCTCATTGCTCAGCTAGGCCAACGAAAATATATTTTAATATATTGTTAAATAATTAATGATAGCTCACTGCATATGGAGACAAAATTATGACTGTGAATTGCTACTGGGACTTAGAGTAAAAAACTGTCTGAATGGAGACTGTGTATTTTAGTGGCAGAAGCATTACTAATTCGGTAGTTGCCAAGAGTGGAGTTTATATAAGAGAGAGGCAGTTGGGAGACGACAGAAAGAATAAAGTATGCCTTTCTTTATAATTCATCTTATTTCTTCAGATTTGGCGACCTGTCTTGTGACAAAAAGTAACAGCAATAATAAAAACAAGGTTGAAAACCCAAACCAGTTCATCTGATGTTTTCACCTATCATCATGATGCAATTGAATCAAATGCATGAGTAGTCTGACCAATTCTACGAGCACCATTCTGTTTCCATTGGGACACTTGGGCATAAAACAGTCTGAAAACGAAGAGGAACATGGGGCTTGGGGACATGGGGACTAGAGAAGATGCCATAAGGGTGAAAAAAAGTGAAAAATCTCCACAATGCTAATTTTGTGACGAGAAGTTTAAGCTCTGGTTTTACGTACATTATGAAGATCTTTGCTGGTCTGCCTTGAGAGAATGGTTTCTTAATATTCAGTATAGTTCTATATTCACATGAGTGCTGGAACTAAAGGCAAATACAGAATTTTTTTATAATTATCAGAATGATACTCAAGTCATTAAATATAAAATATCACCTTTTGGTCAAGCACATTCTAAGCATGCAGAAAAATGCTAGGAATAAAGAATGCACTTGGAAATCTATACATGTTCTTTTTTACTGATGCCTTCAAAATCTGCCAGCCTAAAAACCTGTAAAATACTGGCCCAAACCAATTCTGAGCTGTGTAACAATGAAATGGAACAACTGCTCACCAAGGACGAAAAGCCACGAAGCCCAGAGAACACAAAAGTCTCCAGGAGGCCAAATAACAGATCCATAATGAGCTGTTAGAAAAAACCCTGCTGAGACCCTGTGGGAGACATTTTCCGCAGGAACAGAAGAAATTAGAAACCTATTTACCCCAAAGTAGAAATATGCTTCCCGCCCTGTACCCCAATTCTTCAGATCTGAACAAGCTCTTACCATGAGGGTCACACTCCCTGTTCTCCGCATTTCCTGGCAGGAAGTCGACTTGAAATTGGTATAAAGAAGCTATTGGTAAAGAACTCACAAATTTACTATAATGCAGGAAATTAGCTGAGATATTCCTGAATCAAGAGGTGAAATATTTAAAATCACGAATTAGATTTTTTATACAGATCCCTCCTCTGCAGAAGAACATATATGGTAGTGTATAGATATGGTGACCATGTTTTTGGAGACAACATTGGAAAATAAGACTCTAATAAGTATTAATATCTTTTCCAGTCATTTTAAGTGCCTGGAGAATCCTGAACACACTGTTGACATTCCTATAGGATAAGGGGAAAAGCTAGACCACAGTAGAAAGTGTCAATTCTAGTTGTTCCACTCTCTATCAAACACCTCAGATAAGTCTACCAGCTTTGTATGTAACACAGCTGTGCCGATACTGTTGACAGATGCAAGAGGTCTTACTTTCCTTTCTACTGCAAATAAGGAGCCATCTCTCTTCAGAGCAAAAACACTATCTAAATTAGCAATGAGCTGCGTCTTCTTGCAATTCACAGTAACATACTGTACATCAAATTCCTTACTAAGTTTTCCAACTGATGGTAGCTCAAACCTACATTAGCATTTTTAAAACCTTAGAAAAGCATTAGAAAATAGTTCAAACTGTACCATTTCTACTGGAGAATTTTACCTTTTTTTTTTTATTGTTCCATAACTAAAATCTGAGGAGGACCACCCTAAAAGAAAGGCAGAAAGAGGTGAAGGGAGGCCTCAGGAAGAATGGCAAGACCAAACTCCTCACCACTCACAAAAAGAAGGAATCTATTCAGCTTAGAAATACAAAAAGTCCTTTAGCATTTAAGGGATGTATTCTACAGATCCTTTAGAGAAACCCCACTAATGGTAAACGTATTGAAAAAAAAATAATAAAAATAAAGGAGGCAGGGGCCAGCCCGGTGGCGTAGCGGTTAAGTGCGCACGCTCCGCTGCGGCGGCACGGGGTTCGCTGGTTCAGATCCCAGGTGCGCACCCGATGCACTGCTTGTCAAGCCATGCTGTGGCGGCGTCCCATATAAAGTGGAGGAAGATGGGCACGGATGTTAGCCCAGGGCCAGTCTTCCTCACAAAAAGTAAATAAATAAATAAATAAAGGGAGGCAGTGGGGATGCATGTGACCTCTTCTATTTTCATTGTCTTCTTCCCTCTCTTCTCCTGCTTGTACACGTAGGGGCAGCAAGGGGGAACTGAGGAAAACACAGATTTTTAGACTTCCAATTAGAGAAAGTATCTGTTGGTCAGTCTGTTTCTCTCATCTCTATCTATTTGGAAACTACTTGCGCTCAAGGTAAAAACCCAACAGTACAAAGTGAAGAGTAAGTCCCTCCTGTCCACGGTTTCCTGGCTCCCCCTCCCAGAGGGAAGCAAAGTGTTGCATTTCTCATAGCTATTTCTGGAGAAGGGAGGAGAACCTTTTCTCATTTGGTTTTTAGGATTGATTTATACAAGCTCTTCATATAGTGAAGAAATCAGCTCTCCAGTTGTGATATGCCTGGCAAACATTTATATTTTTACTTTTTTTGATTGTATCTCTTGTTAAGCAGAAAATTTCACTCGGATGTGGTTAACCTTATCAGTATATTGATTGACGGTTTCATGTAATCATCAGAAAGACCTTCTACAATACAAGATTATATAAAAAAATTTCCATGTTTTCTTTCAATCATTTTATGGTCTAATTCTCTTACATTTTAATTTTTTGATGTATCTGGAATGTCTTTTTGTGTAAGATTCGAGATAGGGATCTAACTTGTTTATAGGTCATCAATCTCTCCTCCCTTGGTTTGAAATGCCACCTTCATTATGTATTAATTTCATATATTTGTACTATATACCAAATGTCATAAGCATTTGGGTCAATATTAAGACTTCTCATTCTGTTCCGTTAATCTGTGTATTAATTTCCCAGAACCAAACTGATTTAGTTACTATTAGTATTATAATATATATTTGAATATCTGATTAGACTAGCCTATTCTAATTATTCTTCTTTGTTAAAAGTCTCTTATCTATTCTTACACATTTTTTCTTGCCTATGAGCTTTAGAATTTGATTTTTTAAATTCTGGTTAGTATTGTTATTGGGATCATGCTAAATGTCAACATAAATATGGGGAGAACTGACATTGTTTTACCACTGTGACCTTTTATCTAAAAAGTTTTCTTTTTGTCATAGTTTTTTTAAACACAGATCTTTCTCATTTCTTGTTACTTTTTGTTTCCTGGGTATTTTCTACAGGGTTTCTATTGTATATTAGTAATGTTTTCTTTCACGATCATTTCTATCTTCAAGTGGTTGTTGTTTGGCTGGAGGAAGGCTATTGATCTTTGTGTACTAATTTGGTACTAAGCTACTTTACTGAACTCACTCGCTGTTTTAAAAAACAGTTTTCAGCTCATTCTCTTAGGTGTTCTAGAAATACAATTATGTCATCCAGATATACTATTTTGGCCTCCCCTTTCCCGATTTGAAACGTACAATTGCTATTTTCTAACGGTGTCACCTACTATCTGGAGAGTGAATGGAAAGAAGTAAACTAACATGACAAGTTAACAATGTGGACACTCCTGCCCCGCTCCTGAATTTGATGGGTGCACCTGCTGTTTCACCACCAAAGAAGTACCAGTCAATGCCTGTTTTATTTAGAGTTTTTACCTAGAATGCCAGGAGACAAAATTAATTGATTCAGAGCTGCTGCTGGAGGGGAAGACGGAGGACAATGGAGAGGAAGGGCAAAGGGCAGAGAAGAAGGAAGAGGGAGAGGTAAAGGATAAGGCTGAGGAAGAGAAGAAGGAGAAACATGCTGGGGAGAAAATTATGGATGAACGCAAACGTTAACTATCTGAGCCCATTAATGACTCCCATGTGTTTTCTTAACAGCCCTTACTTCCTTCCATCTCTTTTTTTTTTTTTTGAGGAAGATTAGCCCTGAGCTAACATTTGTTGCCAATCCTCCTCTTATTTTTGCTGAGGAAGATTGGCCCTGGGCTAACATCTGTGCCCATCTTCCTCTACTTTATGTGGGACGATGCCACAGCAGGGCTTGAGAAGCAGTGCATCAGTCTGAGTCCGGGATCTGAACCTGCGAAGCGGACCATGTGTACTTAACAGCTATGCCACTGGGCCGGCCCCTTTCCATCTCTTCTTTTAAAAAACATTTATCTAAGGACAGGAATTGTCCTCCTGGCATTGCTGGGATTACTGAACCATCTACCATATCCTGAATCTAAACATATTAACTGAAAAGGAAAAACTGAGAAGAATGATAAATGACATAAGCTATCAGGAATATGAAAAAGATTGGAAAGAATGCCCAGCAGTAAAAATGATTTCAAGGGACGCCTAACGTAACAACAACAGAAGATAAAACCGGGTTTCCATAAACACCATTCATGCACATTGTCACTTTCTACAAGGGTAGAGTATTTTTGGATCATGCCCGAGTTATTTTTAACTTCCAATATCTATTATATTTTATAATGGTTTGCTTCACTGGTAATTTCCTGTGAGAGATAGCAATCCAAGAGAAAAATGGACAAAAGACTTTAGTACCCAATTCATAGAAGAAAAAATACAAATGTCCAGTTAACAATGAAAAAAGCAATTCAACAGTAAGCAAAGAAAGGTAAACTAAAGCAATTTCAAAAGTAAAGATGTAACTTCACTTGCTAGTTGACAAAAACACAAAAGGGGATTGATTATGCCCATTATTGGTGAGGTGTAAGAAAATAAACTCCAATTGGCTGTCAATGAGATGACAAATTGGGACTTTTTTGAGGTTAATTTGGGAATGACTTTCCAAAGTTTAAATGGCCATTCCCTCTGCCGCACCCCCGTTCACTGCTATGAATACATCCTCTAGAAAGACTGGCAGAAGTATTTGAAAACGTATGCATGCAGCGCTATAGTAATGGCCCCAGCTTGGAAACCACTTAGATGTTCACCAGCAGAAGACTGGCTAAGTCACTTATGCTGCACCTATATAATAGAATATTATACAGATACTTAAAATGATTAATATATACCAATAAGGAAAATTTTTCACATTGTATTTTTGAGATTTTAGAACAGAAATAAAGAGTAAGACCCTGTTTAGGTCTAACATACATACGGAACATGTGTTTGGATCCACCGAAGTGATGGGGAAGGCAACATCGCAGTTAACGGTGATTATGATTAAAGAGTAGGATTGTGGGTGACACCTAACAGAACCCTCCCTTATATATAACCAGATTATTCACCTTTCTGCAAGAAGCATGCACTGCTTTTATGTCATTTCCACTTTGGAACTCTAATTAATACAGAGCAAAAAAAGGATGCTAAAGCTTAGAAAATAACAGTAAAAAAGCCGACCAACCTGATATACATTCGGGTAATTCGGTGGGCTTGCTAATTTAAAAACAGGTGTAACGTAGCCTTTGAGGCAAAAACACAGAACTAGAGAAAGTAGAAAACGACCAAAATCACTAACCAAGTGAATCAGAAATTCAGGAACGAAAGATTTACTCATGATACAAATAATCTTGAGACACAGAAAACAGTTCTATCCACCTGGGCAACACCTGCATTGATTGGGTGCAAGGTAATGTAAAAGGATGCATTAAAAATTGGTATCTGCCTTTAAGAAACTTATAATCTAGCATATGCTTGAGGCTAATGCCGTGCACTGTACAGGAAATCCTTCATCAGGATTGATGAGCTTTATCTGTGCCCGGCTCATCCAGACTTATCCACACAGCAGCCTTCACAGGGGGCATGGCTTGCTTTCTTTCCCCAAAGCCCAGTCCTCACTGGTGATCTTCCGTTACTCTAACCTTACAACTTGGACTCACTTAACAGAAATGGGCTTCTTTTTGAGAATACCCTGCAACTTCAGAATTATTACTGTCATCCAGCATGCAGCCAGAGAGGCCTTCAGCTTCATCATAAGAGGGCAACGGAGCCGGCCCCGTGGTGCAGCGGTTAAGTGCACGAGCTCCGCTTTGGCGGCCCAGGCTTCAAAGGTTCGGATCCCGGGTGCGCACTGACGCACCGCTTGTCAAGCCATGCTGTGGTGGCGTCCCATATAGAGTAGAGGAAGATGGGCACGGATGTTAGCCCAGGGCCAGTCTTCCTCAGCAAAAAGAGGAGGATTGCATTGGATGTTAGCTCAGGGCTAGTCTTTCTCACACACGCACAAAAAAACTAAGAGGGCAACTGAGTGGGTCTCCAGAAAAGGTTCTTCCACTTAATCTGATTTACATGCATCTCCTCATAAAGATGACAGAGCAAGACTGAATTTTATTTAATTTTCATGCCCTGAAATTAAATCTCTGTTCTGCCCCCTCCATTTACCCTGTTTCATCCTTGTGTGAAGCACAGCTCTATGTCTACAGAGACCCAAGAGTCACCCAGTGGCTAAGGGTCTGTCTTGGCAGGGCCTTATGGCAGGAGAGGTGGGGTGGTGGGAAGGAGACTGTTCCTTGCACTCAAGGGTTACCCCACGTGTGCCTTTTCCCCGCTTAACCGGAACCTAAAGAAGGCATATTTACATTGAAATTTCTTCAAGGCATTAACAACCCTGGGGCTTATTTAAGATGAGTTTATGCCAAGGTTGAGCTGTCCTGTAAATTCACATGACTTCAATCTGAGTTTTAAAAACAGCTTCCATCTTGATATTTTTTCACCCAGTCATATACTAGTAGGGTTATAATGATGAGTTTTTGATATGTGACGCTTCTTAAACAAGTACTTAGCATTTGTTTACATTTTTGATGCTCAATGATATCAGACCCACAGAAAAACATAACTTATTATAATGCTCTAAGTATTTTTTAGATTTGCTGTAGTTACATGCTAAACCACAGATTTTATTTGTAGCCTTTTGGAGATTAATCAAACGTTTGTTGGCTTATTCACATACTGGCTCATTAAATCCTCACAACAACTCTGAAAAGTAGTTATCAACACCCTCCTTATAGCGATGAGCTAAGAGTTCAAGAAGATGTGTAATTCGTATGTAAGTAACTCTCTTACAGGCCTCCATCACAAGCTCTGACTATAGAACTTCTGCAGCTATTACGTTACTTCTGAACTGGCTGTATCTTCAAAATGAAAAAGGCATAAAGAATTCAAGTAATGTTGAGCTTGTTCAGGCTGCAATGTCCTTTGCTTTAAATCATATATTTATAGGGTGTCTTGATTATTTTTGTATTTCTTTTCGAATGATGAAGAGAACTCTTCTTTCTTCCTAAATCCACATAAGATAATGAAATCAAGTAATTAAATAAATCAAATAACATTCCCAATTCTTCCAGAACAATGTTGATAATTGATTCAAATTTCTAGTTCACTTTGGAAAGCAGAGTCTCACTCATCTCTGTTTAGCTCTGCTTGGGCTGCTATTCATCCGGATCCCCACTTATAATCATTTCAGCCTCCTACGCTCCTTTATCTGAGGGATCCAGGCCTGTGATGGTTAACATTTATTTCCACATCCAACAGATATTTTTGTTGAACCCCAGCTAAGTGCCAGAGCCCCGTAAGTGACTCTGACACCCTCTGTGCTCTTATCAGGCTGAGAGCAAGAAGCAGGAAGACAAGCAAGTACTAAGAAGCATTCTAGGCACAATGATGGAAGAATTCACGGGGGTTTCAGAGAAGGCCAAAAGGAGACAGTGACCTTGGCGGGGGGAGAGAATGAGCAAGAGAGGTTTCATAAAGAAGGTGATCCTCGAGTTGCCTTCAAAGACAGGAGGAGAGAAAGCAAAGAGGCAGAGAGGAATTCCCAGCAGAGTAAGCAGAGGGAAGGGGGGCCACAAGTACAGCACAAATGGACTTGCATGAATTCAGACTGGCTGGCGGTTTAGACCTAAGAAACATAACTTTCTATCAGGAATGCCCAAGCAGAAGACAGAACTCAGTGGTAGAATCTCTAAGTCTCACCTGATGGAGACACCAGGTCACCATCAGATCCTCCCACCCAGCCCTGCCTGCTCACCTGATGATCTCTGGATAGAAATTCCTTCTCATAAAATAGTTGAGGACTATGTACTGCTTAAAAGGTCATTTTAGGATTCATTCAGATTTAAATGGATAAAGTCAACTAAACTAAGGTCTACAGCCTTACTGAGATCAAAGTAAATATTAGTTGAATGGTGACTTTTTTAATAACGATGAACTCCAGAAAGAAAGAAAAAAGTATTATTCTAAATCTTTCCCAAAAGAACTGCCAAGAAGTTAAAATTATTTGTCTAGAGACTTTGGGGGAAAGTATGAAAACTGAGAAGGAAGAATGAAAAATTAGAAATTAGTTCCTATTTGTTAGGAACTTAATATATATTATCGTATTCAGTTTTCAGAAAAATTCTGTGAGGGAGGAAAAACTGTACCATTTCATCAAGGCTCAGAGAGGGTAAGTAATTGGCTCAACACCACACTGCCAGGAAATAGAAGAGCAAGGTTTCAAATCCAGATCTGTTTAGCTTAAAGAACGTGTGGTTTCTCCTTCAATCACACTGCACATTAACAGAAATAGGATTAAGGGAGAATTATCAAGTTCCTCAAAAAACAAAAAAACAAAAAAAACAGCATCACTCAATGCACACATAAAATAAAGAACAAATACTCCAAAAAGCAAGTAACGATGGCAACACTCAATCCATTTAGTTTCTTATCCCTCTTATTACTTTGAGGCATATTTTTTGGTATTTTCTCTCTTTATTGCTACAGATTTGACCATCTTCTCCAAAACTTAGAGAAGGGTATTAAAAAATGACTCCTCACCCTAAACTGACTGATAATATTTTTAAACTCAAGCAGTTTAAAGATTTCATTTTTCCCTACAGTATCATTTGAGAAGTATAAAATAAGGAAATATCCGCAAAAGGTTTTTTATTTGTTAGCAATGTTTATATAAGTTTTTCTCTCTTTCCAGAGGGTAATTTGGCAATATGTATTTTTTCTTTCTTTCAATTATATTAACACAATGATTTGACCAATTAATTATGGTACATCCCCAACAGAAGATACTTATAATCTGGACTTTCTTCAGGCTCATGTGCGTCTTTATTCTCAAAAGTCAATTACTTTGCTGTTACATCAAGATCACATTAAGAGCTACAACTATGAATTTATAGCTTGAATCAGTCAACTAAATAATAAAATTCCTTGTGCAAAATTGCAGGCACATTAATTTTATCTCCCACCAATATAGCTGAAGCAACTCTTTTTTATCTTTTTTAATGATTTTAATGATACCAGAAGTATTATATAAACACTCATATAAATTTCTTGAATGGTTGGTTAAAGGGCCCAACCTCGTCTTAGCTACGAGGAAACCATCCCTTTACTATTCTGACCAAATACAGCCCTCATAAGTGTGGGGCAGGCACTCCCTCGGCTTTCGCTCTCTCCATCATCTTCTGGGACAAGACAATTCCCATGGGTAGGAATTCATAATCCATCACAATCAAAACATCATTTGAGCAGACACATGAAAGAGAACACTAGTATTACGATATCAGAAGGAGAAATAATTAGGATCATTCCAACAGTTTAAAAGGAACATGAAAAACGAGGAAAACCAGTACCTCAAAAGAAACAAGCACCAGGAAGTCCTGGGACACAGGGAGAAAGGAGACCCAGAGGAGTTCGGAAAGAGTGGAGCTGCTCAGTGTAGTCCTCGGTCCGGGAACTTTGGTATAACCTGTGAGCTTGTTAGAAATCCAAGTTCATGGGCCCACTCCCACTACTGAATCAGAACCCTGGGGCTGGCCCAGCAATCTGCTTTAACAAGTCCTCCAGGTAATTCCTATGCCTGCTGAAGTTTGAGAGCCACTGAGATGGAGGAATTTCTTCAGTAGACCCAGCCTCTTCTCAGAAGAAACAGGGGGGAGGGAACTGCTGACTGTATTTCTTCTAAAACAGGATTCTTTTTCGGGGTGGAAAGGGGTGGGGAAGGGAATGCTATTATTAGAGCAAAATGGCTCGAGGCGACAGTGTACAGCGGCGCTGTGGGATCAGGGAGACTCCTCCTTGCTTCCCCAGTGGTCACGGCATGGCCACGAAGGATGGAAGAAGAAATGAGTGGAAAGGAAAAAAAAATAAGCACAGGATTTCAGGGGCCCCTGCACTGAGGAACTGTCCCCTTGTGCTGTCTCTATGCCTAAAATTCCTTTAAACAGGGACAGTATCTTTTGTTGCACATTCTTTCTGTCCTTCATTCACAGTGAAGACCAGCTAAGTTCCAGACGCTGCTAGGCATTGGGACCCAAGGCTAAAGGATGAAGGATCTTCACTCTAAAGGAGCTCACAGGCCAGAATAAATTTAAGACGAAAGTGCCGACTGAAAGAACACATTCAAAGTCCTTCACGGCAAAATGTCATCAATCAACCATCAATCACAGTGACTGATTTCTGTCCTGTTTAGAAGGAAAGAGTGAAGAAATAAGGCATGAGAATGGTCTCCTCCCAAGGAAAAAAGGGGGAAGAGAGAGGACTCTAAAAACCAAGAGGACCTATTTGTTCCTGAATTGCTTTGACTAGGATCTGACCTGCTATCAACCTGGAAGAATCCATGAGCCACAGGCAGGGGGGTGTGTTTTGCAGCTTAACACAGTGGAAAAGAGAGTGCACAAACAGGGGTGGACACCCAAAAATAATGAACTTGGCTCCATGAGAGGAAATGTGTCATTCCAATCCGCTTTGTTCTTGAGCAGTTTATAAATCACAAATTTCCCATCTGGATAGAAAAGAACAACAGGCCACCATTACACTGCAGTCATCCGAGTCCCTCAACGGTTTTGTTATGCTATGTCTGTGTAGTACACCAAGGCATTTCTACCACGCAAGGTTATGAAGTCAGGCAGCCTATTCTTTTTCTAGACACAGGCTTTATTTTAGAAGTGTTATTTTCTGAAGGGACACTACATGCAATAAGCTGAAATAAGCTTCAAGTTATCATTATGAATCATGTTTGTAACCAGTAGAAGTCATAACAATCCCTAACATTTACTGAGTTCTTGTAAGGTGCTAGGCACTGTGTTTACTGTTTTACATTCACTAACTTAATCCTCCTGATGATCCCAATAGGGCCAGGAGGTGGTCATTAGGGCTGTTACCAATATTCCATGCTCCTTCAAGGCCCACTGGCCTATTGTTGGATTGCATTTTCCCAACCCCATGAAGTTAGAGGTGGCCTGCTGTGGCGAGTGAAATGTGAATGAAAAGATCTGTGTCCCTTCCTGGCAAAAACCTTTTTTTTTTGCTTGAGGAAGATTAGCCCTGAGCTAACATCTGTGCCAATCTTCCTCTACTTTATTTGTGGGTCCTCACCACAGCATGGCTGATGAGTGGTGTAGGTCTGTGCTTGGGATCCGAATGCATGACCCTGGGCCGCTGAAGTGGAACACACCAAACTTAACCACTACAACATGGGACAGGCTCCAAAAGACCTTTTTAAGAGCCAATGTGTGATTGGCCATGGTCCCTTCCCCTTGCCATGGTGACCAAAGACATTCCAGATGGTAAAAAGTCAACCATCCCAGGTCCTCACGTAAGGATGACATAGAAGAGCTATTGGTGAACCCACAATGGACAAGTGAGTTTCTTACTCACTTCTTACAAGTGAGTAAGAAACACATTTTTGTTATTTCAAGTCACTGAAATGTAGGGGTTGTTTGTTACTGCATATAACCTATTCTGACTGATACAGGTCATACTATTATTTCAATGTTATACATAAAGAAACTGAGAGTCAGATAGGCTAAAAAATAACCTACTAAACCACAGAGGGGTGGTATCACTGGGTAAATATCTTTTTGTTTAATGCCCCATTCTCTGGCTTCAGGAGCCAAAGGAAATTCATTAGCTGACTCCTCAAAGATTCCCTATCATGGCTCTCATGGCTTCGCCAAATTGATATGTGATGATATCCCAAGCCTAACAATTGCTCAGAGATTGGCCTTATCTAAAGAGAGCAAGCCTATTGCCCACTGTGACTCAGTTGATATGGGACCAAAGGAAAGATCCAAACCTAAATCTTTCTGACACTAAAGCTTATGATTTATCACAATGCCACGTTGCTTTTATGGCTAAAGGTATCCTGAAAAGGCCAAAGGTTCTAGTCCTTAATAGCTGCAATCTTGAGGTAATAATTTAAACTATGGCTTCAGGTTATTATTTGTAAAGTGAGAATACTTACCCTCGTTTCCTCAGAGGTGCTATGAGTTAGCCTGAGTTTAAAGGATTTGCAAACTACACATCAATCGAATTAGAACTAGTAAATAGTAAAATTTCAGCTCTGGGACACTCTCTGGTTGATGGGTGGCTCTAAAAAATGAAAATAATAACTTTGTATCCACCTCTTTTAGAAGAAAACCTTTTTACTTTCATTATTAGAGATGAAAATATTTCTAAAATATAATACTTCACTCCAGGCTCCTCAAACCATATTAAACATAATTTTCTCTGGATGACTCAGAGTTGTTTTGCTTCGTTTTGATTATGAATATCAACTATGACATGGTTTTGTGTGATACTCTGAAAGTCTTATGAAAAGCCAAGATCTTTCCTTATGAAGTTTAAGATCAAGAATGGGAAATGACTTTTAAAAAGCATAACTATGCCATAAGGCGAATGTGGTTAGTGCTGTCAAACAAGCGAAGTTCTACAGAAGTCTAGAAGAGGATGAGATGACCCTGGGGTTGGCAACACTGCACTGGGACTAGTGGGTTACTTCAACTGTCTTTCCCTGTCCAGTTCTTGTTTGGGGTTTTGACCTTAGAAAGGAGATAACCAAGTAAGTAACTTGATTGATACTATTTGCAAATTAACAGCAAGCAAAGTTGGAGAGAAGACTTTGGATATACATATGCTTTGGGCTTTATGACATCTATTTAACGTGTTTTTTGACTTTTTGGATGTGTGCCTACTTCCTGGTTTTGCTGTGTTCTTAAAAAGTCTGCAAATTTTCAGTGAGTGTAAAGTTATGATGTTGCATCACCTTTAAATGCTGGAGAGCTGTTTAGATACGTTGTAGCATGAGTACAAGAAAACAAATCTCTTCTACATTCCATACACATTCTCATAAAGAATCCTTTCCACTTGTTCAGGGATAAGCAATATACTTAAACTTCTTCACTTGAAAGATTCTGTCTTTATGCAGCCATACATTGCCAAGTCAATTTGAACCTGAGTAGATGAGACTGTTGATGATACTTTAAGACAAATTTTTTAAAAACCACCTAATTCTGCTCAAATTTTTATTATTTTGTTTTTTTTGAACTCAAACTGTCAGAATAATTCAACACCAAAAGTAAGTACTTGAGTGATATTCATACCAGTTTTTCATTCATTCACTCACTCATTTCATTTATTCATTTTCATTCACCCAACAAGTATTTACTGAGCATTCACTATGTGTTAACCATTCTGCTGGAGGCCAGGGATAAAATGATGAACAACTCAGACTTGATCCTCACCTCTTTGGAGCTAACTGTCAAGGGGGGAAGACAGACATTGAATAAACAATTACAAGTGTGATATGTATTAAGATGGGAAAATGTAGAATGACATGGAAGTGAATATCAAGATGCCCTACCTTAGTCTGAGCAGTTTGAGGAAGTGACTTTAAACTGAGATAGCGTGGAGCAGGGAGGGAAGAAGAGCTATGTGAAGACTCTGAAATGGGAGAGTAGCCAGTCTCAAAAATGAACAAAATGCAATGTGGCTTGGGCAAGAGGGTGAGTGAAAAGGTCACAACCACATGTGATTTCATAGATCATGTGAAGGGCTTTGAACTTTATCTCAGGAGATGTAGGGAGTGGGCTTTAAGCAGAGATAGAACAGGATCAGATTTGCATTATTATATGATTCCTGCTGCCACATGGAAAGGGGCAAAAATAGATGCAGCAAGACCAATTAAGAAGCCCTAGAGCAATCCAGGAGAGAGATGATGGAAGCCTGACCCAGGCTGGTGGCCACGGGGGTGAACAGAGTGGACAGAACTGAGAAGGCACTTTAGAAGGCAGAATAAAAAGATCTGTGGGAGGTAAGGGAGAGGAAACTGTCAAGATGATGCCCAGCTGTGGGCTTAAGTAATTGGATGGATGATGGCACCTTAAAGAGAAATAAGGCACAAATGAAAAGAAGCTGTTTGGGGGAAGAGTTTAGTTTTGAATATGTTATTGGTTCTCATATTCCTCGAGTCTTACTATTAATTGACTATACACACACACACAGCGATCCTATAATCAAAAGCTGAAAATTTAATCCACTGATAAAACAAACATGAGGCTTAATGACTATGATCATAATAATGTTGTTTTTCTTAGTGAAATAGACTCTTTGAATCTTCACGCTAGAGTCAAATGCTAAATGATGAATGTGATTTAGGAACTAATTTCTGTTCTTTTACAGTATTATTTATTTTATAACTTGAAGGAGAATTTCAGCAGCAATTAGTATTGATTGTGAAATTAATTTATTAGTAATTAATTAATTTTTAGACTTAATTTACTAAGACAGTAACAACCAAAAAAAACCTGCTTCCAAAATAAGTCTCAATAAAAATCAATATAATTATGACATTTATTTAATTTTTTTTTTTTGGTGAGGAAGATTAGCCCTGAGCTAACATCTGTTGTCAATCCTCCTCTTTTTGCTGAGGAAGACTGGCCCTGGGCTAACATTCATGCCCATCTTCCTCTACTTTATATGGGACGCCTGCCACAGCATGGCTTGACAAGTTGTGTGTTGGTCCACGCCCAGAATACGAACCTGTGAACCCTGAGCTGCTGAAGCAGAGTGCACAAACTTAACCGCTATGCCACCGGGCCAGCCCCTACATTTAAAATGTAAAAAAATGAAAAATAAAAAGCCAGAGTGTCTATAAAATATTCAGTATATGAAACACTTTGAAACCTTGGAAGAATAGGGAATTCAAAGCACTATTGTTAACGAAATTACTTCTAGTTTAATTTTCAAATGACTCGTTTCAATAAAGATGATGAATTTTCACTAATGATGCTTATAAATACTATATTACTTCCCTACACATACATGGCACAGTAACTCGCTTACACATGAGACTGCAGTTCTCTTCTAGATAAGGACACAACCTCAGACACCCCCTAAGAATTGTCTTGTGAGCAGCAAGAAAGGAGGTCACAAGACACTTAAGTAGAGGAAAGGAGAGCTCATGAGCAGGGCAGTGGAGGTTGGGGGGCAGATTTATTGTAATTTAGTAAACTATGAAAGTGGCCCTCAATGGAGTCCCAGTGTCCTTTCAAAATTGAAGGATCGATCATGTTACGGAGACTTTAGTTCTCTTTTTTCTAACTACTGACATGTAGTTCTGTTTAAATTATAAAGCGCTGAGTTCTTCCCCAAGGAATTATGCAATTCATTAATAATGAAGTTTGTCATTGGCAAGTCAAGCACATAGAACTGAGGAGAACATACGAATGGTTCATCCCTTCAGGTTCCAATTTTATCTTTTAGTTTCTACAGGGTGCACGGGGAATTGGGGGTGGGTGAGGTTCTCTTACTCTCTTCTGTTTATCCTCCCAGCTTGGCACCTTATCATGCCCTCAGTAGCAGAACAAAAACACTCCCCTTTGGGCCCAACCTCTCTTCTTTCCATTCTGCATGGTCCCTAACTCCCTGACTCTCTTCCCCTAGAATAACACCTTTCCTCCCGCTTCCTCAGAGGCTAAATTTGCAAGTCCTCCCATCACACTGAATTCTATTCTGGATGGGGTGGTAGGGACAGGCTTTCAGTTCTCATAGATAGATTACCCACAAAACAATAAAATCTCGTATACTGTTCCAAATAATTTACCTCCTATGAGTTAATACACCAGAAGAGTCCCCGACTCTTCCTTTCTTTGGTATTTCATATCTAAACATTAGTTTAGAAATCCAGTAAGTTCCTGGCTCCAGGAAAACAGTGTATATGAGCAAGAAAAAATATCCCTCCAACCACATACTTGTATTTGCTGCCTTACTTGTTTATTATGTGTCTCCTCCATTAGATCACGAACTCTAAGAGAACATTTTTGTTCACAAATTGCTAGCATAGTGTGTGATGCACAGTATCCTCTCAGATAATATTTATTGAATGAAGGTGGAGGCTAGAGAACTGGCCGTGGCCAAGTGCCGTGACTTACACAAGTACCTTCTCTATGCTCATGAGGTTGGAAATTTACGAGAGACAATGCATGCACACATTTTCATACACTGGACTATGCTATGTACATGTAAGGAATTATCATAATATTTATAAACACCATTTATAAAAATTCATCATCTTTACTGAAACGAGGCATGTGAAAATTAAACTGGTAATAATCTAATAACAATAATACTTTGAATTCCCTTTTCTTCCAGAGTTCCAAAGTATTTCATATACTGAATAGTTATAGACACCATGGCTTTTTTCTTCCTTTTTACATTTTAAATGTCATAATTACATTGATTTTTATTAAGACTTATTTTGGAAGCAGTTGTAGCAGGCTCTTTCTTGTTGTTGTTTTCTTAACAGTAAATTAAGTTTAACAATTATTCCATACTAATTGCCACTGAGATTCTCCAAGAACAAAATAAATAATGCTGTAAGAGAACAGAAATTAGTCCCCAAATCACACTCACCAGTTAGCATTTGACTCCAGTGTGAAGACTGCAAGGTTCTATTTGGAATAGGGAAGATAATGATATTCTAGGCAGACGATGTTCAAGGGCTCTAAAGTAGCAAAAAGTTTGATATGTTCCAGGAACGGAAAAGGACCAAGTGCTGGGGGCACAGAGAGCGACGAGTGACAGCACACGATGAGACTGGAGAGATGGACACCAGGCGAGTCATGCCGCTGTACAGAAGAAGTACGGGGTTTGTCAGGTGTGTTTAAGCAGGTTGGGGGCATGATCTGATAGGCAGACATCACTGGCAGCTGTAAGGATAATGGATCTCAAGGTGCAAGAACAGAAGTAAGAAGTAGGTCAGGTGAGAGACATTGGTAGGTTGGACTAGGGTTGGGGCAGGAGATACTGAAAAGAACAGAACAGACACAGAATGCACTGGTCTATTCTACATAAGGGATAAAGGGAAGAAGCAAAGACATTTCCAGATTTCTGGCTGGGGCAACTGTTGTGCCATTTATTGGGATAGGGAAAACTGGGAAGACGAAGATTTGCAATGGGGAGGGCTGTATTGGGAATCAAGAGTTGAGGTGTGGGCATGCCGAGTTTGAGATGCCTGTGAGACATCAAAATGGTGATGTCTCAAAGCTGGTGTCACAAAGGCACCAACTACAGGAGCATGAATCCCAGGGGATGCCCACTTGAGATTTCCATTTTGGTATCTCACAGACATCTCAATGACAGTTTTCACACAACTGAGACAAAAGGGTAGCCCAAAGTGCAGAGCTTTTAAGGCAGTTCCAACACCAAGATCTGGGCTGGAAATATAAATTCAGGGTCATCAGTATACATCCCATGTGTAGAATGGGAAGTACCTTTTTTTTGTCTGATTTGAAAGACCATAGCTCTGATGGAATGTAAATGAGGAACTGCTAGTACTCAATTCTGAAGTTTCCGTCATGGATTACATTGCACACAAAATCCTCTCAAGTCAACTTCCTCCTAAAGTAACTAAGGCACATGTCTATTTTGGGGAAGATACACTATAAATATGTGTTCATTTCTCACTAAATGCAGAATCAATCAAACATCAAAGATTTGCCTTATTAAAATATGTATCTTTACATTAAAAAATAAATATTAAAAAAATAAATTGACACGAGGAGACTTAAGAAATCATTTCTCTTCAGTTATATGTGCCAGAATCTTGGTTAAAAAATGTGACCACAGATATTTCGAGTTTGACAAATTATTAGGTAACTTATAAGTCAACATTTAAAAACGGCATTGAGGCCCATTCTCCTTCACGAGCAATTCATTCCTAAAGCCACCTGTGGGGCTGAGCAAAGTAGAAATCCACACAGGAGTAGGGGAGCCATGGTGACTGAGAGGGGGGTGTCAGAGCCTGGCTAGCTTGAGGAGGATGTTCACTCTGAGGGGTGGTAGCCCCAACTGGGTGTTAAAATCTGAGTGGAGTGAAGAGGGCATCCCCACAGGGAGGGGGTGGGGGTGCCCAGGCACAGAATTTCAGAGCCCAAGAGGAACAGGGAGCATTTCCACATGGGGCTGTGGCCCAGCACAGGCGTCAGAGTCTCAGTGAGGTGAGACAGGATTCCCTGTGGGAGGCGGCAAGGTGGCCTGACGTAGGTGTTGAGATCTGAGCAGCATGAGGAAGGAACGCTATTGCACAGCAACCCAGCACAGGGAATCACAGCACTAAAGGTGAGGAGGGAGGCCCCATGTGGTGGGGTGGGGGCAGTAGTGATGAGAGACTGTTTACCTACTGAGAGGGCCTGTGAGCACATCTCAACACCCTCAGAGCAATGAGCACATCTGTCATCCAGGTCTTGGTTTCTAAATACCATTCTCCACTAAAAGGAATCAGGGCTTCTGGGAGAAATGGCTATTTCAGAGCTAGGGCAGGAAAAGATGACCTCAGAACAATGTGTGCCCAAAAAAACAAAAAACAAAAAACAAGAAAAGACTCAAAGAATGATGGGGGTATGTCAAAAGGACATAGAAGCCAGCTTGAATGAGCACCCATTGGCCAAATATGGGACAACTGAGTATCAAAACAAATAATAATAGCAACAGATTATAACTCATTAAACCATGAGACCATAATAATACAAATTAACAAGTGTATAAATTGAGTTTAAGAAGGAACAAGATATTTGCCTAAATTCAAAGTAACCCTCACAAAATACTTACTAATTAAAAGTGGAAAACAATGTGAAACTTTACGGTGGTGGACATCCTTAACCAAGTGATCAAAGTGAATGTCATTATCATGAGATGAACTGAAACCACGCACTAACTGACACAATGAGAATACGGCACCATGAAGGATCCAGAAGAAGCCACTGTGACATAAAAATTATTTTAAGCTATATGCATTTGAGTTCCTGAAATCCTTTATCTGCCTAAAAACAGAGCCTCCTAAAAGAATTCAAAACAATTCAATTGTCATAAATCCCATCCCTGGGAACAACTTCAATCTTCCCTTTCAGAGTGAGAAGTTGGCACCACATCCAAGCAGATACTGCCACAAAACTATCCTTTCTCCCATCTATTCTCCTAAAGACCCATTTATCTTTCTAAAAAGTCATTTGTTTTTCCATAAGTGTGCTTTCTCCCCACTTTCCTTCTAAAAAGTCATTTGTTCTCCCAGAAGTGTCTCTCTGGCCCTCCCTATTCCCTATTAAGATGGTATATAAGCCCCAAATCCTAACTGCCTCTTTGAGTCACACTTCTTTGAGAACTCCTGTGCAAATGTAATTAAATCTATTTTTTTTTCCTCTTGCTAATTTGTCTTTTGTCAGTTTAATTCACAGGCCTCCAAAAACTGAAATAAAGAGGTTAGAGGAAAAGTTATTTTCCTCCCCAACAACCACTTCTGTGATACTCCTGCCAAACCTGAATCTAACATAGAAGCATCCGACAAACCCACATTGAGGGACATCCTACAATAACTGGCCTTTTAAGATCATGAAAGTCTAGGGAAGATTAAGGAAACATTCCAGATTGAAGGAGACTAAAGAGACATGATCACTGAATCCTTCTGTTATAAAAGACATTATTGGGACAACTGGCAAAAGTTGAGTGGGGTCTGAGGATTAGATGGCAGCAACATACCAATGTTAACGTTTTGAATTTGGTGGTTATATGGTAGTTATGTAGAGAATGTCTTTGTTTGTAAGAAATGTACACTAAAGTACTTGGAGGTGAGGGCATCATGCCAGCAAGTTATTTTCAAGTGGTTTAGGAAAAAACATTCCCTGTACTGTACTTGCAAAATTTTTGCAAGCATGAGATTAAAAAAAATAAACACTTTAAAAAATGGCATTGATTTGCCCTAGCATCCCATCCAGTAACCCCAACATAGTCAATTACTGGTTTGAAACAAATCTCAAGAGTCAATGTGAGACAGGGACATCAGCATCATGGTGGAGTGAGTTGTTTGCTTCGTCTCTCCCCTCTACGTTACAACTAAACTGACATTCATTAACCCACAGAGGATTCCCTACACAGCACAACGGGACACCTGAGAGATCCATGCAGCCATACAGCTGAAGGTGGGTGGGCTGCATCCCTGGGAAACAGTGGAACTGGGTGAGCAGACCACTCCCCCTCCACGGCATCAGTGATCCAGGTCACGGGTCCTCACACAGCAGCCGGCGCAACTGTAAGAGAAGGCAGGGGCAGCCTGGCCAGCATGCGAACACTTTTGGAGTGGTGGCCTGGCCCATGGAAGTGCCCACCATGTGACAGTGGTGCCACCTGTGGGAACACTCCCCATTGAGTGGTGCTGGCTCAGCCTCTGCAAGCGAGCACCACTTACCAAGGGCAGCAGCTCAGCTGAGCGGCCTGCGAGCTCAGAGCTGGCCCATGTTGGAAAGAAAGTGCCTCTCCTCTCCCACCTAGTACAACAGCTTGGCTAGTCGCCTGCTGAGCTCAGCAGTCCTGCCCGCAGAAAGCAACCTGTTGGCAGAGCACAGAGGCCCTGCCTGCGTGTGTGCACATGCATGACCCGCCAAGTGGCTGAGGCCAGCCCGCACAAATGCTGAGCAGCCCTAACAGCACAACTTCCAACAGACAGGGCGGGATCAGAAAACACAGCTCGTGCCCTCTACAGTGGTAGTAGTTGGAATCTGTGACCTGATACTACCACAAATGTGACGGCAAAGGATCAAGTCATCAAACACCGTGAAGAACTACAGTAACACTTCAGAGCAGAAGGAAAATGACAAGTTTCCAGAAACCAATCCTGAAATCACAGAAATTTACAATCTAAATGACATAGAATTCAAAATAGTTGTCATAAAGAAACTCAACAAGTTACAAGAAAACTCAGAAAGACACTTCAATGAGCTCAGGAATAAAATTAATGAACAAAAGGAATTCTTTGCCAAAGAGACTGAAGCTCTAAAAAAAAACCAGACAGAAATTCTGGATATGAAGAACACAATTAATGAGATAAATAATATAGAAACCATAAAAAATAGAGCTGACATTATGGAGGACAGAATTAGTGATTTTGAGGATAGAAATATAGAAATGCTTCAGGTGGAGGAGAGAGAACTAAGAATTTTAAAAAATGAAAAAATTCTGCATGAAATATCCGACTCAGTTAGGAAAAGCAACATAAGAATTACAGGTATTCCAGAGGGAGAAGAGGGGGAGAAAGGAGCAGAGAGATTCTACAAAGAAATAATAGCTGAGAACTTCCCAAACCTGGGGAAAAAAATTAGACTTACAAGTACATGAAGCCAATAGAACTCCTAATTACATCAATGCAAAAAGACCTTTTCCAAGGTATATAACAGTAAAACTGGCAAAAGTCAATGACAAAGAAAAAATATTAAAGGCAGCAAGTCAAAAGAAAATAACCTACAAAGGAACGCCTATCAGGCTTTCATTAGATTTCTCAGCAGAAACCCTACAGGCTAGGAGAGAATGGAATGATATATTCAAAATACTGAAAGACAAAAACTTTCAGCCAAGAATACTCCATCCAGCAAAACTATCCTACAGATACAATGGAGAAATAAAAACACTCCCAGATAAACAAAAGCTGAGGGATTTCACCACCACTAGGCCTGCCTTACAAGAAACACTGACACGAGCCCTCCCATCTGAAACTAAAAAGCAAATGTTTATAAAACCTTGAGCAAGGAGACAGACAAAATCAGAAAATTGCAGCTCTATATCAAAATAGGTTAGTAAACACTTAATTACAACATAAAACATAAAGGGAAGGAAAGCATCAAAAATAAATATAAACACTTCAGTTTAGTCACAAACTCACAACACAAAAAAGAATAATTTGTGACAACAATAACACAGAAGAGGAAAAGGAAAGGGATGC
The DNA here is from genome assembly GCF_057802395.1 of Ceratotherium simum simum. NCBI lineage: Eukaryota > Metazoa > Chordata > Mammalia > Perissodactyla > Rhinocerotidae > Ceratotherium > Ceratotherium simum. Next base: position 50,035,676 of record NC_141918.1, on the reverse strand, counting down.
AACCTGCGTAGTCTAATGGAGATAAGAGGCTATGAGAAAATGGACTATCTCATCTATGACATCTTTTACACACGCCTTGTGGTAACCACTAAACAAAAAATCAGAGCAGAGCCACAATTCATAAATAAAGATAAAACTGAGAAAACCATCACAGAAAACCACCAAACTGAAATGGCAGTCAGAAATACAAGGGAAAAGAAACAATGGAAATACAGAACGACTGGAAAACAAAAGATAAAATGGCAGTATTAAGCCCTCATAGATCAATAATCACTCTAAATGTAAATGGATTGAATTCTCCAATTAAAAGACACAGAATGGCTGGATGGGTTAAAAAACAAGACCCAACAATATGCTGCCTCTAGGAAACACATCTCAGCTCTAAAGATAAACATAAGTTCAGAGCAAAACGATAGAAGACAATACTCCAAGTGAAAGGCAAGCAAAAGAAAGCAGGTGTCGCCATACTTAGACAAAGCAGACTTCAAGATAAAAAAGACAATGAGAGACAAAGAGGGGCAATATATAATGATAAAAGGGAGACTCCACCAAGAGGACATAACACTTATAAATATATATGCACCTAACACAGGAGCGCCAAAGTACATAAAGCAACTGTTAATTGACGTAAAAGGAGACATTAACAGCAACATAATAATAGTAGGGGACCTTAACACCCCACTGTCATCAATGGATAGATCAAGCAGACAGAAAGTCAACGAGTAAATAGTGGAACAAAATGAAAAACTAGACCAGACAGACTTAATAGATATACATAGAACACTCCATCAAAAATCAGCAGAATATACATTCTTCTCAAGTGCACATGGAACATTCTCAAAGATAGACCATATGTTGGGAAACAAGGCAAGTCTCAATATATTTAAGAAGACTGAAATCATCTCAAGAATCTTTTCCAACCACTATGCTATGAAACTAGAAATCAACTATAAGAAAAAGGCTGGGAAAGTCATAAATATGTGGAAACTAAACAACATGCTACTGAACAACCATTGGATCAATGAAGAAATCAAAGGAGAAACCAAAAAATACCTGGAGACAAGTGAAAATGAAAACACAACATACCAACTCTTACAGGATGCAGCAAAAGTGGTAATAAAAGAGAAATTTATAGCTATACAGGCCTACCTCAGCAAACAAGAAAAATCTCAAATAAGTAATCTTAAACCAGACCTAACAGAACTAGAAAAAGAAGAACAAACAAAGCCCAAAGTCAGCAGGAGAAGGGAAATAATAAAAATTAGAGCAGAATAAATGAAATAGGGACTAAAAAACCAATAGAAAGAATCAAAGAAACCAAGAGCTGGTTCTTTGAGAAGATAAATAAAATTGACAAACCCATAGCCAGACTCACTAAGAAAAAAAGAGAGAAGGCTCAAATCAATAAAATTAGAAATGAAAGAGGAGAAATTACAATGGATACTGCAGAAATACAAAGGATTATAAGAGAATACTATGAAAAACTACATGCCAACAAATTGGATAACCTAGAAGAAAGGGATAAATTCTTAGACTCATACAACCTCCAAAAACTGAATCAAGAAGAAATAGAGAATCTGAATAGACCAATCACAAGTGATATAAATAGTAATCAAAAATCTCCAAAAAACAAAAGTCCAGGACCAGATGGGTCTCTAGAGAATTCTACCAAACATTCAAAAATTTAATACCTATCCTTCTCAAATTATTCCAAAAAATTGACGATGGAACGCTTCCTAACTCATTCTATGAGGCCAACATTACCCTGATACCAAAACCAGACAAGGACAACACAAAGAAGGAAAATTACAGGCCAATATCACTGATGAACATAGATGTAAAAATCCTCAACAAAATATTGGCAAATCGAATACAGCAATATATTAAGAGGATCATACACCACGATCAAATGGGATTTATACCAGGGACACAGGGATGGTTCAATAGTCACAAATCAGTCAATGTGATACACCACATTAACAAAATGAGGAATAAAAATCACATGATCATCTCAATAGATGCAGAGAAAGCACTTGACAAGATCCAACATCAATTTATGATAAAAACTCTCAATAAAATGGGTATAGAAGGAAAGTACCTCAACATAATAGGGCCATATATGACAAACCCATAGCCAACATCATACTTAACAGTGAAAAACTGCAAGCCATCCCTCTGAGAACAGGAACAAGACAAGGGTGCCCACTCTTGACACTCCTATTCAACAGAGTACTGGAGGTTTCAGCCAGAGCAATTAGGCAAGAAAAAGAAATAAAAGGTATCCAAATTGGAAAGGAAGAATTAAAACTCACACTGTTGGCAGACGACATGATTCTATGTATAGAAAACCCTAAAGAATCCACCACAAAGCTATTAGAACTAATCAATAACTATAGCAAAGTTGCAGAGCACAAAATCAGCTTACAAAAATCAGTTGCATTTCTATAGACTAATAACAAACTAGAAGAAAGAGAAGTCAAGAATACAATCCCATTTATAATTGCAACAAGAAGAATAAAATATATAGGAATAAACTTAACTAACAAGGTGAAAGACTATACACTGAAGACTATAAGACATTATTGAAAGAAATTGAAGAAGATATAAAGAAATGGAAAGATATTCCATGCTCATGGATTGGAAGAATAAATATAGTTAAAATGTACATATTGCCTAAAGCAAGCTACAGATTCAGTGCAATCCCAATTAGAATCCCAATGGCATTCTTCACGGAAATAGAACAAAGAATCCTAAAATTTATGGAACAACAAAAGACCCCGAATAGACAAAGCAATCTTAAGAAAAAAAAAACAAAGCTGGAGGCATCACAATCCCTGACTTCAAAATATACTGCAAAGCTATAAGTAATCAAAATAGCATGGTACTGGCACAAAAACAGACACACAGATCAATGGAACAGAATTGAAAGCCCGTAAATAAAACCACACATCTATGGACAGCAAATCTTCGACAAAGGAGCCAAGAACATACAATGGAGAAAGGAAAGTCTCTTCAACAAATGGTGTTGGGAAAACTGGATAGCCACAGGCAAAAGAATGAAAGTAGACCATTAGCTTACACCATACACAAAATTAACTCAAAATGAATTAAAGACTTGAATGTAAGACCTGAAGCCATAAAACTCCTAGAAGAAATATAGGCAGTATACTCTTTGACATCAGTCTTAGCAGCATCTTTTTGAATACCATGTCTTCTCAGGCAAGGGAAACAAAAGAAAAAATAAACAAATGGGACTACATCGGACTAAAGAGCTTCTGCAAGGCAAAGGAAACCAGGAACAAAACGAAAAGACAACCCACCAACTGGGAGAAAATATTTGCAAATCATATGTCTGCGAAAGGGTTAATTTCTAAAATGTATAAAGAACTCAGACAACTCAACAACAAAGAAAAATGGTCAAAAAATGGGCAGAGGATATGAATAGACATTTCTCCAAAGAAGATATACAGATGGCCAACAAGCACATGAAAAGATGTTCAACATCACTAATTATTAGGGAAATACATATCAAAACTACAATGATATCACCTTACACCTGTCAGAATGGCTATAATTAACAAGACAAAAAATAACAAATGTTGGAGAGGATGTGGAGAAAAGGGGAACCCTCATACACTTCCTGTGGGAATGCAAACTGGTGCAGCCACTATGGAAAACAGTACAGAGATTTCTCAAAAAATTAAAAATGGAACTACCATATGGTCCAGCTATTCCACTGCTGAGTATTCATCCAAAGAACATGAAATCGACAATACAAAGACATTTATGCACTCTTATGTTCATTGCATCATTATTCGCTATAGCCAAGAGGTGGAAGCAACCCAAGTGCCCATCGACTGATGAATGGATAAAGAAGATGTGGTATATATATACAATGGAATACTACTCAACCATAAAAAAAGACAAAATCGTCCCATTTGCAACAACATGGATGGACATGAGAGTATTCTGTTAAGCTAAATAAGCCAGAGAAAGACAAACACTGTATGATTTCATTCATATGTGGAAGATAAACTAACACACGGACCAAGAGAACAAATTAGTGGTTACCAGAGGGGAAGGGAGTGGGGAGTGGGCAAAAGGGGTAAAGGGTCTCATATGTATGCTGACAGATGAAAACTCGTCTATTAGTGGTGAGCACGAGGCAGTCTACACAGAAACTGATAAATAATAACATACATCTGAAATATCACAATATTCTAAACCATTATGACCTCAGTAAAAGCAACAAAAAAAGTCAATGTGAGATGTCATATTGATTTTCCAAAACTTCCACTTGCCGTAGGCAGCCTCCCTATAGCAGCCAAGTCCACAATTGACTGTGGTTTCCCTAGAGCTAAGACAACACTGATAACTTATTTTTAATTAAATAAGAAGGTCATGCCCTCCAAATTCAATCTTATCAGAATTAAGACATAAGTTCATTAATATTTCACTTAGGCTTTTGAAGTAATCACTCTTATCATGTTTGCTGATTATCATTTAGCTTTGTTTAAACAAGGGACCTGCCACACTGAACAGGAGCCACATCTCATTTGTGCCTGGGTTCTAAATACCACCAAGTTATGATATCATACGAAATCCTTTCACCACATAGACTTCTAGCACTATTAGACAGTTTCACAGAAATATGAGATTTTTCTTTACGTGGCTCTTTTCACATTTAAGCAACTACTCTGTATTCTCTTTAAATCAAGACTTAATAGAAGATGCCCACGATTGCAATTAGATCATTTGGACTTGAAAGATATTTTTTTTTAAATGGAAAAGTTAATGTTAAAAGCATTTAACATATTACCACTCCACAGATTTTGAATTTGTTGGCCTTTTAGTTGTTGTTACTGAAGAGATTCTAATGCATAAGATGTGAGCAAAGCACAGCACAGCCAAAACCATGAGGTTGGTCCTCAGTCCCTCCCTAAATCCTGGACCACACAGGGAATTCCCGTTCACAGAGAACTCACAAAGGGGATCTGACCATAGGGACATCAGCAAGTCTGCCCAGGAGATTGGAGGCTCAGTTCCACAACTTAACTCAAACACATTCATGTTAGCTTCAAAAAACATGATATTCAACCTAGCATTTTATTTTCAATAAATGTAGTGTACAATTTTGCTGTTAGCCATATTATATAAATTGCAATAAATACAACAGACTTTCTAGAAACTAAAAATTAACTTCCTTACTTTTCTGATGTTTGAAGATTACAACTCACTTCAAGGACATGGTTCACTGTTTTTACTTAAACAGTGAATTTTATTAAAAAGGGAGAGAGGAAGTGCCTTTCATACATCAGGCACAATATTCCATAGAGAAAAACTGCCTCCAAAATCACACAGTGGTTTGCTATAATTAATCCAGTCCTCTCAAATGCTAGGTCACAGGCTTTTAAGAGGCTGAATTATCTTTCTCTTTTATCTAACCACCTGCTGGTCATGAGATACCAAAATACTTGATATTATAAGAGTGACAGTCAGTGAAAAAATCCTATCTGTCTGAAGTATTTCCTGTCCATCAACCCTTTGAACCCGAGCCAATCCTGCCATGATGAGGTGTGGAAATATATTACGAAGCAGAACTAAGAGAGGCTGGCAGTTCTGCACTAGTCCTCCAGAAGCCTGTCTGATCCCTGGTAGTTGTAAATGATGAACTTGTGCAGTGAAGCCTGGCATGCCCAGGGGTCCAATCTGTCCTGAGATAATGTATTTAAGGGTACCTCTCACTTCATAAAACAGTTTATTTCCTATGAAGGAAAACACGCCAGTTCAGAGGGTAAAACACATAAATAACCACTTACAGATATATACTAAAATTTAAAAATAGACTTTGAGGCGTCATGTGTCAGTTCATGTCCTATGCGAAGCAGATGTGAAGACAGAATTAGAAATATAAGAGATTACTGGGGGAAACACCTGTGACAGACAAAGGTGGGAGGGTTTGTTCAGGAAGAGGCAGAGGAAGCCGCAGACCACCATAAACCCTTGGCATCTGTGAAAGGAAAGAGACAAAGAGGGATTGAGTAGCAGGAGTGTCAGATGCATGCGGTTCTGGGGAATCTCGGCCAGCCCAACCTCAAGCAAACTCTGCCCACTAGAAGAGTCCTGGGTTGGGCAGAACCGGCCCGGCTAGTACCCCGCCATGCTCAGTCATGGCCTGGAGCAGCCCAGGGAGAGTGTGGTGCTGTGAGATGCTGTGGAGATCAGAAGATGGGGCCCCTGAAGGCTGTTGGCCAACTGCTCCTACAGCAGGTTCTGTCCTGGAGGGAGACTGGAGCACCGCACGTCAGCAATGGCTTCCACGCAGAAACAGTAGAACTAGCTACACAGTACGTGTCCAAACCCTTCAGCAAAACACGTATGTTCTTTCGTGATCTGGAGCCCAATTTTCTGGTCCACTCTATTTCCCGCCTCTTCTCCATAAGCACCCTACTATGTCAAGCCATGCACATTTACTCATGCTCCCCACACGCCTCAGGCTGTTTTTGCTCCCCTGACTTTTCACATGCTCTTTGCTTTCCTGTCTGTGTCTGACTCTCCAACCCACTCTAAGCTGCAACACATCCATTCTGGGCTCTGGGGCCATCCAGAGCCTGGAAACAGAAATCACGGAAAGTAGATAAGAAGTAGAAGGTCTGGGGGCCAGCCCCAGGGTGTAGTGGTTAAGTGCGCATGCTCCGCTGCTGGCGCCGGGTTGGAATCCCGGGACGTGCACCCACGGACTGCTTGTCAAGCCATGCTGTGGCGGCGTCCCATATAAAGTGGAGGAAGATGGGCACAGATGTTAGCCCAGGGCCAGTCTTCCTCAGCAAAAAGAGGAAGATTGGCATGGATGTTAGCTCAGGGCTGATCTTCCTCACAAAAAGAAAAAAACGTGAGACTAAACAAAAGATTTTTAAGAGCTACATACACATGTGATTAACTATAAAGAAAAGCAAAGGAGAAAATAATATAAAATTCAGGATATTGTTTGAGGGGAGGGAGGGAGGAGGGATCAGAGCACACAAGAGCTTCAGACGTGTTGGAAAGGGTCTGGTTTTAAGCTGGGTAGTGTTTGTTACACTATTATTCTTTAAACTGCTCATGTATTTTATATTTCTCCTTTATATGTGTGGTATGTTGTATATAGTTTTAAAAATTGAATATAAAGACAGAAAAGACTTGGCTATATTATATGTTAATGGAAAGGAGCCAAGGCAAAAAGTTAGAAACGGAAGATATGAAGAGACAACGATAACTGATGGAGGCAGATCCTGGAAGAGAAATGACTTAGGGGTTCCTGAGGTGGATGAATTAACCTTGGAGAAGAGGGTCCTCTATTCCTAGAAGTCAAAGAATGATAAACGGATGAAGATAAGCATGTATTAGCTTGAAGTGGATGCAACTGCTGATTTTGCAAGTCAAAACCAGTGAAACATTGGCAGTTGCACATGGGTCCATCCAACAGGTGGGGAGGTGACAGTCCAGGGAGGTGTGAACCATCGCAGGTCTGTTATCTGAACGAGGCAGCAGAAGGTGAGGAGACCTGGGGAGGGCCGTGAGAGCCAGCACAGGGAGAGGACAAGAGGCGCAGAGGGGACTGCTGAGCAGTGCGGAAAGCACACCCGGGCTGGAAACCACAGCTGTGGAATGGCACCAGTCCACAAAGTCACGGCATTTTCTCCAGCAGCACCGAGCAATCCAGGTGTCAGAGGTGAGCGATTGTCACATGGATGTGGACGCACATACCTTCTCATTCTTAGAATGACTCTCTTACTGTGACACAAAGTCAACTAGCGGAAAGTGAATTGTAAGAAGAAATCAGAACAAACTGCGCAGTAGTGGATTTAAGTGAGAAGAGCAATTCTGAAAAGTTTCTGAAATAAGAAGGATTCACTCAAAAGCCATAGAACAATCCATGCCTTTCACTTAAAAATACAAGTTATCAAAGATGATACATTTCTTATTCAAAATTCCATAATTTCAAACATACAATTTGCTTCTTCCAATAATGCTCTGACTATATAAATGATCGCCAATGTAAAATCACAGGAAAAAACTTCCTTGAAGTTAAAAAAAAGAATGATTTCTGGACATCATTTATCAAAATAATAACAACAATAAAGAAGAATTCATCGTTACAGTATCTAGAATTTACTGAGTATGAAAGTGCTATCTTCTTGGGTCACACATTCTGTCTGAACAACTGGAAAGGAAATCTGTGATCTGCTGTCATTAAAAATTAATCATACGGGGCCGGCCGGTGGCGTAGTGGTTAAGTGCGCGCATACCACTTCGGCGGCCCGGGGTTCGCGGGTTCAGATCCTGGGCGCGCACTGATGCACTGCTTGTCAAGTCATGCTGTGGCGGCGTCCCATATAAAGTAGAGGAAGATGGGCACGCATGTTAGCCCAGGGCCAATCTTCCTCAGCAAAAGGAGGAGGATTGGCATCGGATGTTAGCTCAGGGCTAATCTTCCTCAGCAAAAGGAGGAGGATTGGCATCGGATGTTAGCTCAGGGCTAATCTTCCTCACACACACAAAAAAAATCATAAAACACTCTTGGGGATGTTTTGTTACGTTTATCAACTGAGTTCCAATGAGCAGTTAGTGATCGCTAATGGAGTCACGTGTCAGACACCTCTCAGAATAGAGGGGACTGTAGAAGTGAGGAATCCAAGACAGAACTGTCCACCCATGTTCTCTTCCCAAGTGTTTCTACCTGATGCAGCTACACCTCAAGACAGCAGGAGAGAAGCAGGGCTGCGAGGGACAGCAATTATATGAAATCAAGCCGCTGCAGATTTGGAGGACGGAGGGAGGTAAACAGGATTGACATGCAAAAATTACAGTGAAAGTGACACGGGAGAGAGAGAAAAGAGATAAACAAAGGCTCTTATACACAAGTAGATAATTTAAACAGGCAATATTCTTACAGTAACTTAAGAGGATATTATATAAATAAAGTTTTAAATAGAAAACAGGGTATTTTACTTCATCTACCCTATGTACTTTCAATAAACTTTGCATATCAACTTTCTGTAAAATTAAGTAAACTGTAAACCTAGAACTTATAGAAAGTCCTTGAGTTTATGAGTTGTTTTAAATGCAAACGCCATACCTTTCTCTTTTGCTTCTGCAGTAAATTTCACAAGAAAAATGTATACATTTTGAAAGATCTTGGCCACATTATAGGCTGAAGGACAGGAGCCAAAGGGAAAGGGGAAATATCTAAGGTCTAGAAAGACAGGATAACTGATAGAGTCAGATGCCATAAGAGAAAGGGAATTATGGAATCTTGAGATGGACAAATGAGCGTTGGCTCCTCCTAGCAGCTGGGAGTGGAGGAGAAAGGAGGGAAGAGGAGAGAAGGATGAAGCTAAGTCGGCATTAGGTTGAACCAGATGAAATTGCTGATGTTGCAGGAAAAAAGGTCAAACATCAGCAATTTCATATGGATCAATCTAATAAGCCAAAATTATCACCCACAAATTATTTTCTGGAACACAGCAGGTAGTCGATACATGTTTACTGAATTATAAACACAAAAATTAAGTTTCTTTAAAGTTAAATAGACGTGCAAGTAATTCTCATAAGCATAATAAAAAGTTCCTTTGTAGAACCTATTCATAATAATAAATCCCTAATAATAAGTAAACAAGTAAGTTTATTGTGGGTTTTATATTTCTTTCCTTTAGATCTACTGAGTCTCTTAACCTTTTTTCCATTTTTTACTCAACTGATTCCCATTTTCCGTGAATAGTGTTGTAGTCTCTCCACCAGATGCATAGTGTCTCAATTTTCATTCCTTGCAAATTGTTTGTTGTATTTCACTTTAAAATTTCATTATTTTAATTATTTTAAGTGTATAAATATAAGTTTTTTCCCTATTTATTCTGGGAAACATTATTTTTACATAACGCTCCATTTGCTTATTATATGAATTACTCTGATGGCAAGTTAGAATTTTTTCTCATAAAAGCACTTCACGAATTCCTTCTTTTGAATATTTTAGTCATAGTAATAAACCCCAAAACCATGAAGTTTAAAAAAAACCCAGGAAGCTATGAATATATAAAATTCAAAACTCTTGTAAAGTAAAGCCACTGTAGTCAGATTTAGAAGAGAAACTGCAAATAGAGAAAAATCGCAACATATATGACAGGCAAAAGAATACAGTCCCTATTATATAAAGAGTTCTTAGAAATCAATATTTTTTAAAAAACAACACCACCACCCCAATGGAAAAATAGGACTTAGGCAATTTACAAAAAATTTAAAAAGGTTAAAAAAAGATGCTCAACCTTATTAATAAAGAAATGCCAAGTAAAGCAATTACATATCCTTTTTTACCTACCAAATTTACACAGTTAAAACAATTGAAAAGACCTAGTGATGCCAAAGTGTGGAGTAAGTGTGGAGCTAGAAGTATAACTGGTATAACCTTTCAGCATAACAATCTTATAAGACATCTTTTTTTTTTTTTGTCATTTAATACACATGTACAGTTTAATGAATAGTTATAAAGTAAACTCTCAGGTAACCATTCAAGTTCAGATAAGGAACATTATGAGGTGCTCTAAGCCCTCCAGATGTTCTTTCCCACTCATAACCATGTCTCTCTTCTACATGTAACCACTATCCTGGATATATATACACACACACGTACATATATATCCCTAAACAATATATCCAATTTTTAAAAATGTGTATACTCTTAGACCTAACAATTCCCTTTCTAGGCATTTATTCTATAAAGTTGGATATGTGGGGTAGGAAAACATTTATGTAAGTTTTAAAATATGCAAGACAATGCTTTAAATAATCATAGATACAAACATATACACTAAAAGTATAAAAACAGGGAAGTGAAGGCTGTCCGAGGTACTAGTTACATCCAAGGAAGGAGGGTGGAGAGTGGGATGTGGGGGGAGGGGGTTCCCAATGGTACCTGGAGCACTGTATTTCTTAAAAAGTAATTTTTAAGTGGCAAAATGTTAAAATAAATTAAGTCTGGGTGATGGGTACATAGGTGCCGTCTATTCTCTGTATATTTTTGTACATTGGAAGTATTCCACTATTAAACACAAAACGTTAGCAGATTTAAAAATAGGTATATGGTGATTCTATTTTTGTTAAACATATTAAGTATATAAATGTGTATGTGTATGTATATATCTAATATATATTTTTTTAATGTATTTTTTTAAAGTCAGGAAGGCTACGCCCAAAATATGGATAGTCAATTTCTCAGCTTATTGTTGACTTTTATTTACTTCTCTATACTTTTCTAAATTTTCTGATTTTTTTTTAAAAGAAAAGCAGGTAAGTATTATTTTTAAGAAATCGACAACAACAACATAGAAACTAACTCCCTCGTTTCCTCTTGAGAAATTTGATTCTTTACAAATTTTATCTCACCAATTTGGAATATTCTTAGTTTAAAAGCAACTGGTCAAAATCCAAAATAAGTCTGAAGAGTTTCTCAAGATTCCAGTAAAACTATAAACAAACAAAAATACGTAAATAAAAAATTGGTGCAATTTTCCTTAAATTTTTAAATCTCCTATACTATTACCTGCAATATTTGCAGAGCACCCACTATGCATAAGAAACTGCTGGCCCCATGTCCATAAATGTCAGAAACACTAATGTAATAAATAAAAAGACTGAAAGTAGAGAAATTTTTTAAAAGCTTTAGTTGATATTTTTAAGCCCCCCCCCAAAAAAATTAAACCACACTGATTTTGCACAAAAGTTCATAACTAAAGTATGTCTGATACTTTTCTTTGAAAATGATTCCAACACCAAACATCCCTTCTCACTATTTCCATATTTACTCCAGGGAGGAGATGGAGATGTTAAAGTGTTAAGTTTTAGCCACTAAGGGCACCATCACAAGCTTGATATCCCTGCTCTTTTTAGAACTGCCATAAAAAAATGAGTATTGTCTTAAATGACCACACTAGTACGGTCTCCGTATTTTAATAACCATTACATGTAGCATTTGCTTTAAATTCAACCGGACTTGGATCCAGCTTGAGTTACCTTCTTGGCTACATAACACAATCCAGTCAAGGCAGTGTGTAGTGAGCCTGTTCTATCATCATTACTAGCAAAAACTCCATCTGACCAATGAATTGAAAAGTACTTGTTATGAACAGAAATTTAGTTCATTAACCTTTTATTTAAAAAAAAAAAACACTTCCTAACAGCAGGTTTAATAGGAGCTTTTAAAAAAATTACTTAATTGAGCACTTAAGATTCTCAACCAGAACCTAAAATATTTTCTGAGCTACTTTCACTCAAATTAGTTGTTTATACCATCATTTTCTCTGAAGAAACAATTTGTGGGATCTGCTCTTCCTGAGCATGCCTTCACAAATCTGCTATTAATGTTTCAGATAGTATAACAGAACAGACTGTCCGGGGCAGGCGATTGGAACTGCTTTTCCACAGCCTCCAACATCACAGATTGATTTTGACATGTTTCAGCGGGCTGGCATTTCAACTATGGGTTCCAGCCACTAGGGAGACGGGAAACCACTGAAGTGACCCCTTTCCAGGCAACTTAATCTAGCTGCAGGAAGTATAGCCAATCCATCCAGTACGGCTAGGTAGCTACTCAGAATTTTTTTGGAGGGGCTAGGGGGAAATGTTCTTTTTTTTCCCCATCCTATATGCAGAAAGAACAATGAAGACAGATATTCAATATGCCTAATACAATTTACTGAGTGCCTATGACTTTCAAAACATGGCGATATAGAGAAAATAATACAGGACAAAGAGACAAAACCAGAATTCTGGCAGAGGCTTTAGCGCTGGCCAGCTGAGCGGCCTTGGGCAAGTTAGGATTCCATGATTCACTGTTCGCTAAAGAGTCTTGAGACTTTTTCAAGAAGGCAAGTAAATCACACCCATTATCCTCGATTTACCCAGGACTGTAACCTCTATTCCAGAGAAGGAACTTCTAACATCTCCTACCTACTGGAAGCTCCAGAATGTAAACTCAGCCTTCACTCCAATGCTTCGAAGGTACCTTTTGACATCTTAACAAATGCATAAAGGATGCCAAAAAATAAATTAGCAAGGGTGCTGTCAGCCAGACATGAAGAAAAGAGGATAATCCGTGCCAAAAAATGTCCTCCCATGCGCAAAGAAACCGGTAATTGAAAGTCAGAGGAATCCCCCACCTCCCGGAGCAGACTGTGCAGAGGCGGGGCGCCCCTGCCAATACCCAACCCTTTGCCAGAAGCAGAAGTAGCGTGGGGAGAGAAGAAAGCTCTTCTGCCCCTGCTATTCTCCGTATTTACAGGGATTCATTCCAGCTCTTGGCAGGAACCTGCTGGCAGAAGTAAGTATTCCTCTCTGCAGGAACGGAAGAGACTTTCAACATGACAGTTGTTAAACAGCAAAATCATATCAAGCCTTGATAAAGTTTCTTTCTTGCATACCAGTTCAGCATTGCCCTTGAAGCAGTCTCAGGCTTACAGACTCTAGGCTGGGTTTAGCCGAAGGATGTTGGCTCCTTCGATACAGAACAGTCAAGCCAAATCTTCCGAGGCTGGTATAAGGTTTTTGAGAAATGGACAAATATTGACTTCAAACCCTAACAACTGACGCACATGCACAGTTTATCGAATCACTAAATACAACCAGGGATGTGATTCATTGTTAATTCACCTCAACAACAAAGCAGTGTACAAATAATGGGGATGGAAACTCATTCATTACTATAATTGAAGAGCAATAATATGCGATACTCAATCTGTCAGATGAAGAAAGTCCTTTCTCAGAGGGTGAGATGAGATTCCAAAAGATAAAACGTGGTTAGAGATTTTTCTAATGTAATTTATAAAAGCACATATTTGGCCAAAGTAGAAACATGTTGCTAGGACCAACCAGAACAACACGGTTCCTTTGAAGAAGCCCCAGGTTAAAATGGTTGGAGATGTTACTAAATGATGTTTTGATCATCTCCTTAGTGCTGAAAAAATGGTATACCATGTTTCCCTGTTTCACATGACAGGCCTGAAAAATAATCTTCCTGAAAAAAGACTCTTGAGACTATTGCTTTTAGCAGCAAACTAGTCTAAAAATGCTTAGGTAGAAAATGTCAAAATACTGGCACCTTTTGAGGCTGAGGCCATGTGATCCCGAGGCAGCCTGGCCCGCTGAACGTGATCTTTGATCAGGCTCTTTACATAAAGCTGTTATTGACACTGGAGGCTTGAAATTGATGTCAAACATCTGCCCTTGCACATCTGCCTCTGATGTTTCAGCCGGTCATTTCTGGCCCCACAGGCAATGATGTGACTCCATTTGTTGAAGAATTACTTTGTCTCTATTGCCATAACACCAGGTACAAACCTTGTCAAATAGTACTCTATTGTAAGAATTGATTCATTTTTTCTTCTGGTGTTTTTCCCTCATGAGATTGAGTTCCTTGAAGTCAGGGACAATAAAGGAGGCGCACGCCTTAACCCAGATCCCTTGGTATTCCTCCCTCTGCTACCCAACACAGATTATCTTACTCAGCCAGGACCTCTAACTGATCCCAGCTTTAAGATTCCGTTTTAGATTCTCTATCTACTGATCTCCTGGTTCTATCCGATAGAGATGTCAGCATGGTTTCTTCATTCCTAATTTTGCTGGTTAATTCCAACAGCTTATTCTGATTCAATTTTGTTCCTACAGTTTTTAAGTTTATACTTCCTGACTCAATCTCATGGAATCCTAGCTTTATTCAAGTATGAACAGTTATTATTAAACACCTACTACGAGTCAAGAAATGAGCTAGTCACCATATAAACCAAAATGAATGAAACTAAAATGAATGCGATGTCAAAAATTCACAGTTTAGTGGGGGACACAATCAAGAAACATAAGTTATGCATGGTAAGTGCTAGAAGATGCATATGCACAGAGTGTTAGCGTAGTAAGCGGAGAAGCATATAGTGGAGCAACGACCTCAGTGAAGGGTGGCCAAGTATTGCTTCTAAGATGAAGAGATGATGGAGCTTTGTCTTAAAGATGAGACATTAGCTCAACAAAGAATAGAGAAGAAAACAAGAAAGAGGGAACGGCCAGCACAAACAAGCATGGAAGTGCGAGGGGGCCTGGCAGGTTGGGATTTGATTCCTACAGCATGTCGGGATGCTGTCCATGGTGAGACTGAAAAGTGAGCAGGAGGCAGGTCACAAAGGGCCGTCTACATCACGCTTGAGAGGCTGGCCTTCATTATACAGGTAATGGGAGACACTGGGAATTTCTCTGCCTGGGGAACCAGACAATGGACAAATCAGCTGAAGCAAGATGATGGACAGATAGGCTGAAGGTGAAACTGGAGGTAGAAAGGCTCGTTAACAGGCTACCGTGATAATCTGGGCAAGAGGGATCAGGGCTGGCACTGAAGCCACTGAGCTTGAAATGGATAAGGATGGGCCACATTGAATTTAAATGGGAGGTAGGATTAACAAAACGTAGGGACATTTTGGACGGGAAGAGGGAAATGGTGAGGGAAGGAGCAAGAGATGGTCCCCAGGTATCTGGTTAAAGCACATTTTTAGATAATAACAGCATCCGTCATTTATGAAGCAGACCAGGCATTGCTTTCTAAGTGATCTACACGAGTTACTTATTTTGATCCTCACAATAACTCTGAAAGATCAGTATTCATTTGATAGGTGAGGCAAATGAGGCAATGAAAGGAGAAATAATCCGCACAAGGTCGCTGAGTTCTCAAGTGGCAAAGATTCTGACTCAGAGTCCACACCATTCCCTGGGATAAAGAATCCTGCAGGAAGTTTAAAAGGAGCAGCAACTAAGATGAGGAGTTCAGTTTGATTCTCACTGGGTTTCTGTTTCTGGAGCTTGTGAAATACAAAAGAAGAGATCACTAGTGGGGCTAGAAAACATTATTCTGGAATTAATGGGGAATTCTAAGCTAGAGATACATATTCGGGGCTCTTCAGATATAAGTGGTAGTTGGGTCCTGGGTATGGACGGTGTTACAGAGTTTGAGAGGGAGAGAGAGATGCCTTTAATCTCTGCCTGGACCTTGAGGCCTAAAGTCTCAAGTATCCTACCCCAGATTATCCTCTACTTTGAGTGAACTCATTGGATAATTCTGTCAATGATGGGAGCGTGCGAGAGAGAAAGATCTGAGAAGAAGGTGGTGACATTCACGGTTTCAGGAAAGAAACCTGAGGTTCTGGCGAGTCCATGCTCCTTTGGTCCAGAAGAAAACAAAAATCCACTACATCTAATGGACCAGCACAATTACTATAGCGGATTAGTTCTTTAAGTGCCTTTTCCTTATCCTCTTTCCGTATTTATTACTCGTCTACCACGTGTTGGAGTGTGGCTCAGAGAAAGACACAGCGCTGCCCTCTAGGGGCTGGCAGCCTGGCGGGGGAAGGGGCACAGACACACCGGTTATTACGTCCCAAAGCAGGAAATGCTGTCTGACTGCTGTAGATAGCAGTTCTGAACTGGGGGCAATTTTGTCCCCAGAGGACAAGAGGCAGTGTCTGGAGACATTTTTTATTGTTACAACTTGGGTGGGGCATTACTGGCATCTAGGAAGTAGAGGCTACAGATGTGGCTAACCATCCTACAACGCACAGGATGATCCCCCGTGACAAAGAATTATCCAGTCCTAACTGTCACTGGTGTGGAGGTTGAGAAATCCTGCTGCAATGAAGGAGAGGGACAAAGACCAGAGGAGACCAAACACTCAAGCCTACCTTGGAAGATCAGAGCAACCTCACCAACACTGGAGCTGACTCCAGAAGAAGGAATTTGCCAGGCGATGAGCCATTATCTGATCTTAGTGGACATCTGCTCCTTACTGGGCAGTATTTATGTTCACAGTCCAAATCAATCATATAGTAGATGCAATGCATTCTCCCCATCTAAGGGGGAGAAATATTCATGAGAAAGACAGGGTTTGCACCTGTAAGTGTACAAAGGATACTAACTCTTGTCAAGCTTTTCCACCTACTTCATCATTTAA
Organism: Ceratotherium simum simum; assembly: GCF_057802395.1. Taxonomy (NCBI): domain Eukaryota; kingdom Metazoa; phylum Chordata; class Mammalia; order Perissodactyla; family Rhinocerotidae; genus Ceratotherium; species Ceratotherium simum. The sequence continues at coordinate 50,018,662 of NC_141918.1, read as the reverse complement.
ACCTCACAGCAATCCTATGAAGCAGGTAGGACTAGTCTGCTTTGTAATGCAGAAATGGCTCACTGAGATGAAATGACGGACTTCAGACCACAGAGCGAGTGGGAGAGCTGCTCTGAACGCAAGTCACTCTCGTGCTCCTCCTGCTCTCTGCATAACAGCGCCTATATAATGTGTGCCACACGCACACGATATGGTAAAACACATCAGTCATTTCGCCAAAATGCGACACATTCAAATTTGCTGCCCGGCTACAGCTAAGAACTTCAGAACGCTTCTTGGTTAAAACCGGATGACTGAGAGGTATAAGACCTCGTTTCTCCAGGATCCAAACAACTGAGATAAATTAAACAAAATTTCTATGATTTATAATCACGTCTATCAGGCTCTGAGATTGTGTAATCAAAGAAAGATTAAATAATAGTCAAAAATAGTTTGGGGTCTGTTGCACATTTCATTTTTTACACTTTTTTGAAAATTGATAAAACATTTATAGTAATTCTTAGTGAACCAGAACATCCAAGAAACCAAAACACTTATTTCCGGCAATTTTTGAGAAGTGCTTAATGCTCTTGGAAGCAGAATAACTTTTATTAGTAACTCTTAAGTGTTAATGAGCAATTTTTATGTGGATAAACCTTCTTCAGTAAAGCATATTAAAAAAGAACTGGGTAGAGACTCTACAGCTGTATTATAACAATGGGATCCCACGCAATGAAATGAGCCCATGGAACTTTGAACTTACATCCCTTACTTAGCACAACTGTCTTGGAAATTTTACTGAGAAATATTGACATTTCTGAGAAAATCTGAAATTCAGCAAATCATCAGAATCAGCTGATGGTGTTAAAATCTGGGTGTGTCTTCTGTATCTAAAATTAATGGTTTCTCAAAATTCTCAAAAATATCACTGCTCTCCTCCTATCATATTCAAAAATTTTTGCTGGAGGGCCCTAGGATCCATATTAACACTAGGTATCACTTTCAAGTTTATAACACCTTTTCTCGCTCACATTTTTTTCTTATAATATGGTGATAGAGTTGTGAGTTGAAGGAGGCAACACAGTGTCCAAAGACCAGAGATCTGGTGACAGACTCCTTACTTGGTAAGCAACCAAGGGCAAGTTCCTTCACTTTTCTAGAATATTCTTCGGTGGAGAATTGTCACCTCACATAGTGCAGTGAAAATCAAATGAGAAGGCATGAACAAAGTACCTGGCAAAGTACACAGAGTATACACTAACAAATGTTAGGCACTTTCCTTCGCAGAAAGAGGAAATTCAAGTTCTAAAGTAAAATTTACCTCACACAGACGTTTATATTTGAAAAGGCCACCTTTCACAGTGACCACTCTGAGTTGGCTTGGTGAACTAAAGTTCCTGGTCCTAGCTTCCTTAATACTTTTCCACAGGCTCATGCCTCGCTCTTCCCCTAATGGTACAAACACTGGAATATTCACACTCCTTGTCATTATTCCCAGCATTTGCCTTCACATCCTTCTAAAAATCTACACTTGGCATTCTGGACAGGGCACTACAGTGGGACATTCCCTGGGCAGGAATCAGGAGATTCCCTCCCCACCCCAATCTGATTTCTGTTCCACTAACATCATGGTGTATTACTGGGTCCCAATTCTAAATCTTCATTTCCTCATATGCAAAATCAGAGGATTATATTAGATCTTCTATAGTCTATCCAGATCCAACAATCTATAGTTCTAATCTAAAACCATATTCTAAGGTTCTAATTCTCGAGCGACAATGAAAATGTCATTGACATCTAATTATCTAAAGACAATGGACATGGAATGTAGCAGTACTTTCACCTTATGTTGTTTTATATAAAATATACTTTATTTGATATTTATATTCAATGTGTCTATATTAGATGAATGATGAAGAGTTGTTTTTTTAAAAAATAAGTTTTCTTGTCTTCTCCTTAAACATAACGTTGGTGTTAAAATTAGTGCCATTTAGTGAGGTGCTGAATGCCAAGAGTTACACAGTTTTATTAGCACACAGACCTGCAGTGGTTGATGTAATTCACATAAACAGCAATAATTATACTTTCTATACAGATATTCAAATGCTTTCTTTTTTCAGTCTTGGTAATTTTAGTGTTTATAATTGAGTGATGCATGTATTTTTTAAGTACTGGAATTATTTTAAAAATCAAATATATACTTACAAATACAAAAAGTAACAGTCTTTTTTTCTGGTGACAAGATTGAGAAAGCCTGATTGTCTAATTATGCCACTCACTGAAAGAATCCACCACCTTATCAGAAATAGGAAAACATAGGGATATATGATTTTAGATTATGAAATACTATACATGAATGAAAACATACCTGAGCAAGAAAGCACATATAACATCAACAGAAACAGAATTTATCTAAGCAATGACTTGTCACCCCCTCAGGATAGGTCCCATTTTCTCTAACTAAGGACAGATATAATACCTTCCTTGATAATTCATTCTGGGGGCTATCAACTTAATTAGGAAGCATCTATATAGCTAATTTCCTAATGCTATAATTTAAGCACATTTCCTTTCTAATTGGTTTTTCCCTAAAGGGGGAGATATCTGATTCTTACATTTGAAAGCTATTAATATAAGCCTCCTCTTCTCCAGAATAATCCTAGTCCCTTTCACATTTTCCAACTACTTAATCAAGCCTTATTGCTCACCTAAACTTCAACTCCTTCACTTCCCTCTTCATTTGCAGATTACTGAAGTAGACGTGATAATATCCAGAGGGTCTCCATCAAGGATAATAAAAGGTATCGTCCAAGGATAATGAGAAGTTTCTGAATTTTAACACTTGACTCTCCTCTCTCCTGAGCAGTCCCTGCCATTCTCCCTTCCATTCCCACACCAAGCATTAAGAAAACTTCCGCCTGTGAAAGGAGAATTATTTTGAGAAACAAAACTGTAAATTTCCAATTCTTTAAGATAATGGAATACCTACGTCTCACATATTTGTGTATTCTTTCTTACCTTCACGGGGGCAAATGGGATTTTGAAAACTTCCGAAGAGAAAAACTCCCCAAAACTGCCAAGGCTCCAGACCACTCTAGTCAGAAAGTTTAAATCTAAATATTCCCAAGTCCAGTTGCCAAAGAGCCTCATGTCCGACTGTTCCAGGGAAACATACTCTAGGAATTATGGGAGTCCTTGCAAAGGACTTTAACGTTGTTAAGTTATTTTTAAACCAAAGAGGGTTGGGAGACAGTTACAGACACTGACCCCTCACTTTTTTCTTTCCAAGCATTTTAGTATCTTGCACCACCCCCTTCATATAAGAAAGACAAATGTCACAAAATGATGGAGCTAGAAAAGATCTTAACGGTTAAATCCTCTTAGAATTGATAATTAAAGAAAAGGCCCTCTTCTACCCACTCACTTTAATAGAATTAAAAGATTACTGATGAATGAGCTGTGTTGTGCGATTGCCTTCACCATACCTGCAAGGTTTCAGGTTTAGAAATAGGTTCTCCTTGAGGGAGCGCCTGGGAGTCCCTCAGGGTCATCTTTATAAAAGGACCTGGCTTTCAAATGCTGCTGATGAAGAAAACGGAATACTGCCCTTTGAGCGGTTTTAAAATAACAGCATTGTAATGGAAAGCGAATTTGTTTTATTAGAAACTGTTCCAAGGTTGTATCTGTTGAGATAACATTTTTACTAATTTCTTTTTTTTTGATGAAAAAATATTTCAGGGCTAATCACCTAGAGTAGCTTTTGAAGACTCACGGTCTCCTTTCTGCACTAGAAGGTTGATGTTTGGAGCAGGTAGAGATTGGGGGCACCGTTGGCGTGCGTGCGTGCGTGCGTGTGTGTATTGGGGGGTGGTGGGCACTGACATCTAAGATGAATGAATCATCTTAGATGAGGACAGAAGGCTTCTCTCAGCCCTTCCCCAGATGCTCTCTACTGCTCTGAAAAGATAATCGGTTCCCATGTGCCAGTCTTGACCGTTGACAATAACACGGTTTCCTTTAGTAACTCTACGAGTCAACTGTAAGAGGTGCACTCTTAGGGCAACCACAGCTTGCTCTGACAGACACAGTCTCAGTCCAGAGCAGCTTTCAGCTCTGCCCCCAGCAAATTCAGCCACTACCCTTTCAGCAGAGAAGATGTCGAAGCACTCAAGTACTGCCCCACGGACATCGCTCACCCTTCCTCTGCGCTCCCATGAGGAGGGCGGTTCCCTTGTGAGCTCCTGCTTCACTTCGTTAGAGACCATCGACCTCTCAGGGACGGGGCTGGGGTCACCTCAGAGAATGCAAGCCGAAAAGCCTTCAATGCTTCAGATATTTTTCCCAACAACGGCATGTAGTTGTATAAACCCAGATACATACACACAAGGGAAATAAAGAATATGGGAAAATTCTAGATAATTCAAGTTTAAGAGCCCTCCCCTCACAAATATATAAACAATTCCCCCTAGAATAGCAATATGGCTTCAGAAAAAGGGGAGTTTCTTCCTCCACTGAAGGATAATTTTCTCAACTGTCCATTTTGCATTTCAGAGCACGGCCAAAGGGCAAAAGGTTGCCCCTAAAACCTCAGCTGGAAATTCTTCTTGTAGTTTATTTATAATAATGTGAAATTACACAGCATTATGAGTTGGTTGATGCTCAGACTCTTAGAAAACGTTTTCAAAATGGAAAACGGCATGAAAGATGACTGGTTACGAGGTTATAAACCTCCTCTTATTCTAAACAGTACACGATGTAATTACAAAATTACAGAAGTGCAAAGAAATTAATTTTTTCTTTAGACAATGAGCTTCTAATTAAGGACATTTTCTTTCGGGAATGGGGAACAATCTTGTTAACAGCCTCCTCCACAGAATGATCTATAAACTTATTTTTACAGTGAGTGTTTTACCCGAGTAGCGACCTATCTTATTGTGCATTAAAAGTGTTTATTGGAGGAACTTTGATTTGGTAAAATAAGACAACTGCTTTATGTAATAAGGTTAACGAAAGAAATGGCCTGACAAATCCCTGACAATGAACTGTTTAGAATTTAAAGGAACTCTGTCAGATCTCTGGAAGAATAAACAGATTATAAAAACGGATCATAAAAAGCCATTTTCTGGGTGACAATCAGTCCTCCAGGGCCCTGAGGTCATCCCTCACTGCTGCTCACTCACCTCCAGGGCACAGGGTCCCAGTAGGAAACCCCAGCCCTTTGCAGTCCTTGCACTGGCTCCATTCCTAAGAATGAAAAGTTTTATAATATGATCTCCATAACTGATAATGCCCCAAAAGTGCATGCATGGAGCATAATGTTAACAAAGTAAAGCCCCTTTCCAGATAAAGACTGCTTTTTTTCTGACGACTTTCTTTCATATTTATATCCAAAAGATTGTATTAGACATGACTGAAGGGTCTTCCCGTGTTTCTCTCAGCCATTAGATGAGATGCTGGGATAGAGACAAATCCTTTTGCAAGAAGATAATAAATAAATGTACTCCAAATGTAAACTTCTGTAATATTAAAAGAAAAGCAAAAATAATCCCAAACTGTCTGACACTCTCAAGCTTCCAGAAAGAGGAAAAGAAAAAGTTCTGTCAGAAAACTTGAGAGGAGAGTTACCTGCCCATTGACAAATTACTTTCAGTGTGATTTGATCATCACTTCAAATGTTAAGCTTTATGGAAAATGCCACAATATCCAATGATAGATCTGGGAAACATGCTTTTCTTCCCTGAATCAAGGAAATTGCAAAGGAAAGTTCTAAATGTCACGAGAATCAATATTTCCTTTTTTATTAATTAAAAATTATAATTTAACAACACAGGCAACAAACATTACACAGTCTTTAGAAAGTCATGTTTACCAAAACTTCAGTACCATGACAAGTGTTTATAATAAACTAGAAAAAGCCACATTCATAAAGGGTAAATTTATTTTATATAAAACACTGATAAATACAACTTACAATGTTGAGAAAGTACTTAAGCGATTTCTTCTTTTTTCATATTATTTAAATAAATTATTCCTATAGACTTCTTTGGTTCCATTGGCCCTCAAAGTTTTAATACTCGTCAGAATTATTCAGAAAGTTTAAAAAGGGATAAATAATCCTTTGTACTCACAATAAGACAGAATTCACTTTTTGATATTCGTTTTTATGTCTATGCCAACCAAATGTGATTTACTAAAACACTAAAAATTAAAAGAAAGCTGGAGACATTTATTGGAGTTTGAGCATGACAGCTCATAATTTATTGATTAGTATTTTCAGAGAGACCCAGAAAACAACATCTAGATACACGGCTGAGTTATGAGCTTTGGGAATCAGATTATTTGCCACAGCCAGGCATTCAAGCGTTCAAGTTTTATTAAGAGGGCCTCATGGATGTTTCAAAACATTAACATGAGTAAGGCCAAGCAAAGGACTGGATTATCTATTGTCATTTAATACTCGCCATCTGGCTACGTTTTAGAATGCCAGTGCACCCAGGCTTGCTGCCTCATGGTGTTTCCTTCTCTTCAGGACGGCTTTGCTGACTTCATAGCACTCATGAAGAAGGAAATTTAGAAGTCTAGGGTGGCTCCTCCTCTGAACTAGTTAGTTCCCTTGGCTTGATAAGACCTGCCCCTCCATTAAGGTGACATCCCACCTGATGCACAGGCACCTAATGAACCCGTTAGAGCTGCTGTCTTAATTCAATTTAATTCGACAATTCAGTCACCTTGGAGAGGAGTCATCAACACAACACACCACCACACCTGGCCTTAAGGAGCTCACACAATCCCTCAGGTGAGTGGGTTTCTTCCTGTCTGGAGTCACTAGGGAGCCAGAGCAGGTGCCCTGATTTGCCTGGCCACAGACAGTGACTCAACAACAGCAGAAACGTTCCTGCTCAGTGCAGCTGCCTCACCCTGGCCCCAAGAAGATGGAGGGAGAAGCTTCCTGGGGGCGGGGAGGGGGTACTTGTGGGGCTACAGCCTTTCTTCAGACACCTGTGCACTGGTCTCCAAAAGGCAAGTGCTCAACTCCACATCAACAGAGCTGAAGTAGGCTCTATTTTTTGGTAACATTGCTAGTGGTAACAACACTAACGGAAAAAAATAATTCCCCTTCCACTCTCCTTTCAACTCTTTTTGTTGTCCTGAGGGAGACGTGAGGTCCATTTTTACTACCTATACTCCTGGGTCTGGAAGGTAGATGAGTCACTCTCAGTGCACCAGGCTTAATTGCTGGTATGAGCAAAGCACCTCGAAGGTGCAGCCAACTCTCCCAGGAGAGGCAGGGAAGACTCTACAGAAGACGTGCATTCAAAGTGGATCTAGAAGAATGAAAAGTGCTTCCCCCAGCAAGGATTTCCCATCCAGGCAGAGATAACAGCTCTTTCACATGGAACATGTGTGCAAAGCAAGGGCATCCTGGTAAGAGTGAAGGTAGAGAAGGGACCAGCACTGGGTAGTGTCCCCTTCATGTCATACACTGTGCCAGATCCTTTACTCACATGACCTTTATAACCCCCAACAACCTTTCTCAGGAGGTCATGTCCCATGCTACAGATGAGCAAACTGGGGTTCAACAAGGGTAAGTAATTTGACCAAGGTCACATGGATCTTAGGTGGTAAAGCCCAAATTCTCCAATGATTTTCAAATTATCCCTGGCAATGGGACTCTTTTTCTAAACAAAATCTCACTTAAATCATAAATAGCCAAGATAATGAAAAGTTGTCTATAGATTTTAAAAAATATCTTTGAAGGAGAGCCACTTCAGCTAGGCAGCCAGGTGGTAGTGGGTTCTGAAATGAATGGAAGAGAGAGCACAGATCAGAGATGGGATCCTATTCAGAGAAGCTCCAGGCAAGTAGGTTAACCAGCCTCTCAAAGGTTAAGCTTTAGTTAGCAATTCCTCAAATCCTATTAGATAAACTGTAGAACTAAAGGATAACAAACAAACAAACCTTTCTGGTCTCTATCCTTAAATTTTAAAAAGATACTCTGACTCTTTACACAAACTGCTTTTTATACGTGCACCTCAACAGAAAAAAATACGGCTGCCTCCCATTATCCAGGGATAATAGGCTATAATGTTTGTCTGACGCAGGCCAAGGCAGCTTTGCGACTGTCACTCAAAGTGCCACAGCTGCCACAGAAAGATGGCTGACGTTCTAAGAGCACTGTCCTTGGAGAAAAGTTAGTGGAGTCCCCAGCACTGGAACCCAGGGCTGGTAGTTATTTTTCACTCAATTTCTGCACCAGACATAGTTATCCAAAGAGAAGTCAACTTCCACAAATACTTACAAAGTCCTCTCTGACTGGAAAACAGCCCCACTCCCCTCCTCAAGGCTTATCTTTAGAGATGGTTCACCCAAAGGTACAGATTTGAAAAAAAAATTCTCCTTTTTTTCATTTGGGCCAAGCAAGAAGATGGATCATGAAATATAGCAACAGTCTCTGATAGTGATCTTGGGATACATTGTTGACGAAGGTCTTACATAACCAATGGACAATTACGCCAGGACAGATAATATCATCAGTAAGTTCCCCTTCAAAGCACTCAAGTAAGAAGAAACAGGTGCCAAAGCAGTGCCTGGAGGCTTCTCATTGATACGGGAGACCCTGAGAGGCATGGTGCTAACTCCCAAAGGACTCCAAGTCCGGGAGAGTTTTGATTTTATACTTTCCAATCATAACTTGAGAAAGTACTATGGACATACTAAGCACTATTAAGTGCTTTGATAACTTCATTTTATAAATAAGGTTATTCCTGAACCTTAAATAATCTTTTAATGTGATGAATAATATAAAAAATAAAAAGACTATATTAGAAGATGAGAGAAAATGTAAAGTAAATGCAGTTAATCACTTCTAATTTCATAATGTTCACACAAGGATGATTTTCCATTCTTGCACATTAGTTGCATGTACAACTGCAGCTCTTCACTGTGTCTTTCCCTGCAGGAACATAAGAACCAGGATGTGACGCTCCCTCCGGGTCCACCATCACATACAGAATGGGCTAAGCTAAGCTCCCAAATGGAGAGGCTAAAGGCAACCTCCAATAACAGATGTCTTTTCTCTTCCATTTTAATGAGCTAAAATGCATTTGTAATGAGAGCCAGGGTACTCCTCTGAGTCCTGCTAGCTGCTCGAGCAACTCTCTTTTAAATTACATACTTTCCTTATCGTGTCCTGGAAAAGAAAATAGCTTAAACCTCTACTTGTGGTTTTAAAAACACTATCACAAAGATACTATATGAACTACTAATGTGTTAAAATAAAGTTATGGAATAAATAAGTCCTGGGGATATAATGTGCAGCATAATGAATATAGTTAACAATACTGGACTGTATATTTGAAAATTGCTAAGCGAGTAGATCTTAAAAGTTCTCATCACAATAATAAAAATTTGTAACTATGTGTGGTGATGGATGTTAACCAGACTTATTGTGGTGACCACTTCACAATATATACATAAATTATTATGTTTTACACCTGAAACTAATATGATGTTATATGTCAATTATATCTCAATTTTAAAAAGTATATGCAAATGCTTTAAAAAGTATGACGATCTATTTAATTAGAAGGCAGCAGAGGAGTTGATGGGAGGAACAGATCAATAATGAGCATGATAATGAAACTGACCTTCGGATGCGTTATTTCATCATTATTTTATTGTGAAGGAATGACTTGTGTGTCTGCTCTGTTCTAATTCAGTATCAATAACTATATGAAATTCTAAAAAAGATTTTCAGTCATTTCTAATCCCATTTCACCCAAAAGTTTGAAGGCTAATTCTACATCGGGGTTGCGCTGGTAGACTCAATTGGAGAAAGAAATTGAACCTAAATCTTTAGACAGGGCTAAAGGAGCACATAAGGAGCATGTGCAAACAAAGCCTTACTGCTCGTCTCATGTACCCTCCACCAATAACGTCACACCCCTGCTTCTCTCCCACCTCCAGGGCTGCTCCTTCTTCCTATGCTTCTCCAACTACCCTTAAATGTGGAAATCCCCAAGGCAGGCTCTTAAGTCACCTTTTTTGCTCAGCCTCTATTCTTTCCATGGCTTTATGACCAACTACGCACTGATGAATCTCAAATTTGTGTCTCCAGTCCAAATTTCTCATCTGAGCTCCAGACCCATCTGTCCAAATGTCTACCTGCTTTCTCCCCTGCAATATCTCACAGGCATCTCAAATATAACGTGTCCAAAACTGAACTCATGAACTGAACATAAGAAAATTCTTCCTCATCTATGCAAATGCTACCACCATCCATCTACTTGCGCATGCTAAAATCTTGGCATACCGTGGACCACAATTCCCCACATGCTATCAGTTACCGAAGTCTGTTGATGCTGCCTTCAAAACCTCTTTACTCTGTCCACTTCTCTCCAGCCACACTGCCGTCACCCACTCTAAGGCCCTGTCATCTCTTCCCTCATGCAGTCTTGCCTCCTCCAACCCCTTCACCACAAAATGGCCAGAGTGGTGTCTAACTGTAAATTGGTTCATGCCACTCCTCATTTGTTCAGAGCCTGCTCCTTGAATCATGTGTCCAACCATTTCCCTCCGGGCACTGCCTTGCCCAGCCTATAATCTCTCCTTCCACCCTCTCTCCCCTGCTTGCTATCATCCAACAACAGGCCATTCTTTCTGTTGCTCAAAAACACCAAACTCCTTCCTTCCACAACCCTCCTGCATGGGTTTTTCTATCTGGCGTGGACCTTCTCCAGATGAGCTCCTCTGGTCTCCGGTCCCATCTTACAGAACACTTCCAGGGAAGCATTCACTAACCCTCTGACTCACGACCCTCTCTCCTAGCAACCTGCACGTCTTCGGGGAACTAATCACACATTATTTATGATGTAATTTTTTTGCCCCCACTACCAGAGGATAAGCTCCCTGTCCACCCCGTCCACAGCCTTCCCCAGCATCACACACATCCCCAGTTCAGTGCCTAGAACACAGTAGGTGCTCCATGAGTGTCTGTTGACCAAATGAATGCTGATATTGAAGGAGGTTTTCTGGACATGCTCCAAGTCACTGACCTGACAGCCCTGGTTCTTACTAGGTGGCTAATTTCGGTCCAAATTTCACAGCTTTTCTTTTTGTTAACACACGTTTCACCCCCATTACTCAAGGGCCAACGTTAGCAGGAGAAATCTTGTATTTGCACCTAGTATTTAGTAAGTGGACTTGAGAAAAAGTGAACTGCCTCTCCGGACCTCAGATTTCTCACTGTTGTATGAAAACGTCTCCTCAGGCTCTTCTACTCTGCATCTGAGAAGGCACACTGTTTTCAATTCATGACAAAATTTTGTTCACACCCAAAGTAAAACATCTCCCATTGGCTTTGAAATTCTCTGGGCTAGTCTTACTTCAAGGTCTTTAGCAATGTCACTTTCATTTGATCACATGACTTCTGAGAACCCTGAATTGGAATTAAGCCCATCAGGCAGGTGACAGTGGGCGTAGGCGATTCATTGCCTACGGTGATGAATGCAGATACCCAGGCCTCTACTCACTGCCTATTTCCATCTGAGACTAGTAATGACCTTGAGGATGGGGCCCAGCAAAGCCCCCACTGTAGGCTAGGATCCCGGCACATGCTTCCTATGTTGCTTGGAGTAAAGTCCAAAGTTCCCTGTGGCCCCAGGGCCTGTCTGAGCCCCTGCTTTGATTTAATCACACTGGCCCCTTTGCCACTTAAACCTTCCAAGCCAACTCCCACCTCACGTGCCCCCTCCATACAGCCTCTGCGCTTCCTGTCCCCCTGCCTGGCACCCTCCTCCCCTCCCAGAGACATCCTAAGGATTCCTTCCCTCATTCATTTGGGTCTCTGCTCAAATGTCAGACCCAATCAGAGGGGCTGTCTGGGACTGTGCTACTCTACTCCCCATCCCAGTGCTCTCCATCCCCAAGCTCTGTTTCATTTTTCTTTTGCTTATTCATCACAACAAATTATATGTGTAATGTCTGTCTCTCCAACTGGAATGTAAGAGTCACAAGGAGAGGAACTGTGTTTTGTTTCCTGTTATATATACAGTGCCCAAAATAGCACATAGTAGGTACCCAGAAAATATTTATTGAATGAATGAAGGAATGAATGAGTGATGCTCTGCTAGAAATCAAGAAGGCAGCAAGATTGAGAATCTGCCAGTCTAAAGCAGCAGGAGTATGTGAAGGTCAGGGAGGAGTGGTGTCCATCACGACTTGGAGAAGGAGTTTAGGTGGCTGGACTCCACGGCAGGAGAGCCTACCCCCCCCAGTTTCTACCCCCGCCCCATGTAGGAGGCTGTAGAAGGGAGGGCTGGGTTCAGGGGGTGGTGGGTGGGGCCTGCCTGTCAGCAGGTCTCCTGCCAAATGAGCAACGAGCCTCTGGCCTTGGAGAGGAGAACAAGGAGTCCCCAGGGTGACAGCTGCAGAAACGAGAGTCACGACGCAGGTGGCCTTGTTACCTGGAGATGGATGGCATGTGCTACCTTTTTCATCTTTGTCTTCTTTTTGTAACCTGTCTTTTAAAAATCACTTAACCAAATTCCGAATTTAAGGCTTCTGTGAATTAATCCACAGTTTCACTCATTACCACCTCATGTCCCCAAACTTAGACTCAAGGAGACTTATATACCATCTTATTTCAAAACTCTCACCCTCACTCTGACAATGTACGGTCTTACCCAGTGGCTCTCTAGACTGTGAGTTCTTGAAAAGGAGAAGCCTCTGACGCCCCCATCACTGACCACAGTGGCCGGCACTTAGCATGCTCTCCAGAAACGTCTGATGACTCAATAAGCGTATTGTGAACTAGATCTCCTGGAAGACACTGAACTAAATATCCACTAACAAACATCACGAATGATCATCTTATATCCAACTATGCAGGTGGTGGCAGGAGAGTTCTGAATAGAGGTTAGTTCAAAGACTGGGAGACTCACAAAATAAATAAGGAATTTCCACCAGTGTCAAGATAGGTCTGATGAGATCACCTGATGCTAATGAAACCTTCATCTAACATGCGGACTTTCCAGAGATTTCTACCTATACTGGGGCGGGATGGGGAATTATGTAAAGAAGATAATTATAGCTGTGTATTATATTTTTTATTTTCAATATTTCAATTTTTAACACTTTGAATATAATTTTTAAATATTATTAATATTCAGAGTACAGTTAACATTTTGTTTGAATTTTTTCAAAGAAATGATTTGGTCTGTTCATAAAAATACTGTGTCTTAAATGTGATTTTATATCCTAGGGTGATTTCTTTCTCTGACATTATAGAAGATTCAATATAATTAATTCAGCAAATGTTTACTGAATGCATACAATATACAAGTCACCTATGCTAGGCACAGTTAAAACACATAAGCTTCACATAACAAAAAACTTTGCAGTGGATGGACTAAATTGTTTATATTCTACTGAGAGGACAATATTTATATTAATATTTAATATTTGTATTTGAAGGTAGATATACTGTATATGGAATGTCTTCAGCCACATAACGATGCACAGCACATCCTGAGCATAACCACACAGAGAGTTTCTAACGTGAATGTTGCTTTTGTTCCCAATCCCAATACCCTCATCACAGTGAAGTACTACTTTGCATTCTTAACCTTAACCCCTATTTTTGATAAATGACCTCAAACCTCATGCTCCAAAAGAAAAACCTTCTAATGGCTTCCCAGTGCACTGAGAATAAAGCCATCATATATGCAAGGCTGGGTCCTGAGTGTCTTGCAGGTCTCAGCTCAGAGGCCTCAAACTCAGGGAAGATCAGAGGTCTTCCTTGACCATCTGATCTACAAAAGCCTAGGCACTCTATTACATCAGCATCCTTTACTTTCCACACAACCTTATCCACTCTCTGAAACTGCCTTGTTTGTCACCCCCAACTAGAATGTACTCTCCCCCACACCCTTTGTTTTACTCCCTACCCTATCCCCAGCTGCCAGCACATAATATTTATTGAATAAATTATTAATGAATGAACTTTCTACAGGGCTTGAGTTGACTATTTCAGGCGTGTTATGAGAATTTTTCCATGTCTTATCAGAAAGCAAATAACAAATGTATAGGTCATGCTTTCCTGCATGGTTTTCTACATTATCATTGTGTAACCTGTGCCTCACATTTGACAAAATGGGTCATAAGGATAATTTAATAACAACCACTGAATGAATCTCACTAAATAATGATTTGGTGAACAAATGAATGAAAATAATTTTGCTCAAAATTATTGACTGAGATCCATAAAAGAAAATGGAATTGCAATGCCATAATAATATTTTCCTTCAACTTTTTGAAGAAAATCAAATTATTTTTATTTTAGTTGTGAAATATTTTTGTGAAAAAATAGCAGTTGTGGAAAAATTGAAACCAGCATTCAAAACCCACCTCAAATTGACAGCTACAGTAGGTTTAACAGTTCCCTTGCAGTATCAAGCAATGTTTTTAGACAACAAAAAACCCTACAGAGGTTTAAGCAAGATCCAAGTTCCTTCTTCTTGTGGAGCAAGTCAAAGCTCATCACTATGAAAACCAGATACTATGATGTGGTTGACTTTTCTTTGGAAAAGGGAGTAAAATCAAAGGTTCAAAATTCAAGATATTTGTTTGGCATGTTTTGGGGGAATCAGTGACTAACAAAGGGGGGAATCGTTAAGGAGCAATCTCAAGGGTTTTCTCATCCTACCTTAGAGCAAACGCTACCTCACACAGCCCAACATGGTCCTGGGTCACCTGCTAGGACACAGCTGTGAACAAAACAGACACAGTCCTGCCTTCACTGGGGTTACAGCCATTCGAACAGCAGGGGACCATGAGCACAACAATTAGAACATTCCATGACTGCAAGTACCTGGCCACCAAGCTACAGAGGTGGAGCTGGAGAAGGTTGCTCTGCAGAGTGGGGCTCTTGTTCTGCATTACCTCCCCTCGCACATTCTCGACGCTATGGTCTGAAGAGTGCCCTCACAGGATGTGCATATCATTGCCTTTAAAAAATCACTCACAAGCTAAAGTTCTCTCTGTCATGGGCCTCTATCTGCATATTCAGAAATACTTGTAAATAAACTTTTAAAAATTAAGTAGTTTATCACAATATGTTAATAGCCTACATTTAAAAAGAGAGTTTTTGGTAACAAACAAAATCAGGAGTTAGCATCGACTGTTACTCATTTTGAAATGGTAGCATTTCTTATCTAAAAAATAAATAGACAAAACCCTGGTGCAGCCCTGGTGAGGGGGTACTTCCATGCACTGTCACTCATAAGTTCACCTCTTCTAAAAATCAGTTTTGCATTAAGTATCAAGAGTCTTAAAACATTCATACCCTTTGACCCAGGAATTACCCTTCCATGGATCTTCCTTAAAGAAATAATCTGAAATTTGAACAAAGATTTCATTAGAATGCCATTTATAATACCAGATATTTGGAAACAGCTAAAGGTCCAATTTTAAGGGAACCATTAATAAATCATGGTGTATCCACACAATCAAATATCACACAGACATTAATAAAGCTTGCCTAGAAGTTGGAAAATATTTAGGACATATGGTTATGCAAACAGAGCAGGTTGTAATGTTATTAACTATGGAAAAAATTCATTAAAACTAAGGAGGAAGAAAATGCCAAATTGTCATGGGTGCCTTTGGGTCAACGGATTATGGGCAAATTTTCTCCCTAATTTTTTTATACTTAATGTATTTTCCAAAGTTTTTATTGGCAGCATGTATTGCTTTTATGATTAGAAATAATAACATCTCTTCAGAAATGCTAAGTAACTCTATTGTATTAAAATTTCTTGCACAAGTATGTTCACTGAGCTGATCCGATACGTGGTTTGCCAAATGAGCCAAAATCTGTCCTCTCCTGTGCCAAAATCAGCTTAGAGAGAATCCTGAGATTCTCTGGATTCGCCCTGCATTTCAGCCCAAAGATGCTGAATCTCAAAAAGGAAAATATTCCTCAGCAGCTGCCAACCTTTCAGCACCTCTGTGATGAACTCACTTTTTGCAAAGGAGTCTGCTCATTCCGCATTACCTTTATCGAGTAGCCTCTAATGTTCTTTACCTATTCTAATCTCTCTATGAGCTTTATTTCAATGCTCGTAGAGAGCATTGAATTGTAATCACTGGTTTATATCTGGTTCCCTCATTAGATTATGAAATTCTTGAGATCCTTGTTACCCTGACATCCTCAGAATCTAACCAAGCACCTGGTAAACAGTGGGCACTTAATAAATGCTGTTAACTAAATTATTACAATATAGGAAGGAAATCACCTCAATAACCCCCAAGAGAAACATTCGCTAACAGGATCCCATTGTAGCGGGAATCTTGGTTTGTGCACAGAATCAGGTATCCTTTGGAATATAATTTCCAGTCTGTGAGAGAGCAGAGCAGCCCCTGACAGCGGGAGCTGGTCTGGTGCTCATAGCTTGGCCCCAGTGTTCTCCTGCTGGATGGAAACGATTTCACATCAGTGAAACATCAGTACCAGATAAGGCAGTTCTGTGACCCCGATGGCTCAAGACAGAAACAAGACCAGTACATCATCATATCTGAACACATACAACACGAACATCGTCACACCCCAAATGACCGATACCCACCACATGTGGCTAATGAATGACTGCTGCTTCTTGGCCATTTACAGCATTAGCCTCTCCAGTCTCGCCTCCTTCTAGAGAAGATTTATTAAGATACAAAATCACAGGATTATCCCCGCTTCAAACCCGAGCAAAGCCCTGCTTCTTTAAGCCTCTCCCACATCACTTAACACAAGTCCAAATCCCATAATAACTAATTTCTCACACCCTCCTCCCAAGACGCCCCATGTTTCCCTACAGTGTACATCTTCCCTCGCTGTAACAAGTAGCAAACCCCACCTGTTGAACCACAGGTAATTTCCTGGTGGTCTCCGGCTGGAGGACGTCCTTAGTCTTATCTGGAATGCCCTCCTCTCATCTCTCTGCCATACATATTCAACGGAACTCACCTCCTTCTGGAAGCCTCCCCTCATTGGCCACAGGTTTCAGATGGTCCCATTCCTTTTAGTCTCCATAACACTTACGTTCAAGTGCTGCTGTTAAGTTTGTATTGCATAATATTAGCTAGCACTGTGATTCTGACTATTCTCTGAAAGGTCCTTCCAACTCTAAAATCATATTATTCTATTGTGTTGCTTTAGAAGTTTTATGCATGGTTGTTTTACCTCCCCAAATAGGTTGAGTTCTCACAAATATGCCTCAAATACATATTTTCATATACCTTCTCATCCCCTTTCCTCTTATCTTATATACATATACACAGTCCACTTCACACAGCGAAATCTATGTTCAGTCACACGTCTAAGCAGGTAAGAATTTGATCTTGCTTTTGTTGGGGAATGATCTGATGTCACTCACATTCCATCGGTCAATAGTTTCATCTAGAGTATCTTCAAGTCTAGACCTAGCTGGCACGTGTCCCACGTTCCTACCACATTCAGTATGCACTAGTGCTCACTTGCGCTCTCTCACTCTCTCTCTGTATGTATTTATTTATCATATTTTAGGGCAAAGTACCTGTATATATAAAGGTAAATTCAGGCCATGGTAGCTGGCAGAGGTCCCTTCTCTTCAACTGAAATCAGTGACTAAAATTAAGCCTTCCAAACATCTGACTTGCTGACGTAGCTATCCTGCATAATGATAGCGATCCCGCACTGAGGGGAAAAACCTACTAGATTAAGTTTTTCTGCCAAAGCTGCATATAATCCTGCTGGACAACACTCTTCAGATGACCTGCTCTCTTCTCACATTCTCATGTCTAAAAGTTAACTCCCGGTCTCCCTTCATATGCCCCTGCTGACTTTCCCATTTCTATCGCCCAGACTTGACATTGACCTTGCCCTGCCAGGACCAGGCTGACTCCCTGAAGATCCAGGATGAGGTCTAGATGCAGACAGATCTGGGTTTCCATGACAGCGCCTTCATCTTCCAGTCTGGCTCCAGGAGCTCAGGCAAGTAATTTAACCTCTCTAAGCCTCCATTTCCTGGGTCAAAAAAAAGCCACACTATTTACCCTTCCAGGGCTGTACCGAAGATTTGGCGAGATTATGTATCTAAGGCACACGGCAAGCACTCTACAAACGTTAGCTCTTTTCTCTCTAATAATGCCTGACAGCGAATAGAACCCTGTCTCCCTCCGAGGAGCCGCCCCTTTCGTATTCTCATCCACTTACACGAGGAAGGGCGCTTCAAGCAGGGCAGATGGTGGAGTTCTTGTCCTCAGATCGACAACGAAGCTCTAGCTGTTCTGTTGATTTGCCCACCTGTTCAACTTCCTGATACTGCTCGCACCCTCTTCCCTTGCCGTACCCCAACCCCCAAACCAAGAATCCATGCTTGTTATAGTCTTGCCTTGGCATTCCTGTCCAGTACGCTGCTGAGCGTGGATGCTCCACACCTTCCCTCTGATGACCTCATTCCATCCCCTCTGGACTTCTGTCACTCTGCTTGCCTGTAAGAAGGCCCAATCTTGGGCCCGTCCTTCAATTTGGCCTGACATCCTGGATTCTGACCTCAGGCTTGAGGGGCAGTGTTGCACAGTTATTAAAGCACAGCTTTTGTTTCATACTGCCAGGGTTTGATTCCCAGGGCTACCACTTCATGCCCACATAACCTTAAGCAAGTTATTTACCTCTCTAACTTTCCACTTTCTCCCCTTAGGGGGCTTCTATGAGATTTAAATAATATAATGAATTTAAGGCATGTAACACAGTACCTGGCATACTAGGTGGGTCCTCAATAAATGTCAGTGCTACACTCAGAAAGGTTTGGCCTCTTGAACTTGTGGTGACCACAGGGCTCCCTTCTATACAACCAGTTGCTGTGAACCTGCCCACAACACACAACCATTCCACCTACTGGCCCAGCCTGTCTCCCTGGTCTGGTCCCTCCTGACCCATTTCATCCCATCAACGCTTCTGTCAACACCGATGCTCCTTCTTCCTGACGTGCAACCTCACCAGACTTTCACAGTGTTGCTTACACATGCCAATATTCTAATGTGGGACCATGACCTTATGCCTCCTAAGTGAAATTGAACTCTAATCTGTGCCTGCTGCCTCCCCTCCCCTGCCTGCCCATCTCCCAAGAACCCAATGAATCTGCATAATAGTTCTGTGTTCAACACTTCACTTCCTTGCTCAAACTTTCACTGGATATATCATGTCCAAAGTAGGGGTCTCTGATCTCATGATGTCCAGATGACCAGGGCTTCTGGAAATGAAATCCCTAGGCTGGAAATAAAGCACAGGGGTATTTGCTAAAAGTATACAGACATGAATAAACGGTGGGCTTCTCATTCAATAATATTCTGGGAACCACACTCCTTTTAGCAAAGTCTAGACATACAGGCATTATTTCATCACTAGACTTTGCCTTGGCTGGGAGGAGGGTCCCACTTCTGGAATTTGCATGGCCTCCGGCACCTGAGTTGCCTCCATGTGCAAACTTCACATCATTGTGCAAGGGGCTGTCCCAAAAAAGGAAGGGGCAATTCTCCTCAGTAGAAGACATGCTGTTTTTGATTGGCGGCATTGTTAGCTTGGGAGAACCACACCTCTATGTGATCTTCACAGAACTGTCCATCACGATGCTCCTACCAGCCTCCTCCTCCCCACTTCACCACCAGCACCACATACACACAGCACTGGGCACGTGATCCACTCTCTGATAGATGCAGAGACTGATTTAATGACCACCGAAGCAGGGTCAGAGCCCTTCCAGGAGATTTCTGTAAACAAGATCTGGAAGAGACAAGATCTCTCTTTCTTACTGCTCAAAAGCCCAAGAACGCAGGCTTGGAAGTACCGACAGTTGCCTTTCTCAGCACATGGAAAGGGGCCTCAGAGTGAAGCTGACCCAAAGAGAAAAGGAGCTGAGAAATGGGGACAGAGAGAAAGAACCCTGACAAAGTCGTGTGAGTCTCTGGGTTCCAGCCACAACCGAAGCAAGGTCAACCTTTGGACTTTCCAGTCACATGAGCCAATAAGTCCTTTTGTGGGGGGAGGGGGAGGAGCGGGACTTGTCCACCCTTGGTGTATTTAAGGCTCTGGGCGGAGTGACAGGGTGCTGCAGGAGGGAATGTATAGATCCACATCTTTACACCTTGCTCAGCTCACATTCCAATGAGTCATGTGTCATTTCACCTCTGGGGACAAAGTTTCCAAAGCACAACTCGCTACTGGGACATACCCCATTAATTAACAGTGCAATGGCCCCAGAATCCTCACCTTTATATGGGAATTTCCTTTCTCCAGCTGCACTCAGAGCTCTTGGAAGAGTCTTATCAATGATTCTGTAATAGTCAAATCCCCAGAATTCCTGCTGAGGAAGGGGAGGGAGGTGAGGCAAGGAGGAAGCACAGAATAGAGTAATCAGACTAAACATCAACGAGCAGAATTCAAGACATTTCAGGAGGTCTCCATCTCAAAATTGGAGACTCTCATCTTTCAGAATGTAACCCAAATTTTTACCCAGATTTGAACCTCCACTAAAATCTGACACCAATCTTATCTCTCTCCCCCACTTACACAGGGTTTCCAGAGTGTGGTGCAGCTTCTCCTGTCTCCACAAATCCTGCAGAGAGGCAATGGAGCACACTAGGGCAAACGTGCTCTGCAGTATTAGTCCTGGCCTCATCACCTTCCTGCTCTAATTACCTCTTCAAGTGGTTATGAAAAATCAATTGCCATTATTTATGAAAATTTATCAAAAACCATCAAGTACTAAGTGACAGTTGGTATGTATTCTCTTATGATGTATTGTGAACTCAGATAATCCATGATGGGCCACACGCCCCATGTCAGATCTCTTTTACCTCCTATTAGCATCATATGATCCTTCCCTACATCCGGCACAGCCTCCAGCCTGTCTGCCCCAACCCAAACTCTACTAACCACACCCCCCACACTACATTCTGATTTCTCCCTCTCCTTAATTCCACCAGAACTCATCATGCAGCATTTTAAAAAGAGGATGGGAAGATTAGTCCAAAGCCCTAGATCTGTTGATGAGGGCACAGAGGCCCAGAAAGGCCAAGGAACGTATCCAGGGCCATGTAATCAGTGGCTCAGTCAGACTGACAAGTCTGGTTTCCCAACTCTTCACCCAGTGCCCTTTGCAACCCCCCATACTGCTCCCCAGTGTACACCAGTCCCCTGATGCTCAACGACCGCCCCAGGTGCTCAGTGAGCTGCGGCACACTGTCCAGTCCCCTCCCCACAGCCTGTGAGCTCCCACAGGAGAGGCTACCTTGCCGTCCATCGGCTAGCACGTCACCACAAGCGTTCATCCATGTCCTCCGAGTGCCTGGGCACATGTTAGACCTTAGTAGACAAGCATATCTTAAGTCCTGATGGGTACTCTTGATAAAACTGCAAATCATATATTCCTAATAAAATGAAGACTCCACGCACTGCAGATTTGTTTTTTCCATCATTACACAAGTTCTTATTCCAGATGTGTTTTGCTTGACGAATCTCCCCATGCTGTCATCTATTTAGGGAGAGTAACACTAAAGGAAATTTATTTTAAAACTGCCTCCTCTTTCAGACTCTACATTTTACTTGATAAGTAATATGCATTACCATGAGGACTTGTTATTTTACCTTCTACTAATTTTGCTTAAGAAACCTAAAAAGTGACATCTGCTTTTATCTTTGTTCTCATCTATTTTCCCAAGCTAAATATGAATTTCTTTTCCTGTAAGCTGAGAATCATTGTGGGAATGAGAGAATTTAAACAATCAGCTCAGATTCACTCCCGCTATATGTCAGAAGTTATCTTTCTCGCCCAATGAGCTGTTGTCAAAATTCTGAAACCACACAAGTCTAACGATGGCAGTCTAACTCTTGGAGCTTCACTAAAAATTCCTCCAAGTTAAAAGGACAAGTGCAGCCATCCCTCTTCACAATGATGTTTCCTGAAGAATCCCTTCTGATAACCGGTGCCTTTGGGACCCGACTCAGAAGCAACAGGTAAAACCTTTCTGTGCCAACTGCCTGGAAACTGCACACAGAGATTTCCCATGCAACCACTCTCTCTCCTCCGCTGAAGGCTTCCCCAGCCTAGGATACAAAGCTAATTATAACCAGAGTTACAAATTGCAGCTAAATCATCTCATAATTATGAGCTCTCTAGTAGGACTTCGTTAGAGAAAACCATTCCTAACACTTCAGTATATGTGGGTGTATATATATATATATATATATATACACACACACACATATATTTTTTGTTTTTGTGAGGAAGATCAGCCCTGAGCTAACATCCACGCCAATCCTCCTCTTTTTGCTGAGGAAGACCGGCCCTGGGCTAACATCCCTGCCCATCTTCCTCCGCTTTATATGTGATGCCACCACAGCATGGCCTGACAAGCGGCGCTTCGGTGCACACCCGGGATCTGAACCCAGGCCGCCAGCAGCAGAGCGCGAGCACTTAACTGCTACACCATGGGGCTGGCCCCTCAGTATATATTTTTAAGAGTAAAAAAAAAAAAAAATCTCATAACATTAAATTACAAAAGCATTTAACTATAGTTTCCCCTTAATGGAAAATTTATTTTCTGTTTAGAAGGACTCCTGCTCTTCACTGAAGCTGATTGAAAAGCATGAAACCACAAGCAGATGCCTCTGTATGGGTAAACAGTGGTGGAAAAATAAAGTAAGGCTTAAGAAGTTTCAGATTTAGCCTACTTTTCACAAAATGGTAATACAGTCTAGTATTAGTAGCCAAATAACAAACGAAGGTCATTTTATAATAAGTATTTCCATAATGCAAGACACCACAAGCCATCAAAGTAAAGAGCTTTTACAGGCATTGGTAATATTTATGCATAAAGCACTAGAGAAAGGGTACCTCGGAACTTGGTTTGACTGCAAAACCAAAAGAGTTCAACATTCCTACTGACAAATAAAAACAGTTGTCGATTCTTGAAATGTTTTCTATATGTACAGTTGTCTACAACTACTTCTGAAGGCCTTCAGAAGGAAAAACAAGGTGAGAGACACTTTAGTCCAACATATTTGGTTGAAATACATCAGCCAAAGGTTTACCGGGACTGACTCCAATTAGTAAATTACATATATGTGAAATATCTGACTTTCTGGCATTACCAATGCCTGGTACTGAACAACGAATTGTTTTTATTACAAATATCACGCTCACACACGCACACATACACACACTTCCCTATCTAAATCTAAGGGTAGTAAATACACACAGAGAGCTTGCACCCACACAATGTGAAATGCTGGCTTGGACAATTAATTATAGCAAAAGAATGATTAATGAAGCAAATCTTACAGACCCTCAGCCCTTTTTCTTAAGGACAGACTATACAGGGAGAACAGTGCTGAATTTGACAGATAGGTGCTTCGCCTCTCCATTTTGCCTATGCAGACACGACCACATATAGACACCGCTTTAGGAAATCCTGAGCACTTTGCTCCTGCCGAGGACTACTGTGAACGAACGCTGGGGACCTCTTCACAGAGAATGCTGACTCTGGAACGCAGACAAAGGAGGGTGTAGCTTGGAGAAACCCAGCCCGGCGCTCCAGGGCTCCGGGTTCTCGGAGGCTGCCCCGCACGGCTTCTCTTGCGCTCCGGGGGCTGGGGAGTCCGGAACTGAGGGCGGACTTGGTTTATTTCCCAAACTTCGGGAGACAGTGTCTGCCCTAACTCTGGAGGTTGAAGCAAGGGGAGGGGGGGGTGCAGTTTCGGCTGCAGGGGTTGCCCACCCACCTCCCCGGCCCGGGCAGCACCCTTCCTTCGCCCTCACCTGTCCTGAGCGCGGGGCCTCGGGGGTCCAGTCGCCTCTCCGGGCTGTCCCTCCAGACCCCGTGGGACGTCGGGCGCCTCTGGAGACGAGGAAGGAGGCGGCGGGGTCGGGCGTCAACAGGAACCTGGGCAGCCGCGGGCAGCCGCGATCTCCCTCCCCATCCCGGCGGGCTCGGGCCGCGGACGCGGCGCGGCCACGGCGGGCGATGAGTCAGGAGAGGGGGCGGGCGTCCCTTCCCGCGCGCCGGGGGGCGGCGGCGGCCTCGGGGCGGGGGGCGCGGCGCTGCCGGTGCCGGGTGCGGGTTGCGGGGCCGCCGGCCGCCGCCACGGGGCGCGCAGAGTCCGAGCGCTCCTGCCCTCGGAGGTCAGCGGGCGCGGCGGCCGGGCAGGGGACAGGGACTCGCAGCTCAGCCGCCGCCGCCGCCGCCGAGAAAGACAAAAGGGACCCGGGCGCTGGGAGGGGAAAAGTTTTTCGCTCGGCTCCAGACGGATCCCAAGCAAACCTCAGCCACAAGCGCCGAAGCGAGAGGCTGGGGGCTGGGGGCCGGGGGCGGGGGCGGGGCGGGCTTCCCCGAGCGTCGCCGCCGGATCTGGACCCCGGTCCGCGCCAGTCTCGCCGCCGCCCCCCACCCGTGGGAACTCCCCCCGCCTGCTGCCCGCACGCTCGCGGGCCGCCGCCTCCTCCTCCAGGATCCAGACAAGATCTGCTCTCCCCCTCCGGGACCCCAATCCCCCGACCGTGCTCCGGCCGCAAAGAGCCGGGATCACCGCAGACAGAATCTATCTTTGGGAACAAAATACCCACTTTCAGGAGCTCTTCTCCGGACTGGAGAGCCAGAGGGTGGAAATGGACACGCCCACCCGCGGAGCACGCCTCGCGCTGCGGTGATATCCCGGGCACCAGAGCTGGGGGTCCGGGCCTCGCTAGTCCCCCGGAGCAGTGGGGAAGCCCCGGCCGATTCCCGGGTTTCTTTGAGCAGGCGCCTTGGCTCCAGGCCCCTTGGACTCTTTCTTATCAGACGCCGCCTGGACGGGTCGGGGTCCCCCTGGCGGGCTGCGCCGGCGCTGCGCGTGCGGAGCCAAACCAGGCCCGCAGCGGACACTGAGAACGGCGGCTCTGTCTACACTGTCCCGGAGCGCCCAACCGGTTAGCCGCGGGTCTGCGCTGGAAACGGGCTCCAGGAGAGCGGCTTGAGGGCGAGGGTCATGGGCAGACTGGACAAGGGCGAACTGGATCGTGGAGGGCTTCGATGAGCAGTGCTAAGTGTCCACTCCAAACAGCAAAGCCAGAGAGACGTGCAGGTTACTCCTCCCTGCCCCCAATATCCAGGGAGTAGAGACTGTGCCCTATTCATAGAGTAAAATGATATGCTAGTTCCCTCCAATTCGGCGGAGACAGAAGTGATGATTGTGTATATGCAGGTCAATCCAGTAAATAAAGTTTCCCGTAAAACTCTGGATTACGGGATATTCCAGCCACAGCACTGGCACGTGCAGAGTACGCCAGCTCCCTGCGCTAGGAGTGGGGTGTACCCTCGTGTCTCCTGAATGTATTTCAGGTGATGGACTAGAAGGCAAGTATGGCATTCTGGTGCAGTGTATTTGTGTATTCCAATGTGTGATCTGCTGATCTCATTTTCAAGAAGAGTTTGTTTCTGGAGATGAAAAAAGTATTTGTCAGAGAGGGAGAGAGAGAATTCCTTGAAAAACTTTCCACATGTAAAAAAAATCTTGGAAAACAGATATGGCAATGAGGAGAGACTGTAGGAATGGATTTCTTATAGTACAATCTTCCTGTCTTGACTAAGAATTTGAAAATTTGGTACTTTTAGTAAAAATTTCAGTCAAAATGTTAAAAAAAAACAAAAAACTAAAGAGCTTTGGGGGGGTGGAGAGATGAGTCACCCACGGTCTAAACCATCTGTAGTTTTAATTTTACCACACCTGCACCTAGTCCTCTGTAGCCCACAGCCACCTGCTAAACTCTCTCAGGTTTTCTTACACATTTGTCCAGGCACCCCATCAAAGGAGTTTGATTCCACTGGGCCTTCCTTCTCGTCTCTATATTTTGTAAGGAAATACCCTGAAGCCACATTTCTCTATAAAGTTCCTGAGAGTGGAGACCTCCTGGTTATGTTCACTGGTTTCCCAGGGAATGAGTAACAGGCTCATGGTGTCCTTCAAGGTTATTAAACATGACATCCTGTCTAAGACAAGCAGTTATCTAACCATTTTACATGTTGAATGACTGAGGCTTCCTCAAGGAGGGACTGATGAGGGCCATGAAAGATGGAATAAGTACATTCTTATGGCCACAGACACTGATAATTCCTCATTTCTGAACTTAAATTTCAGTGACTCAACCAAAAAAGAAGAAACAGCAGAAAGAAGGACTACATGAGACCACCAAAGGGAATTATTTACGTTTCTCTTGAAAGTAATTACTATTAATCTCAGAAAAACTGGGGTATAAAACGTCCTATAAATAGAGGATTTTCTGCAATTCAGTAGACCAAGCAACTCTCAAGACATTAGTTACAAATTCTTCCTTGGCACTGAGTGCTCAAGGCCAGCTCAGGTAAATTATTTAATCTCTGCTAATGGCCAGTATCTGTCCATCTGCAAAAAGCCCAAGGACTATACCATGCCAGTAATGGATTTTGAATTTAGCTCTGTATCTGCTTTTGAAGTAATGGATGGGACCTCTCACCATCAAGCTGCACTGCACCTCACACATAATATTTTTTGCTGTGTCCTTCTGAGATGTGTAAATTTCCACTGGAACAAGCCCATCTTATAAGAGTGCATAGTGGAGAGAGAGCATTCCTCTCTGTAATTCAAGCTTAACTACCTTCTAACTCGTTTTTCCCATCCCTTAAGTAGGAACAAAGTACCTATTTCAAAGTACTTTTGTATGGATTGAATGAAATAATACATATAAGACTCTTTTTACCTGTGACAGATCCTCAACACATATTTAGATCCTCAACAATAGTTAGTTAAATACACACACACCAAACTTGTTTTAATGATACTAACATAGTAAAAAAGAAGACTCTTCCTCTGGAATCAAGAATTAACTTGAAAAATTGTTGAAATATGAAGATCAACATTTTTATTCTTGGTATGCTATAAATGTAAGCTGAACGGATGCCAATAAATTTTTAATGAATTAATTTTGAAAACATACATTGGAATGAAAAAGAATAAGTATTCTTAAGTAGATCATGTAACAAGGCTAAGGGAAGGCCTATTAGAAATTTTATGTGGAATTATACACATTTTCTTTTGCCATACATGTAGCCCATAGCATCTCCAGACCTGAGAAGTTCTCCTCAAGCAGAAAATAAAAATATCTTCAATGGAAAACAAATGGAGTTGTTTGCAAGACTCTTATCTGAATTACTTTGCTCCAGCTGTGAAATAGATGGATAGTCTTAAAGCCCCTGAGGTTTCTCTGCTGGAAGCCATAGTTGCTGTTTCAATGTAGGGGATAAAGAAGGACAAAGTCAATCAAAGAAAATAATCTATCTGATTTTGTCCTTAAAATATGGAAGTAGGTGGAAGGAATACAGGAGAAACAAAAAGGTAGCAGAAATACATTTTAAAATAAAATTTTAAGGCCATTTTAATTACACTGTGATTTTGGCTAGCATTTTGCCATATTTTAATTTTTTATTTCTCTTTATGTACAATTGACTAATACTTCAGTAGATTTAGCAGCAGAAAGATGTTGCTAATTTCTGTTCATCAAATGTACAAGTAACTGTGCTAACCCCTCTCGAATCGAGGTTTTATAATGTTAAGGCTGTTACGATTACTTAAATATTTTATAAGTTCTGTATTAACCTCCTTATTTGATAATAAACCTGATTCGATTATTTTTACCTGAGGAGAACTGGCAGCATACCTTTTAAAAATGCAAAAGGGGGCACTCTGTCCCTTCTAAATCCCAGTTCCTTCCTCTGGACCGATTTGAACCTATATGGAAGGAAAAATCATCTCATAGCTGATGGCAATTCAAGAAATACTTTTTAAAAAAGATTTTCACTGTGTATTTTGTTACAAAAATCTGCTGACAGAAGATATTAGAGATTTGACGGATATGGTGGAGAACGTGAGAGTGGTAACCCACCTGTGCCACTGTCCATGGTACTGAATCAGTCATTGGGCCTTCACGCCTGGTTGGTCACTCAGAGTGTGGTCTGAGGATGGGCAACATGGGCATCTGGGGAGTTGTTAGAATTGCATTTCAGGCCCAAGCCCAAACCTACTGAATCATACTCTGAAATTAACAGCATGCTCAAATGATTCGTCTGCTCTTTAAAATTTGAGAAGTGCTACACCAGGACACAGTTTGAGTTGCCTTGTGACTTCCCTGATGCTCTGCTTCTACCACCCCTCATTTCAGTCTCCTCCAGAGGCACAGCCCAAATGCTGCCTTTTTAGCTGCATTTAATTTGGTGATAACAGTGTGTTGCTATGCAGAGAACATAGCCTTTGAATCAAACAACTGGATTAAAATCTCAACTTGTACTAACCATTCTGGGCATCATTGTCCTCATCCATAAAATGTCAATAATAATGGTATGTCCTTGTAATGCTGTTTTAAGGATTCAATGGTAATAAAATAGCATTTGTAAAGCCCTTAGTCTGGCACATAGCAGATGTTCAACAAATCTCTCAACTACCGTGTGAGTGCTACATCCTTTACCAAGGAGGGGTGCCCTCTCAGCATCACAGTCTCAGGCATGGTGAAAATTTACTGTAAAACAATTTAATCTCCAATTTATGATTTATCAAATCAATAGTACATCCACATTAAATTAGTTAATAAAATAAAATTTTAAAACTCACGAAATCTTTAGTGTTTCTCCACCCCTAATTATGATCTAGAGCAAAGAAAGACAAGTTCTTTCCTGATAATAATATTAGATTTGTTTTTATTAAATTAGAACAAGATGACTTGGCATTTTGAATTATAGAATGTTATAAATATCTGGATGCCTTAATTCTACTGCCAACAGAAATCTGTACACATGTACAGCTGACTTTGTAAACAGTAATCATTTACACTATGTTTAGACCCTAATTAAGCCACAATGCTAGTAAAATAGAATGCAGTTTAAATTGTGCTATTTAGGAGCCCTGGGAATACTCTTTCACACGTTTATTTTAGAACATGAGGAAATGTTGACACGTTCATTCTTCAAAAGAAATATCAAACTTGATAATCTCTGCTATTACAATAGTCATTTAAGGAGTTTTGACACTTGGTATCATTGCTCATTGTACCACTGCTGATCTGGAAACATCTGTTTCTATAAGGGAATGAGCTATAATGAACGTGAGCACATCAAATCTTCTTTTAAGCACTATGTTCAGTTTTTAAAGTTTCTGAAAAATAACCATTAAAATACCTTAGATATCATTCCTTTGAGCTCTCTCATTTTTGAGTCTATAAACACAAGTTAAGTGCCTGTCTCAGGATTATATAACTGGAAAGTGGTAGGACTAAGCCTAGAACCCAGGTTTTCCTATTCACAGTTCAGTGCTTATTCAACACTCATAAAACATGACCCATGTTAGACTCCTTTACAGTCTTCAGGTGATTGTTTGAGAGATTTTAGCATATCCCTGACAGTGCATGCATTTCCCCAGCCTCACCACACCTCCACACCTAAGGAAGCAGCCTTCTGATAAAATGAGTAGAGCTTCAGTTTTAGATTGTTCATTCATTAACTTGGAAAGCATTCGCATAAGGTATTAGACATTATATTGTGTTAGGGCCATATAAAAATGACAGAGTCAGAGCCCTTTCCCTCATATTTATTGTGGTCTGGTGCGTTTGGAACTTCCATAAGCATATAATTGCAGTATGAAAAGTGCCCTAATAGGGGTACAAAATGGTGATATAAGGCTGGGGTCATCAGAAGTCCTTTGGGGAGCTATAGTTCAAAGGAGATTTCAAAGACATGGAGATACAAAATCTTGGCCTTAAAAGATGAGGAGTCTTCAAAAGGTGGACAAAGGGAGAACAGAATTCAGAGAGAGAACTGTGTGTGCAATTTCCAGAGGAGAAAACAGTGTGGTACATTCAGAGGAGTGTAGGTAAAGCCAGTATGGCTGGAGTGTGGAAGTAGGCTGGACTATAAAAAGGAGTTTTGAGAGATAGGCAGGGACCAACTCATAGAGGGCCTTGCATTCCAGGCTAAGGAGTTTAGCTTTTATCCTGGAGAAATTAGGGAACCATTGCAATGTCCCTTTGGCAGCTGTTGTAGAGATGGATGGAAGGGGTGGGAAACTCAGAAGCAGGCAAAAAGTTTAGAAGACTTCTGTAATAGCCAGGTAAGGGAAGATGATGGACTGAATAAGGACATTGGGAATAGGGATGAATTGGAGAAATTCAGAAAATAAGTATTTTTATTTACAGTTTCTAGTACTGATATTCAATGATTAAAGTCATGCACTGCCTTTTCTATTCATACTATTTCTGCTAAATGAGAAATAAAGACTAAGAGTTCATTGGCTATTTTCATCACAGCCTAATTTTGTGTCCTCAAAAACATCTGACCCATTCAAGAGTTAAATTCAGATAGTTATGAAAGCAATAGATTGCAATTTTGTCCATAGTAACAAAAATGTCATAGCAAACCTTTATATGCATACTGTGAGGTAGGCACTATTCTAAGCAATTTATATCTATTAACTCTTCACAACAATCCTCTAGAGTAAGTACTATTTCTTTTCCCATTTTGCAGTTGAAATAACCGAGAACTAGGGAGATTAAGTAATTTACACAAGTTAATAAGTGGAGGACTGGGCTTATGAGCCCATGCAGTCTGATGCCAGAGTCTGGGGTCTCAAGAACTATGTTGGCTGCCTCTCAGTGAAAACTGGGAATCACTGTGCTCATCAATAGGAGACTAATTAAATTATGATATATTCGCACAATAGAATACCATGCAGCGTTAAACAGAACAGATCTATATCCAGTGGTCTGGGCAGATGACAAAGAGACATTGTTAAGTGAGAAAAGAAGTTATAGAACATCTTGTATTGTGTGATCCCATCTTTGTTAAAAAGTATGTCTGTGTGTATCTGTGTGTGTGTGTGTGTGTGTGTGTGTGTGTGTAAGGCATGGAAGGATATATACCAAAATATTAACAGAGGCTACCAGTGGGGAATGAAATTAAAGGGTAAGGAGATTCTTCTAATTTTTATTTTATATAATTTTATTCTTTTTAATTTTTTATAGCAGTATTGTATTACTTCTATAATGAACATTTAAAATATAACAATAACAACCATTAATACCTTTCTCTTCTCTGTAACTGTGGACTTAGCAACAGGTGGATCTTACTGATAAATGACAGATTTAGGAAGTTCACCTTCATGTTTCCATAGCTTTGCTCCAAACCTGACATATATATACAACAAGAAATTTAAAAACCAGATTTCATCTTATAATTCATCTGCTAAAATACAAAATTTCTGGAATCCTTACTGAGATCTGCGATCTGAATTGGAAGCCTGAACTTTCATTATACCTACAAGAAAGTTCTAAGGAATCTTCTGGCAAATACAATCAATCTGCAGCTTCAATGTATTTCTTCCTTTTAGGTATGTGAAAGAATAATTTACTTTCAAGTGTGGAAGTAGGCACAGTGATGGTTGTTCGATTTTTTGATATCTTGCTTGCAAGAGCATTATCTACTTATACTCTTCTGCCTCTAGGGAGGAACACAACTTTTTGCCATAGTATATTTAACTAGCAACCTTCAAATGATAGAAAGAGATACATTATTGCTATTAGAGAAATTAACCCTATTAACTAGGCTTATACCTAATTTAGCATTCTTTGTCCTACCGACAAGATAAATCCCCATTCCTCAAGTGGGTGTCAATCAGCTCTTCATTTTCCTGTCAGTTTCCTCATTAATTACTT
Organism: Ceratotherium simum simum; assembly: GCF_057802395.1. Classification (NCBI taxonomy): domain Eukaryota; kingdom Metazoa; phylum Chordata; class Mammalia; order Perissodactyla; family Rhinocerotidae; genus Ceratotherium; species Ceratotherium simum. The sequence continues at coordinate 49,986,893 of NC_141918.1, read as the reverse complement.
AAACAAAAGCTGACATGTGCCTACAAAAAATTTGATAGCAGTGCTTTCATGAAATTTACCCAAATATACTTAAGAACAATGCTCTTTTACAGTGTTTTATAAAGTGTATAGTGTACCAGCAGGTTTTTCCTTCACAGATTTATCAACTACCCAATAGAGGATTTGAGATGACTTTTTTACATTGAGAGACAAGATACACATTGGAATGTTGGAGATCAGAGAGTTTAACTTGCCCAGGATCTGACACCTAATAAATGTTAGGGCTAGGACAAGAACACAGATCTCCTTTCTTGGTGCTCAATACTATCCAATGCAAAAATACTCTCTTCTGGAAAATGATTACAGTGAGAAGACAGGTGGTTTGCCAGGAGCTACTGCAAATCAAGAGATTAACAAAGGACAGCCTACCGGTTCAGCAATTTTGCTGGATGATTGAAGGAACATTTTTTAAATTAAAATGAAAAGATGACTTATGAGACAATTTTAAAAATCACATGTGATTTTTGACACAATATGTCACAGAAATTCTGCATTCCCATCTAATGATTTGATCTATGCTCCCAGTTCATGGCACAGCAGACATAAAGGTAAACACATCCACTTTCCTTAGCAGATGGAATGTTTTGATAAGAGTATTTGTCAGGCCGGCCCTGTGGCTTAGCGGTTAAGTGCGCGCGCTCCACTACTGGCACCCCAGGTTCGGATCCCGGGCGCGCACAGATTCACCGCTTCTCCGGCCATGCTGAGACCGCATCCCACATATAGCAACTAGAAGGATGTGCAACTGTGACGTACAATTATCTACTGGGGCTTTGGGGAAAAAAAAGGAGGAGGATTGGCAATAGATGTTAGCTCAGAGCTGGTCTTCCTCAACAAAAAAGAGGAGGATTAGCATGGATGTTAACTCAGGGCTGATATTCCTCAAAAAAAAAAAAAAAAAAAAAAGAGTATTTGTGAATCACTTGCAAAATGAGAAGCTAAGCAACGTTGAAATGAGTCACTCAAGTCTGAGAGTATACGAAATATGAGTTCATCACTGCCAGCAGGTAAGTATCTGATTGTCCTCATTTCTTCCCTACAGTTCCAACAGGTGAGCGACTCCTCCACAAGAAAGAGAACCTACTAGATCCAGAAAAGGGCAAAGGGTTAAGGGCAGAGCACATTTTGATGAACTCCATACTCAGGGAAAAAAAAGAAGAAAACCAGGAAGGCTGTCGGGGCCTCTGGTACCATCTAGGGGAAGGTCGGAAACTATAAACTTGTGATAGCAACTATTCATTCCTTTATTCGATACATTTTTCATGAGTTCCTACTACCATGAGCCGGCCCTGTTCTGGGCCAACCATCTCCACCCTAATGACTTGGATCCCAGAGGGGCAGAAAATCATTACACACACAATATAGCATCGGGAAGTGCTAAGTGCTATGAAGAACACAAAGCAGGGAAAGAGGCTAGAGAGCGATGCTGGGGTGGGAGTGCGGTTTATATAGAGGCGGCAGGGAAGTCCTCTCTAGGAGCGGATGTTTGAGTGGATGCCTGAATGAGGGGGAGCAGGGCCTTGCAAATATCTGCAGAGGGGCAGATCAGGCTGAGGGAGCAGCAAATGCAGACAGACTCTGAGGTAGAATGTTCTGGGCTTGTTTGGGGACCAACCAGAAGGCCAGTATGGCTACACAGATGAGGGAGAGGATGAATGGTAAGAGACGGGAGAGGAGGAGGAGCCAGGGGCCGTCATCCAGGGCCTTGTAGGACTCATGCTTCAATTCTAGCTCTGGCAGGAAACCAGTGAAGAGTTTAAAACAGGCGAGTGATTTATATTTTATACAATCTTATTTGCATCATCACGATTCTGAGAATTTAGGAAGATTTTTGAACAATAATAGCAACTTAAAAAAAAAAAACGGAAGGAAAAAAATAGGCTGCATTTCTGGAAGCCTGTGCTAAGAAAATGGAATGGAGCGCAGAGCGCCTCAAAATGGAGAAGATATGCAGACTTCTCATTGGCGTAAACCTTTGTGGTTTCTCTGACTGTGCAGCACCCCGTGCTGCTCCACACCTGGTGTGAGGGGTTTTTCGGGCGGCCCCCAGGCTTAAGTCGTCCTGCTTCTCCTCGTGGTGTTCCTGATGATGCTCTCTTGCTTCCGACCCCTCTGGCTCAGACTACTCCTTGTCCTGTATCTGTCACATCATCCTTCCCACCAAGGAGGGGTCCCTGGGCTGCCCCACTTAAGCACAGTCTCCTTTCATTGCCTGGTGGGTTCAGCATTTTTCTTTTCAAAAATGCAATTCATTGAGAGTAACAGCATTGAGTGACCATGAGCTTTCTCCCCTTCTAGAGAAGAGGTTATATCTTCTCACAGATTTTCAGTGCCCTCGAAACCAGCTGGACAAACAAGGAGAACTGGGGTTGGGAGGAGTTGTGCGCATCATCCAAGCTGAGAAACACAGCTTACTCCAACGTGGGTTGCGTGCCCTTTGCAGACATGCGCCCGTGTGAGAGCTGCGGCTGATGGCATGTAGGGTGCAAAGTTCTGCAGTGCAATGCTTCTGGGAATCTACACCTGACTGATTGTTGAGGAGGCCAGAGACTTTAAAGGTAGACTTCTGGGGTTTTAATAAGCTGGTTAATCCTCTATGCCCTAGGGAGGAGTGGTTCTGGAACATCAAACTCTGAGAGGGAACTGGTGTCCGAGAGAACCGACAGCTTGTGGACACATATGTGTTAGCTGATTGTATCTTCCTCCATGAGTCTCGGGTTTTTAGGATAGTTATTCCAATCTCTTTTCTGACCGCATTTCCTTCTCTTTCTTTACCTCTTTTTTACCTAAAATGGTGTGTGTGATAGGGCTGACGTAAGTAGTCGAAGGTCACTTTGGGTAGCTGCTTTTATTTTGTAATAAATTAGAGGGTTCTAAAACCTGGACTACAGAAAGGACAGGAAATTCCAGCTGACGCTCTAACTTATTGCTGGAAGATGATTGCAGATCTTGTCATTTTAAGTTGTACTCTTATTACCTATAACAAGTTCAATAATAGAAACTGGGATTTTATTTCTGGAAACCCATTTCAAACTATAAAAATACCAAAATTAATAACCAAAATCAATAAAACAAAAACATATATGTAGGTGCTTAGGTTCTAGAAAGCTCTTCTCCTTCACCCTAGGTTTGACCAATTACACTTACACGGAAAGTACTGGTAGCCAGGCAGAGACCAGAGCCCTAGCTTTATTAATGGCTTTGCAAATACATGAAGTGCCCTCCAAAATGAAGAGCTATCAAATGAAGCTGAATTGGAAACACTGCTATGACCCAAACATTCCCCTCTCTCTCTCTCCATCACTGCACCCTCTGTCTCAGGCAGTTAAGCTAGAGCAGAACACTGGCCTCTTTAACTGAGAGGGAGGTGAGTATTTCAAAGGTAAAGGGATGTGGACCAGAGGCACCTTTAGCACAGAGACCCCAAAGGGAGTCAAGAGAGAAGCAAGAAGTATGTACCCCGACACTTTCCTCTTTGCTTTTTGCCCATAGAAACATGAGGAATGGAGAATAAATGTTTCACTTCCTCCAATAGTATAGTTTTTAAACAATTGTAAACCAGAAATATGTAAGCTATGTCATAATTGATCATTTTGGTGAGGCTCATTAACAAAAAAGCTCTAAGAATCTCAGAGTAAAGATATGTCTGTTACAGGTAAATCTCCTTAGAGCAGGGTGTGCTTTCTTTGCTGCTGACAGAAACCATGAATTCCATTCAAAATAAAGATCTACTCTTCAAAGTGTTTACTTTATAATTTAATGTTTAATTTCTAATTTCAGTGAGCATGAAGACCCCAGACACACTGAAATGATAAGTTCTAAGAAAGAGAAACGTTCATATTCTTCAATTATCTTCACTCTGAACGCCCCATCCTTGACTTTGCATTAGCATCAGTGTTGATGACAGGATGGGTATCTGGGGCCCTTTTGATGGAGGTCAGTTATCATCATAAATATGAGAATCAGTGGTTACTAGTGGCAGAGGTAAGGTTTTATTTATAGTAAGAAAAGTCATAAAGTGAAGAGGTTTCAATTCAAAATGCCTTAAGTTGTGAGTCACACTTGGGTTTTAAAATATGATAAGGAAAACTGTCTGCTGAAATAATTTTAATGGGCTTCGACTCATAAAGCCTTAATACCTTTATTCATTAACATAGCTCCTTGACTGGAGTTGATCCTCCTCTCTATCATAAAACCACCATATTAATTTTTTTTTGATGTTTTAATGGTTTCTAACATTGTGAAATTTTGGGTTGTACATTTTTGTTTGTCCATCACCATATATATGACTCCCTTCACCCCTTGTGCCCACCCCCCACCCCCACTGCCCCTGGTAACCACAGTCCAGTTTTCTTTGTCCATGTGTTGGTTTATATTCCACATATGAGTGAGATCATACAGTGTTTGTCTTTCTCTTTCTGGCTTATTTCACTTAACATAATACGCTCCAGGCCCATCCACGTTGTTGCAAATGGGACGATTTTGTCTTTTTTTATGGCTGAGTAGTATTCCATTGTATATATATACCACATTTTCTTAATCCATTCGTCAGTCGAGAGACACTTAGGTTGCTTCCACTTCTTGGCTATGGTGAATAATGCTGCAATGAACATAGGGGTGCATAAGCCTCTTTGGATTGTTGATCACCATATTAATTTTTAATCAAGTCATTTTCTTGCCTAAAAACTTCTCTGGCTGCCTACCACAACAAAGTGAAGTGCAAAATATTCAGCTTGTCATAACAACTTATTGTGTTTTTGACCTTTCTAGAATTACCTATATCCCCTTTTGTGGCATTAATAGAACAGCCTCACCTGGATGTCCCAACATTCAACTTGGGAATAGGGCACAACCCATGACCTAAGACTGGTGCTGAGAATTTTCTAGTCCCAGTTAGGAGAATCTGTTCTTTTGAGGATAGCTAACAAATTCTCACCTCCCTGCTATAAGGAGGGGCTTAGAAGTTCAGTTTCTGTGTTCACTCACTCGATAAATGTGCACCAAGGGCTTGTCTTGTGCCCAGATTGAAGGATTCAAAAGCGTCCCTGATGCCGCTGTCTCTGAGGGGGTTTCTGGAGCATCTCTTTGGATGCTCTCCCTGTCCCCACCCCCTGCAAATCAGCCTCGTTCATAACTTCGCCTAAGGCTTGTCTTAGCCTAAGGGATTCTTGCTCATCAACACAAATACACTTCTATCCAGACTGACACAGCTCTTCCTGCTCTACCAAAGCACTCCCTCCAGGGGGAGGAACACCCACCCAGGCAGCAGAAGCTGCGGAGTGCATGGTGGCGTCTGCTCGTGTTTTGCTTAATTGAAGAAAAGAGATTGTGAGTTTTTGAACTTTGTCTTTTTCATCCCTAGGCTCTTTTTGCTAACACCTCTCTCCCTTCAGTGGGAGCCCCTGGTCCACCACCCTCACCTCCATGCAGACACCTAATGCCTTCTTGTTTATTCAGGCTTCCTCCCTCCTCCACCCCCCAGCATAAAATTCAACTCAATTCAGCACTCATTTATTAAGTGCTTACTAACTATTGGACCACTTGATCATTGCCTCACCTTTAGAGATTTAGAGCAAGTTGACTAATTAATTTGACAGAAATTTATTCACAGCCCAGTTTTAGGTCAATGAGCATCCCTTTTTCCCCCATTTGTGTACTATTTTGTGTTTTGGGCATAAACAAGTTGTGCAGAAATTTTGGTAGAAGAGTGAGAGGGGGCAAGTTGAGCGTAGTGGGGGCTGGTGTTCTGCAATGGCAGAAGGAAAAATTCCTAGGCCAAAATGAAACTAACACTTCCTTCCTCCCTCCCTCCCTTCCTTCCCGCCTTCCTTCCTTCCTTCCTTCCTTCCTTCCTTCCTTCCTTCCTTCTCTCCTTCTGTCTTTCTTTCTCAGACTGTATATATATATGTGGGAGAAGGGAGGCATCAACAGGGAGGGATTGCCCATCAGGGCCAGAAGAAGCCAGAAGCGAGTATCTCTGGAAAAATGTTTAAACATAATACATTAAGAAAGTAAAATTGGAGGGCTGGCCCTGTGGCTTAGCGGTTAAGTGTGTGTGCTCTGCTGCTGGCGGCCCGTTTTCGGATCCCGGGCGCGCACCGATGCACCGCTTCTCCCGCCATGCTGAGGCCGTGTCCCACATGCAGCAACTAGAAGGATGTGCAACTATGACATACAACTATCTACTGGGGCTTTGGGGGGAAAAATAAATAAATAAAGTTTAAAAAAAAAAAAAAGAAAAGAAAATTGGATTACCAATTAGATTCCAGGATTTTTCAATGTGCAAACATATAGATGGATAGAGATATACATGTAGGAAAAACACTGGGAGGAAAAATAACAAAATATCAGTAGTTGTTCGTACTGGTTGGGGTGGTTAGGGGTGAGTTTTCTTTTTTATGTATGATCAAATTTTTTACAATGAACATTTGTTACTCTATAATAAGAAAAATAAATTGTTAATAAGACAAAGAAAACAAAAATCAAAATATTTCCCCCCCTGATCGTTGCATGCTGCCTTGGGGGGTCCAGCAGGCCCCTCTCTCAGGGGTCCTATTGGAGTAGAAGAGGTGCCCATGTCTCTTTGTCAGTGATTTCTTCTCAGACCTGCACCTTCTCTCCTGCGTTTCCCTCCCCTTCACAGCCACTTCTCAGTATTCCCAGCCTGTAACCCACCCTTACTGTGCCACCTGCCCTTTGCCCCTGGGACTGAGTGCCCCACACAGTGAATCAGCATTCATCATCTGACCCCGAGGAGAGGAACATGTGGACAACGTTAGACTCTGGACAGTACCAGAGAACTGGGGCTATAGGATACATTTAGCTTTGCTACAATACAACAGAGACATGCCTTTTATTATTTAATCATTTCTTCACACATACATCAGTGTGTTATTTTTGTGCTGGCCAGAAGTTTCCGACAAAGTCCTGTGTGGCTAGAAAGCATCCTTTTCACTCTCTTGGTCATGACTTATGATATAGGCAGTTCACTTAAGATCCCGAGCTGTGGAGATTTCGGGCTGACTTGAGGGAGCTCAGGGAGAAGGTCTGAGCTTTCAGTGAAATAAAACTTTTTCTAAGCTAAAAATTCTATTCAAAAAAAAATTCTGAGAGCTATTGACAATCATCCTGAAATTGCCTTTTATACCAGATTCAATATAAAATTATACACAAAAAACCCAAAAGTACATAAAAATCAATAGCAATAATCCCAAAAGTAATTAAATTCCATAAAGTTAAGTCTCCTTCCAGAAGTTTTGTAAAATTACTTACTTGACTCCATTCTAGAAAAGTCAAGTTTTGTTCCCAGTACATTTGAATCAAGGATCTTCCAATATGGTCCAAATTTTCTAGGTTCACTTTCTATGCTGCTTACCAAATCATGGTCAACATTTCTTTTTCTTTCACACGCTATAGAAAAACTTCTGATAATTTTATAAAATATTAATAGTTTTTGTTACTGCTGCCTTTCAAGAAAGCTCTTTATCTTCTTATTGCAGGTCAAGAATAGTTAAAATCAAGTAAAATGTGGTGTTGGGTATGAAACTTGCTATATAATTATTGGGTTAAATAATTTTCTTTTTTTGTTGTTGTTTAAACAATAGAGGCTCACTTTTCAAACTATCATTAGAGAAAAAGATGTGTACATTTCCAGTATTATGGAACTCTGTCGAGATGATGTGATGTTTCATATTCTTAAAAGGAGAGAAGTCCTTTGAAAAACAAAAACATACTGTAGTTTACAGAGCCTCTAAAGTGAGTTTTAAAGTGATTAACTTTAATTATAAATGTGATTGTAAGATATTAAAATTAATAACCCCATTCTTAGCTAAAATTAATTGAAAGTGATGCTTAATGCACAGGTTGCTTAGCAATTACATTTTTATATTTTCACATTAATTTTCCAATTCTGCTCCTCAGTTTATGCATGATAGCCAAAAACAGCTCATTATGATTCCAAAACAATTTTTTCTGAGGTTTGTAAGTAACATCTTGTTTAAAAAACAAAAGGTTCTAAATCTCTGGTCCTTAACCATTTTATTTTCTTTGTTATTTATTTATTAGACACAAGGTCATTTGAGAATCTGGTAAAAGCTATGGCTCCTCATTCCAGAAAACAACACACGCAGTCATATCCACAGTTTTTTTCCTATGCCTACAGAGATTAGCTGTTGGCTTGATAGCCTTCCAGACCACCCAGTTACACAAACCCGAGGTTAAGAACCCCATCCAAAGGTCAGCTCAATGTTTTATGTTAAGGCCAAGAGCCATGTCTGTGTTTTTGCTTTGTAGGAACTCGTTATTTCCCTGCCAAGTTGAATCCATTGATAGAGTAACAGGAGCAGTTTATGAATATTTGAAATTTATTGAGCTGAATTTATGAAGGTGTTCGGGTATGGAAAGCACATAATGACGCATTTTAATATGTCAGCCAGTCAGCAGGGTTAGAGAAAGCAGAGAAGACATAGTGAAATAGCATCCTTTCATCATTTATTTCCGGAAAGGCTCCCAAAGAGCATGTTTCAATGTGTTTGACAACCTGCTACAATAACAACAGATTCCCACTCACAAGTGCCGCCATCGACACCACTTCTACACCAATTCCAAGATGCTGTCCGGTCTTCACTCACAGACAGATGAAGGTCACTCAGCACCGACACAAAGTTCTCACTACAAACACACCCCTATCGCATGTGCCACGGAATCCACCGCCCCAGAATATCCTCATTCCTCTGTGTATAATTTTAATGTTATTGGAATTTTTAAGCCAGAGTGGGCTTCAACTAACTGGCTTCATTTAATCTGGAGGCAAGTGAAATTTGATTTTTTTCCATTTCTTTTTCAACCAATCTCAATAGTTTCTTAAGTAAGAGAAAACAACAAACAAAATTAAAACCTGAATTAAAAACAAAAAATAAGAACTGGGCATTCTTACCGCATCTTTATTCCAAAAGTCATTAATGTTTGACCATTTTGCACTGTCCATAGAATAGCCTAAATTGGCAATCAGCTGAAGAATGCTGATGTTGTGTGTTTTGTTAAAGCATGGTAAAGTGATAGACCACATTAGTTATCATCGCTTAGCTTTTTTTTCTTTCTTTCTTTCTTGACTGCAAACTGTAAACCATATACAAGCATGAACACAGAGAGTTTGTGGAATCTGATGTCAATAAGGATCAATCATAAGAGGCACCTAAAACTTGATGTGGTCCAAATGTATCAGAAACCTTTTAAGGCTTCTGGCGTCATTTGTTGCCTCCAGACAGATTTCACTCAAAGATGGCACACCTTGTCTGGAGGCCTGACTGCATCAGGGAAATTAAATATCATCAAGAAAAAAAAAATATTCAAGAAGAGACTGAAGCACAATTTGAAGCAACATGACCTTGAAATTTCTCATAGTGGACGCCAGATGGCTGACTACAGTCGCAGGGAGAAAGAAGTCTCAAAATGATATAAGTATGATCAGAATATCAAATTGGATCAGATCTAGTATTTTCTTCCTTTTAGAGTTTTCAAGGAATTTTTCTAGATTTAAAAGATGAGACTATGAGAATCCATCCTAACTTCATGTTAACGCTTTTTATTTTTACTTAATTGATTAATATTTGTGGTAGGCAGAGTAATTGCTTTCCAAAGATATCCACACCCTAAGCCCCTGGAAACTGTGAATATGTTATGTTACTTGGCATTGGGGAATTAAGATTGTAGATGGAATTAAGGTTGCTAATCAGCTGGCCTTGAGATGGGGAGGTTAGTCTGGATTATCCAGGTGGGCCCAATGTAATCACCAAAGTCCTTATAAGTGAAAGGAGGTGGGAGAGTCAGAGCCAGAAAGAAGTTTGAAGATGCTGTGCTGCTGGCTTTGAAGAAGGAGGAAGGAGCTACAGGCCAAGAAATGCTGGAAAAGGCAAGGAAATGGATTCTCCTCCAGAGCCTTCAGAAGGAACTAGACCTATTGACACCTTGACTTTAGCCCAGTGAGACTCATTTTGGACTTCTAACCTCCAGAATCATAAGATAATAAGTTTGTGTTGTTTAAACCACTAGGTGTGTGGTAATTTGCTACAGCAGCAATAGAAAACTAGTACAGTATGGTTGAACACATATTGTGTGGCCATCTCTGCATTATAGATTGGGTACATATTGAGGTATAAGTCATGGTCCCTACCCTCAATAAGTTTAGTGGAGGATAAGATTATATTTACAAAATATCTCCTCTGCATATTATGTAGTGAGCCCTATGGGAGAACTTAAGGGTCCCCTGCCTTGAAGGGCTACATTAGGAGGATAAACTTGAGCATATAAACTGAGAGAAATACACCTAGAAATTTACGTAGAACATTCAAGTTGGAAAGGCCAACATCTTACATTGACTCGGGACTGGTACCCTGATATCCAGACTACTGATCTTTCTTCTACACCCAACCACCAACTGCAGAAGGTAACAGTGTAAATTAATTCTTACAAGTTCTGTTTTCTTTTTTTGTTTGTTTTTTGCTGAGGAAGATTAGCCCTGAGCTAACATCTGTTGCCAATCTTCCTCTATTTTGTATGTGGGCTGCTGCCACACAATGGCCACTGACGAGTGGTGTAGGTTCACACCCAGAAACCAAACCTGGGCCACCGAAGCGGAGCATGCCGTACTTAACTACTAGGCCACCAGGGCTGGCCCTACAAGTCCTATTTTCTGAAAGAGAGGTTTGGAAAGGAGAAGGAGAGAGGAAGAAAGGAGACGCATAATTGTGGATTTAAGTGCCCAAGTGAACACAGTGCAAGTGACAGGCCATGAATGCCGGGGGGCACTGGAAGTCAACATCCCCACCTTGTGGTCTGCTTCCGGCTGGTCTTACAGTCTGGTCATGTTAAACATCCGATGGTCTAAGTTAAGGGTTGATTATAATTTACATTCAAGACTTTATAGATGAGTCATAACATTTATATAAACCCTTCATGAGTATAAACATTGCCTCAAATGCAAGGTGGCTGGAAACCAATCCTGTGCAAAGACCATCACAGAATTATCTAGAAAGGTGCAAATTCCACATTTTGCATAAAGGGGTTGAGATTTGAAAAAGAGTGTATTACACATCCGGATTCTGATGTAAGTACTGTCCTCCCCCTCAAAGAGTAGCAATTTACAGCAATTACCTTTCCATTCTTGCGTAGAGACCCAAAGAATCATCAAAGAGCTTTCTATCAGACATTTGGACACAATATACAGATGTGAAGAACAGTGATGACAAGTGCTCCCCCATTATTTATTTAATTTTTTTGGTGAGGAAGATTGACCCTGAGCTAACATCTGCTGCCAATCTTCCGCTTTTTTGCTTGAGGAAGATTGGCCCTGAGCTAACATCTGTGCCAATCTTTCCTCTATTTTGTATGTGGGTCACTGCCACAGCATGGCTTGAAGAGTGGTGTAGGTCTGTGCCCAGGATCCAAACCTGTGAACCCAGGCCACTGAAGTAGAACACATGGAACTTAACCACTATGCACCACCCAGCTGGCTCCGCTCCCCCATTATTAATGTGAACAGCTGAATTTTTAGGTGCTATACTACCTTGACAGTGACCAGCATTTGAGAGAATGAGTTTTCCAGCTTAGGAGTCAATACATTTGCATTTAAGAACACTTATAGAACGCTACCTACTATAGCAAGATAACTACTGCATATTTAGGCAGGAAATAACTACATTATAATAGGCGCTCCCATAAGACTACTGCTTTGCAGTGTGTAGGAAAATACAGTGGATTTTACCCTCTGAATATTTCTGAATAGAAATCACTATGAGATGCCCATTTTACTTACAGGAAATACACAAATACGAAATCAGTTATCAAAACCCTGACTTCCATTCACTCAGTATATCCTCTACAACAGTAATTAGTATTCCTCCTGCCTTTCTTAGAATGAAAATTTCCCAGAGAGAATCCCATGCATTGGGCTGGAGCCTTTGAAGGTAGTATTAAACAGTGATTAAACACAGATAAATCAGGATTCAAATCTTGGCTTACCACTGTGTGTGATCGTAGCAGTCTGAACCTCATTTTCCTCATCTGTAAAGCAGGGATACTAGAAAATATCTCCTGTGTGTTTTTGTTTTTTGGTCTTTTTTTTTTTTTTTGAGGAAGACTGGCCCTGAGCTAACATCCATTACCAGTTCTCCTCTTTTTGCTGAGGAAGATTAGCCCTGAACTAACGTCTGTATCCATCTTCCTCCGTTTTGCACGTGGAATGCTGCCACAGCATGGCCTGATGAGCGGTGCGTATGTCCATGCCTGGGATCTGAACCTGCGAACCCTGGGCTGCCGAAGCAGAGCGCACGAACTCCACCACCCCACCGGGCCAGCCCCTCCTGGGTGTTTTCTGATAATTAAAAAGATAACTCATGTAAAGTGCTTAACACATTGTATTAATAAATGTTAGCTTTCATTTTAATAGCTGAAGCATAGAAATCTACTGACACCGGGCATGCATTTGATGGTGTTGGTTTACACAACCCCAGGTTTGCTAATGTTGGTCGAGTGAATAAGTGAATTAATGAACGTGTATCTGATTTGCTTACATCTATAACATGTAGTAAGAATGAGTACACTGTTCTTTACTTAGGAGGATACAGGTGGCCCTCTATCAGGGATTCACTAATGGAATTGTCTCCTTGGTGGTGACTGGCTTGGACAGAGCCATCACATTCCCCGGTGACAGGTCATACACATCGGAGAGTTGTTTGGTCAGGATGGGGGCTGGACTCATCAGTCTTGGCACACTGTTTTCCCTTTTTGGAGTATGCCTACCCATAGGGGGAGCGAACTCACAACCTTGGCCTCATGTCCATTCACCCTGGAGCACGACAAATGCTGCTAATCGCCTGCCTGCTGACCACTTGGCTCGCCTTTGAGAACAGGAAAGCCAACTTGAGAAAAATAGCAGCTGGGAGCCTGACCCTTTGCAACTGTCAGGCCTTGGCCCGTCCCCTGCAGCTCAGAGACAAAGATGATTGATGTCGCCAGGTGGTTTTGCAAACATCATAAATCTTTTAAATGAAAAGGATTGATTGATAAACAATCTGTTGTCCTTTTCACACTGAGCATGCACACTGCCTGTCTGCCTGTAACAGATTTGTCTACTGTTAGTGTGCCTGGTTGTCTATATTTCCATGCCTTTCTTGGATGACCACTGATGGTGCAATGAGAAAAGAACTGCACTGGAAGCAGGGGGACTGGGGCTTTCATTCTGGTTCTCCCACACGTCACACACATGGCTTCAATCTGAGGGGTAAACCTCTATTTGTTTTCAAATGTCGCGTCTCAGGGTAAGATACCATATGTGCATGTCAGCTCTTTAAATCCCCCAACAACCCTCTAAGGTTAAGTACAATGATCTCCATTTTACAGGTGATGAAGTTGAATCTCAGAGAGACTGTATAACTTGCCTAAGATCATTGCACTAATAAATAACAGAGTTGGGAAGCTCACTTAGTTCTGCTCATTGCAAAGTCTTTGCTGTTTCTACTATCCCATGTCGGCTCTGGAACTCAGCTGTCTTATCCGCAAGACGAAGGAGGTGAACTAGACGGAACATCCACATTTTCTCAGGAGAGAATCACATAAGATCAAAATCCAGTGCCATGTAGATCACAGTCGTTCTATCTTTTCTTTTTAAAACATTTTCTTTAACAACATGCCCATGCATTATGTAGAAGGGTTGCAGGATTATTCACTGAGGTAGTAATCTGTTTAAATGTGTTTCCCGCCTCCCGTCTCCTCCTGCTGCCAATTTCAAGCAGTGGGCAGAGCTGTGCTCCTTTGACTTAGAGGATATTTGTGGCAGGATGGAAAGCAGAAGCCACTTGAAATCAGAGAATCTTCCTAGTTTTTGTAAACACCTAAACTCCTTGATGTTATTATAAGTGCTCCAGGGGGAGAGGAGAGAGCAAGCAGTGCCTTTGAGGTCAGCAGAGAGAGGTGGAAAGATTTCAACAGAGAAGGAAAAGAATAAAGTTCTGGTGCAGAAACCTGAGCAGAGCTCCTTGACAGTCCCAGGGAAGTGACAGCTCGACAGAGGGGTCTGGCTGTCCTCTGGTCCCATCAAGGCTGGGTCTTAAGCACAGGCTTTGCACCTCCCATGTGGCATGAAGGCAAAGAGCACATGGACTAAAAGCATGAGGGTAGACGACCTGATGAACTAGAGATGCAACAGTCATCCCTCCGTTTGTCAGTACCACATACACTTCCTTGATTGTTATGCAGTCTTAATGACTAAGACTGACTTTCTCACCTGTCTGACAATATAGGAGCTTACAGCAGAATTTATATGGATTTAAAATAATAAATAAATGTGATATTTCCGCCACCAGCGTTTATAGACTGAATCACACCTGCTCTACAATATTGGATGTGACTCAAACATGAGTCAAGTGCATACGGAAGCTTTATTCAAGCCTATCTTCCTTTTGTTTATAATCTCTCAGAGGGCTCCTTTTTCTTGGTGTAATTTTAAAGGAATTAAATATGAGCTACTCAAAGTTCTGTATTAAATTATGCTGAGCTTCCATTAGAATTGCTAATTGATCCAAGTCTATTTGACAATGTCATTGCTAGCAGTCACTCATGAAATAACCATACAGGAAGGGGTTAAGGTGCATGGGACCACTGGTTCATACTTGGGTTACAACACACTTTTCAGAATCTTGGTTACTTCTGGGAAGGGGGAAGAGCGAGGGGATCAGGGTGGAGTACACTGTGAGCAGTTGTGGTCAAGTTCAAAAGTCTAGATCTTAAGTGGGTGGTAGCAGCACAAGGCTTTTCTTTATTAGGTATACTTTATAACTTACACATGCACAACAAATACTCTTTTCCGTGTATCAGGTACACGTTAAAATATTTTTTAATGCTGAAAACCTCTAGCAAGACCTAGGTCATAATCCTAATACATATCCCCAGCAGATTTGCCTTCCTAGCTTATCAGAAGGCTGTTTCATACCTTCTTATCACTTTTCAAACCTGCCACCCCCTTAACGCCCCCCCACACACACACACATTAAACTGCGGCCGTCTTGGACTTTATTGAGGAAATAAGCACAATGATAACGTTCTAATCACTACATCTACCAGCTGCTTGCATTTGACCTTTACTTTCTTCTCTCTCTTCTGATACAATGGAAAAACTGTAGTGGTCCCTCCACGTGTCTGAATCCTGTCCCCTCAAGCACACCAAGATATTGCCCCCGTATCATTATGCAATGATGCTCTAGCATCTCTCCCCGACTAAAACAACCACAAACAGCCTCCCATGACCTCAGGCCCCCTCGGCTAATTCTCCTTCCCCTTCTCAGCAAAACTTCTTCCTAAAAACCTGTCCATTCTCACAGCCTACATTTTCTCATCTCCCGGTTTCTCTTCGGCCCACTTCTCTCCGTATCTCCACTCAGACCTCTCACGTTAAGATCACAAATGTCCCCCATGTTGTCAAATCCAATACCCACTTTTCTGCTCACTACCTTGTTTCTCTTCTAACCACTTCAACTGGCATCTTCTTCAGTCCCCTTTCCTGATAACTTCTCTGTCTAATTCTAAACATTGGGCTGCCCAAGTGTCTTCCTGAGCCCCATTTTTTCTCTGTAGTCCTTCCCTAAACGATCGCCTCCTACCTCGTAGACTTGTTAGTACATGTTTCTCATGACACCCAAACGTATGACTCTGCCTTGACCTCCTGCTTTTGCTCCAGACTCGTACATACACACGCCTTCTTGACGTCTCCATTTGAATATGTAATATACCTCTCAAACTTAACACTTCTAAAACATAACTCCTACTTACACCCCAAGACTGCTCCTTATCCAGTCTTTCCCTTCTCAGTAAGTAACACCACCTTCTACAACCTTAGTGACTCAAAACATAAAGCTAGGAAGCGTACATCATTCTTCTCTTCCTTCCCCTTCCACGTCCAAATTCTCAAGTTCTGTCAATTCTACCTGCTAAAATATACCCCAAGCCTGTCAGCTCTGCTCCATTTCTGCCACTACCATCCTAACCCAGTCGTCATCATATTTTATCTTGGCTACAGCAAGTAGCCTCCTAATTGGTCTGCTGCTTCCACTTTTACATCCCTGTAGACCATCCTCCCCATAACAGTCAGAGACAATTTTAAGCATAAATCAGATCCCGTCATTTCCGTTTCGAGCAAGGCCCTCTGATCTGTTCCTGACAATCTCTGCAGCTTCATCCCCAACCACTCTTCCCTGCTGTTTTGTTTTGTTTTTCTATTTCTTAAACATACTAAGCTTTTCTTACCTGTAGGTCTTTGCTCTTGCTGTTTTCTCCACCTGGCATGATTGGCCCCGAATCATTGCAGGGCCTACTTCACCTTGATGTCTAAGTCTCGTCTCAAATGTCATCTTCTAAGAGATGACATACTTTGCCACACCATGTAAAGTTGTAAACACATATGCACACATAAACACATATAAACGCATATAACCATCACCACCTGTTTAAAACCTGAGCTCTATGATATCAAGAGCCTTCTTCGACTTGTTCCCCTCTCTATTCCCAGGGCCTAGAACAGTGTCTAATGAATTGCAGGCACTCGATAAAGATTTGTTGAATAAGGGAATGGCAGATATTCAAAAACTATATGGTTATAAGGTCTCACATTTCTGCTTAAATTATTTTAGTTATTTCATGGTTTGTTTTTACTATTATAAATGGATCTTTAATTTTACCATTTTATTTTTTAGCTAGTTAATGTTGGTACCTAGTAAAAGCTAATGAATTTTGTATAATTATTTTGTAACCAGTCACTATTATGAATTCTCTCATCAAGTCTAAGATTTTTTTTAAAGTTCTCTTGAATTTTCTATTAAACAATCTTATTTTCTGGATATAACGTTAATATTATCTTTGTTATAATTGTTGTACGTCTTATTTGCCTTTCTTATATTATTGCATTGGGCAGAAAATCCAAAGCAATTTTGAATGCTAATGATGATAGTAAACAGCTGTCTTGTGGTTCTGATTTTAATAGAAATAGCTGATGAGGTCTTTATTTGGGGTCTCCATTCAAACCCTATTTTTTCTGCTCATTGATTTAATATGCTAATACTCTTGATTGAATTACAAATATCTTTCATATTCAGTCATGGCTTAATTTAATTTCTATTCCATTTTACTCCAGCTCATATTCTAAGAAATATCCTATCCTTTAAAATGACCTCTGCAGATAGCTAAACTCATCTATACTCTGTTAATTTTTCCAGTATTAATGTCAGCAAATAATCTTGTTTTCAGATTCTTAAGAGGGAGAAAGAGTGCAGAGGAATAATTCTGGTACCCAGCTATCTTGAGGATATATAAGTGACAGAGATTGCGATGTTGGTCTTTCAGAACAATTTCTTTTCCCAGTTCTTCCAAGCCTGGTCAAGGGAGCAGGCAGCACCCTTACAGCCAACACCTGTCTAACTCATCAGGAGGAAATGCTAAGATTACATCTTAAATCCGCCCTTTCCACCAATGAAGTTTGATACCCTAGAATCCCCTTGCTCCATCATCTCACTTGTCAGTACCAATTCCTGGTTTTCAGTTCTTCTAGTTCAGGAGTATCTATTACAGACTCCTCCTCCTTTTACTACACTTGCTCAATAAAATATTTTTATGTTCCTCCAACTCGGTGGTCATGGATGCTGTCTTAGTCCATTTTGGCTGCTATAACAAAATTCCACAGACTGGGTAGCTTATAAACAATAGGAATTTATTGCTCATAGTTCTGGAGGCTAGAAGTCCATGATCATGGTGCCAGCATGGTTGGGTGAGGGGCCTCTCTTTGGTCCATAGCCAGAGCCTTTCACTGTGTCCTCCCATGGTGGAAGAAGCAAGGGATCTCTCTGGAACTTCTTTTAAAAGAGCACTAATCTCATTCACAAGGGCTCCACTGTCATGAATTAAGCAACTCCCAAAGGCCCCACCTCTAATACCATCACATAGGGCATTAGGATTTCAACATAAGAATTTGGGGGAGATACAAACATTCAGACTATAACAGATGCACCTGAGTGCTTTATTCACATAATATAACTATTCCCCTTTCCCTCTTCTGAGCTGTAAACTATCCTCAGAAACATAGCTATGACACTGAATCTCACTGTTTGGCACCCATTCAGGTCCTGATATTGCTTACTTTTTGATTATTTATGTAGATTAAAACTTTGTTAGCAACATAAACTCATAAACGCTATTTAAGTGCAAAGTTTTTAACATAAAACGTAGCCATTTTAACCGCATTCCAGGTCTCCCATACCAATACCCCAACATGTCCTTGCATCCTTATATTATGCCCCCATATCCTACGAGTACCCTTCTTGTATCCACCTCAATCCTAGTAATTAATATCCTCCCTTCCTCTGGGCCTACCTAACTTTCAGGTAACTATCCTTACTTCACTACACATGAGATGTATGATCCTGCAATTATTCCTCATTCCCACACTTCACAGAGTCACCAGACTGTTGAGCGTCATTCTATACCTTTTAGGTACTCATTTTGGGTGCTCTTTGTCTGAAAGTTGGTGATAAAGATGTCAGGCAAAGATGTTATTGGTTCCCAAATTAATGTAGTTCGGTAATAGAAGTGAGTCTGATAAATCCTACCAAACATTTTTTTGAGATTCGTTGATGGTGCTAATCTCTATATTTAGCTACTATAAACAAGGCAGTGATAATGATGGCAGCCACCATATTGAAGATAATTAGTAAAAATATAGCCTACCTAATTCAAAACAGAAAGCAGAAGTGGATGAACAGTGACCAACACATATACATGTAATATAATATATCCTCACTTACTTGTGCCCACCTCAAATCAATTCCTTACATTCTCATTTCCCTCTGATACTCTCAACCTTCTCTTGGCAAATCTGCTATCTTTCCTTTATACTTTTAAACTTTGCATTTATTTTCTTTCCACTTAGATTTCTCCATATTACATCCATCTATTTGGTATCTCAAATGATTTTTCATACTTTATCCTGAATATTCTTTAAAGTTGACAATAGACAGATGCTATGAATAGAGAATTCTAGCAAACTGTGTCAATATTTGGATGACTGGAACAAATGGAAAATACTTTCAAGGTTCAGGGATTATAATTGGCTAATCAGGCTTAGCCTGGAAGCATTCTGTGATCCTAGCAGCAGCACAATGGGCTGAGGGAGGTAAGCTGGGAATATGCAGGGTAGAAGATGGTAGGACCAAACTTGCTTTTGGGTTGCTCTTGTGTGTAGTTGTCCAGTAGTAAAACCCCAAAGTCCAACATGACTTGGCAAATTCAGTGCCCTTCTGGGCTAATATCTCTGTGAATATCCAGAAGGCCTACTCTTTTAGGTGGGGTGGGGGATCAGTGTTTCCTGGGCATTGATGACACTTAAGTGGTAGCATCTTGATCCTAAGAGAGATGAGGAAAAAGAGAATTTGAGATTGAAACAGGACCCTAGCCAGTGCCTTAGGTGGGAGACAGAGTTCACCCACCAGGAAGCGAGGGTGGGGCACTTGTGTGGCTGCAGCCAGTGGTCAGAGTCCAGGGCACCTAGCTCCAGGCCCAGCGGCTCAGAATTGGGCCACGAGTTCCATCACACAACAGAGCCTACCAGTAGCAATCGTCGAAAGGGTACCAACCAATTGGCCCATGTTTACTTCAAGGACTCACAGCAGGTCTGCAACATAGAGCAGCAGGTGAATTTGAAACCTCAGTCTCCGTGGAAAACTCAGAAAGTGGGTGGCAGGACAGACAGGGACAGATGGGGGTTGAACGGACCACATGTGAAGAGTTACAGCCTCCTTGGCTTGTCCATATTTAACCTCATTTCTAGGGAGAGACAATGATGGTCACATTAATGTTCACTGTTGATTTGAAAATATGTACCTTTTGATTCATTTTTCATTCAGTTCTTTCTTATTTTCTTTATTTACCTCTCCACATAGGTTTTCTCAAACATAGCATGGGCATTGTAATCATTTTTACCTTAAAAATTCTTTTGAGTATTAAAATGACAAAATGTTAAAAGTATTTAACATTTAGAATAGAACCTGATACATAACCCTCAATATGTGGTTATTATAAATATTAATATCCATATCTGTTCCATACAGATTGTAAATACCAGCTGTCAATTTAATAAGTCTGCACTAGGCCTTATGCCAAGTTGGCTATTTACCCAGTTTTTATTTTGATATTTTTTTCATGCACAGTCTAATGGCTATTTTTACTGGATTCATTTTCTTGAAAGAGTTGTGTGGTTTATTATCCATTAACTTATAATTTGCTAGCTACTAAATATGGAATGTCATGTTTTTTAGTCCTAAATTCTTTGAGTTAAGCTTTCTGATTTCCTAAAGAAAATTAATGTCTTTTTTAAAACTATAAATTTAAAATTTAATGATAAACTTAATTACTGAGTCTAATTCTAGAATCTTGAGGATGGTAATATCTGTTAACTGGCAGAGTTCTTTAGAATCAATTTCTTTATCCTCTGAGTTAAGAAAAAAAATAGTGTTCCAATTTTGACTGATTTGTTTGACGGAAATGACTATTTTCCAAGCCAATGCTTATTTTCATAGCAAAATCCATTGACTTATATCTGTCCATCTATACAAACTTCATGTTCCAGGGCTTGCAAATTCAATGAAGGAAATGAAGATATGGTCCAGGAAAGGAAGATAAAGCATTTGACAATTTGTGAGGGGCATTATGGGAAGAAATATATCATGCTAAAATAAATATTTTTGTATGAAAATAGACAGTATCAGATGAATGATCACAACATTATTTGTTTAATGAATATAAATCTGATTTTTAAAAACCCAAAGTAAATTTCAATTTAAAATATAACTGTCCTAAAGTTAATTATAGTTGCTGCAGTGTCTCCTCTGTATTCAACAGGGAAGCTGCCATAGTTGGGTGACTTGTACAGTTTACAAATCAAAGGGTAGAGTGGACATTCACATTATAATCTATGGCACTAGTACCTACCCCAAGTTGTGCAGTGCACAATGTGTACAGCTGTACTCAGTAACCCTAGATATGTTAGACACATTTATAATTAGTAGCAATATTAAATTCCTGTTTGTTCATTGCACAGAAAGAAAAATACAAGTATACACATTTCAAATTAAATATTTATGGGCTGCTTTTTGTGTACATTGAAGTTATTACAATGCCTAAGAAAGAATTCCTACCCAAAAGGAGCATAAAAGGAAAGCCAGACAGATAAACAGCAAAATAGAGTATGATACGTGTATTCAGTTAGGCAAATGCACAAAGTGCAATGGGACAAAAGAAAAGGGGCATTTAATACAACCTGGGACTGCAGAAAAGAATTACTAGAAAATGTGTCACATGGACTGAGCAATGAGGATGAGCAGGAGTTTACAAATAAAGAAAAATGACCAGGCATTTCTAGAGAGAGAAGCATCAAGGATAAAGTCAGAGAGGCGAGAAATATAAGGGTATATGCCAGCTTGATACTATTAAGCATAAAATATAAAGTCAGGAGTGAAGAAAAATGAGGCTGGATTTAAGGCAGGTGCAGTGAGATAGTAGAGTCAGAGGGTCCAAATTAGAGGCTATTACAATAATCCGGATAAGACTATGGTGAATGCCGAAAGTCGGGTTGAGATGGCAAAGTGGAGAGGAGGGGACGGATTACATAAATATTCATCACTCATTCATTCCTCAAATATTTACTGAGCATCAGGGACTGTGCTGGCCTCTGAGTTTATAGACCAAGTCCCTGCCCACAGGGCAGCTGCAGTCACATGGGGAGACACACAGGAGACAAACTCGAGGATTAGTGTCTGATGAATGTGGTGAGTGAGCAGGTAAAAGCAGTGCAGGCTGACTTTCGGGTTTCCGGATGGACCGCTGGATAGATGTGGTCCATTCCCTGAAATCAGTAATACTGGGAAAGGAGAAGGACAAGGACGAGTTCAGTAATGGAAACATCGACTTCGAGGCACTGAAACCATGACATTTAAAGAATACTCTCAGTACTGAACTGTGCCAAAAGTACAAAGAAATACATAAATCCTAAGTGAACAGCAATGAGATTTCTGCTAAACTAAAAACCTGCTAGGTGCAACACTTGTTCATGAATGGATCCAATTCTCAAGGGCTGAATGCACCTGCTGAATTTCATTTAGAGCTTCACTGATATTTATGGCAATAAAAAGGTATTTAAGCTAAAAATGGCAAGATCATAATTTAAAACAATAAAAAAACCAAACAAAACACAGGACCCTCTGACTCCTTGGCAAGCTTACATGGTAGCGTCCCCATGTGACACAAGGAAAGGATTAGTTCTTGTGCGTAGGCTGCCCCAGACCAGATTAGGTGACTGCATCTGGGTAAGTTTTGTGCAAGAATTAACATTCTACTGTTCCAAAAAATTTTCTCCAAAATGTAATTTTTGTTATTTTGGTTCCAGCTATTTTCAAGGGTGATGTTCAGATCTTTTGAGTTTAGGAATTTACTTGATATATTTAAAAGATCATTTGTCTTCCTCCAAGCCTAATTTTCCTGAAAAGCAGATTTTAACCTAGTTTCTTCAAGAAAAGAGGAACAGTTTCTAGGTGGAAGAATGCACCCAGTGAATTGGTACCAACAGTCCAGAAAGTTCTTCATAATTTGAAAAAGGCTAAGTATAGACCTAAGAATAAAATTTTATATTTTGGTGGTAAAGAAGCCAGTTCCAAAAATAATTATGCCTCAATATTATATAAATTGATACAACCATACAAAATATAGAAAGTCAAGAGTATTCCTTACATATATTTTCAATAGCAAAATCAACCACACCTAACATACTCATCATACTAATGGCTTTTGCCAAATTGGGGCGGCAATATGTTTAGAAAGAAAAATAAAGCACTGAATTTAAAGGCCTGATTTCTAGTCTGAAAATAAGATGGTTAATCTAATGATCTCAAAGGTAACTTCTAACTAAGAAGTCTACTATTCTAAATCAATATTTTGGGATTCAACTAATCTTTCTAAACTATTATCCTGAACTTTAATAACGTTTGATCTATCTAAAATGTTAAGAAATATTTTAAAGGCTTTTTTATACTTAAAATGTTCTATTTTTAAATCATACAAGAATAGCATGTTCACAAAAAGTGTTCCAAATGTTAAATGCCAGATTGTATTTATTGTATGTCTCTGCATCTCATGTGCACCATCATATTTTAGCCAATCAATTATTCATTCATTGATTTAGATATTTATTGAGCATATGCTGCATATCCAGCACTGAAAAAGGCACTAATAAAAGGGAACCACAATGCATAGTTTCTCCCCATTTGCCTCACATTCTAGTTGGGGAGCAAACGACTATGTGGTGTTTACTCTGTGCCTCACTAGTCTAAGCACTCTTCTTATATTAACTCATATAAGCCCTGCAATAACCCTATGAGGTTAGAACTATTGTTATCCTGTTTTTCAGATAAAGAAAATGAGGCACAGAGGGGTTAAACTAACTTGTCCAAGGTCACACAGCTAGTAAGTTGTAGTCACAAAAACAAGAAAGAACAGGTAAATTTTACAATGCAAAATGTATGTCTCTGTACATAATTTCGGAGAAATAGAAATGAAGAGCATGAAGTAAGATAGTCAGATGAAGTGACTTGTCAGGGATTTGTCTCCAATAGCCTCTCAAAAGGAAACAGGGAGTGTGGACTGGCAAGGAGGCAGTGGAGCCTGGGGACAGAAAACCCTTGAGGCCTGCTAGGTAGAGCGAGGGAGCCTGGCTATTGTCAGGGTTGGGAAAGAGGTACCCGTCGTCCTGTTCTCTCAGCTGTCTGTACTCTGACAGTCACCAATCAAAAGAATCATCTAAGGACAGAGCAGATAGCTTTCTTTACTGTTTTGACTTTTTATAAAATGCTCCATTGTTAATGACTTGTAAAACAGTTTTATTTTATACGTCAATGGCTGTTCGCATGATAGTCATCGTTTGACTTTCCATCTATTATTCCACGAACATTTTCTATTGTAAACTTCTAAATGTCAGAAAAACACTAGTAGCTTGAGGTTCAACTCTAGTTATTCCATTTTTTGTTTACCAGCAAATCACGACCATACTGCCACCTAGTGGGTCTTTGCAGCAGCCTCTAGATTGACAGAAATTGTAATTCAAGTGTCTCCAGCCCACAGTTCTTTAAAATTTGTTTTCACATTGGTTGCTTGGAAAACATGACTCATCTTAATATAGAAATGATATCATGAGTGGTCGTCAGGTTTCCAGCTTGTTCACAAAATCATTCATCCTGTTATGTCCCCCGAATGAACACTTTCCTGTGATGTTGACTCATCCGTAGTCACGGGTTCATGGGGTCTTCTTGTATCACTCACCTGTTCCTTCTGCTCTTACCGTTTTGATAGTCCATGAGAAAATACCAGACTCCCACCTTCCACTCCAGCCATGCTGTCTCTACCTGTACTCTGGCCTTGGCAGAAAAGGAACCTCACTGGGAGTCGATCTCTTTTTCTCAGTCCGCTGCTAGTTCCCGATGCTGCGACCCCACCACCAGGCGGGCACAGCCTCTGTCCCCTGCCCCCTGCCCCCCAGCTCCGGGCCAGCCCACTGTGAATCTCCTCCACTCTGCCCTTGCCTGGCCCGTCCCACTCCTCTCTCCAGCCTCGCCTATGCCTCAGAGGAACCCTCACTGTTGAGTGCCTGTTCAGTCATCCTCACTCTGCCCTCTTAGCCACTCTTGACAGAACAGGTAGTTTTCTTCTCTATTTGTTCCTCCTTTCCAATTATGTTGAGTGCATGATAATTAATACCTTGGCTGCCTTATAAGGAAAAAGGAATGCAGTAGCTTAAGGAATTTCTCCTTCTGGTTTCCTGTGACAGCCTCTCCTTGAATTGAGATCTGTATATGTGTATGAGACTGTTAGCTAAGGAGAACCTGCCTTACCATCTGGACTTTTGGTCAAATTCTATGTAAAGGTGTCAAATATGTTATTAAAGGGTATTCTGATTGTTTGATTACTTGTCTATGACTATGGTAGAAACTTTCTACTGTATATACTTCATCGCACTGCCAGTGCCTAGAACAGTACCTAACACCTAGTAAGTCTTCAAGAAAGACTTTCTTGAATGTTCAGTGAGCTCTTTCTGAATCTTCTTGGGAAGATGCTCACGGACTGGCCACCATTTCTTCCAAATCTGCATGGGCAGCTGTCCCATTAGCATTTCAAGATTCTAGGAAGGGGTTGGACTCTGCTCCTGTCTTCCTTCTCCCTCTCCCTTGTCATCTAGTTGCTTATGGTTGCCAGGGAAAGTGACAAGCCATAGAAACAGTAAAAGCAGTAAAGCAGATAGCTGATGGTAGCTGTGAAGTAAAACCAAATCGTGTCTGGTAGGGTTTCTTATTAGTCCATCTGCATTGAATTCTTAAAATATCACAGACCAGGAGTCAGAAGGCCTGGATGTACAACTTCTCTGTCATCTGCTGGCTGAGCAAATCAGATCAATTAACTAACTTGCTGAAGCCATTTTCTCATTTGTTAATTGGGGATGATAATAATACAGATTTACAATCCCTTATCTGCAATTCCAAAATCCTAAAAGCTATGAAAATCAAATGGTTTTTCATAATTTATTTGGTATCAAAATCCAATCTGTATGGAATGAACTAATGTGAGGCTCTTTAAAACTTTTATTTGTCCCATTAAGATTATGAGGTGCTCTCTCAGAACCTCTTGAGAGTATTGTTTAATGTACAGTAAAGGAATCAACTTATCTTTCTAAAATTCTGAATTCCAAAATCTAGCTCCAATGGGTACACCTCAATGTAGCATATACTTGGGCCCAAGCAGTTCCTAGAAGAGACTATGGATCTTTTCCTACCTCACGGGGTTGTGTGGGGTGTAATAACATCATGAATGAAAGCTGTCATCACAGTGCCTGGCTGTATTAAGGCCTCAGTGAAGCTAAGTTATTATTAATTTTGAATTCTAATTCCTTTTACCCCCAAATAAAAGACATGTTGTCAATCCTTCTGGATGGGCACAGACAACCTACAGCACATTCTTCCCGGCAGTGTGTTCAAGCCTTCTATTCCCTTTCTCTTCTCGTTCTTTTTTTCTCGCATTTTCTTCTCCTCCCTTCCCCTCCTCCTAATAGCCCATTCTTTTCATCTCTGTGAGAATGTGGTGAAAGATATGGATCTTCCTCCCAGGAAATGCTCCTTAGCACAGGTACACACACTTACAGGGAAGCCACAAAGTCCCCCAAAATCTGTCAAGGGATCCTACCTTAGGGAGCTCATCTTTATGGAACTAAGTAATATGATAGGTGTAAGAAAAATCCTATTCACATGGTGGATTTTTATTTTAAAATAATTTAAAATTGTTTTCAAAACTATTTAATACTAAAAAAAATACTATGCCCAGTCTTCATAGATACAATTTTTAAATTTTTGGAGAAAATTGAAATAGTATCAAAATAAATAAAAGGAAGATACAGATAAGTTACTTTTCTGAATGGTGTAGGTGGGTGACTGAACCAAACAAACTCTTAATGATTTGTAGCTGAGGTCACATAACTGGATCTCCAAATTTCTGGTTTAGTGATTTTGCCACCATGTTTCGCTGGCTCTTAGGACAATTATTCCCACATATACCTTCTCCATTCCAAGTGTCCATTGTAAACCATATCTGCATTTGACTTCTTTTTGATATTTATATGTTTATATTTGTTTTATATATGTTTATTCTTATATATATTACAATTTATATTTATATCTATAGAGAATATATATGTATTCTAATAAAATAGATCTAGATATATACTTCTGATATACCATAGGACAGCTATGTCCTCTTCTCTCCCCTCCCACATTTTCTATTGACTTTCCATCTTAGCACATTCAGTTGCACAATGTGCCGTTGTAAGTCAACAGATGTGGTTGTGAAAATCAAGGACAAGAACATATTATTTCTCAATGCTTGTTAGCTTGAAAGCCCAATTTACTACATAATTTTAATGGGACTTGTGGTCTGTCCATATAATGAGATTCAAATAAGTCATAGTGCAATGGAAATATTAATTTATATTTAATGAGTATGTGCCAACCAATTTTTTTTAAGTGCTAGTATTCAAAAAGCATTAATAATTCCTAGAAGTAGCTGGAGGGCATTTTGTCATATATAGCTATACCTGTAGAAAGCTCAAAAGAAGTCAGATGCCAGGTCCAAGTTTTATTCATGTGACACTTAGTCCATTTCAGCTGTGATGTTTTTACAATTCCCCTATTGAGAGAGATTTACTCCTGAGGGATCTGGTAATTTTCCCAGAGCCAGATATTTATCTCTGAAAAATTTTACGCCTGTAATTTTGTTAATTATTGAATTTACATTCAATCTCCTCTTTACTTCTTATGGCTAAATCTCACCTGATCCCCAAAGTCACAAGTGGAGTGTTCTCTCAACAACAAGAGGAGTCGTACATGAGCAAGTATGGCCAATACCTGAATAACACCAGCAGATTGCACTCAGATCTCAGATTGTTAATATCTGGGAGAAGCAGCCAAGTGGTTCCACTGACTAAGCTATTAACAACAACAATAAACAAGAAAAAAATCTCTACATTCTTCAAGGGCTTCTAAATTCACTTTCAAGCTATTGGATTAGTGTCAGTGTTATTTTCAAAGTAGAGAACAAGTCTACTCTAAGAATATATGGCTTTGATGGTGTGGGTAAAATTAAGACCTACAATCTTTATATTTTTAAGTGAGGAATCATAACCCAACATAGGTGTATATTTGAAATTTATAAAAGGTTTTAATAAACACTGTCTTGCTCAAAACACCTGCTTTTTGGGTTCCTTTCTTTCAGAGTCTCTTAAGGGCCATATTTTCCACTTCAAATGTTGTTTTTATTGAACAGACAATAACAAAGTATAACAATCTGGGATTTAGGCAAATAAATGAAATACGAAAAGAATCTATTTTGTACGTTCACATCTCTGTTCTTCATCTTTAAACAAAATCATTAATAACAGTCCCCCAACCCACATACTTCTATGTCTTTTCTACCCTCCCTCTTACCAAAACCTGATTTCAAAAAATCAGCTGGGAGTTCTGCTTATAGACAGAAGATTAAACACACATGTTTAGTGTGGCTCCTTTGTAACACTCCAGAATGAAAATAAATACATAAAAGGACATAAATCTACAAGAACAAAGAGAATGGGAGAGCAGATAACAGCAGATGAAAGACGTCGACAAAACTTGGGACTCAGGAGAGCAGAGGGATGAATAGTAATGGATTTGGCAGATCAGAGAAAACAGAACTGTGAGCTTGCAGGAGAGGAAGCTGCTTAGCTCTCCTGAACCTCAGAAAGACTCAAATCTTAGGGACAGCAGATATTTCTGAAAGCAGAACTTCAGAGCAGAGCTGCAAACTGGAGGAGAGGTTGAGAGTTTAAGTGAGGGCCAGTTAGCCCCCCAGGTTCCCTCCCCAGGAGCCTGGCCCTCTTCCACCTCTATTGAAGAGATTTATCTTTGGAGAGATTTATAGCTGAAAATGGAGAGTGGGGTAGTATTGGTGAAAGGCAATACCAACAATAGGAGAATAAAATAGAATCTCCCAACTGAGTGCTACGACTCTCAAGGCCCTCATGGCCTCGCAGATTGCTTACAAGTGGGCTTTTATTTTCCAGGCAGGAGAGAGGAACTCCTTAAGGTAGTCAATGGTTCTCAATCCAAGGTGATTTGCCCCTTAGGGGACCTTTATCAATGTATCGAGACACGTTTGGGACTGGCATCTGGTGGGTAGAGGCCAGGGATGCTGCTAGGCGTCCTATAAATACACAGGCCAGCCCCACACAACAAAGAATCATGTGGCACAAAATGCCAACAGTGCTGAGGTCGAGAAGGCAGTGATTTTCAAAGTGTGGTCCCAAACTTTGGGGGAGCCTCAGCCCTCTGTATTTTAACAGGCTCTCCAAGTGGTTCTGATGCAGCTGTCATTTGAAAACTGCTGCTGAACCACTGCTTTAAGGAAACTGCAACCCAAGAGAGAAGTCCTACAGCAGCTGACAGCTGGTGATTCTCCACTGCCAAAGTCCACCACCTCCTCAATGTGCTCATCACCGGCTAAGCCCCACTCCCACCCCATGTTATCACCATCAGCTTGTCAGTGCATCACTGTTAAGAAGACAAACAGCCAGGTAAATCACCAGATTACTGAGAAAGTCAGGGACCAAAACAAACGAAAGATATATATGTGTATGAATATGTACACACACACACACACACACACACACACACATTGAAATCCCATAATTAAGAGCTCCAACAAAATAAGGTGAGTTTCAAAA
Source organism: Ceratotherium simum simum (assembly GCF_057802395.1). NCBI lineage: Eukaryota > Metazoa > Chordata > Mammalia > Perissodactyla > Rhinocerotidae > Ceratotherium > Ceratotherium simum. The sequence continues at coordinate 49,957,474 of NC_141918.1, read as the reverse complement.
ATAAGAAACAGCATCAGAACAGAGGGCTCAAAATTAGGGCCCAACTGCAACCGGAATAACTTGATGCTGAGTCCCAGAGTGAACAGAGTAAAATTTCCTCACTACCTTCTATTGAAGGACTGGATTGGTCCCAGACCTCCAGGTGGTTCAAATGACAGGACTCTTGCCCTGGCTGAGGGGAGCTGGAAAAGTTAGAAACCAGGAAGGCCTTTGCTGATGATGAGGTACCACTCTGTAAGAGTGTCTTGAATAAGTATGACTCTGGAATCCGTATACTACATTCTTGTCTCCCACTGTTGTTTTCAAACTTGTTCAATAGAAGGTGTCTTCTGTTTTTAGGAAGACCTTTGGCAGTTTTTTGACTCTCACTCTTAACAAACAGCACATTCTACCATCGCAGTCACAAAACACAGTCTCAAATTACACGTTAAAAATGTCCAGTCCAATATATCAATCACTCAGTCAACCATCTCTATATTTATTTGTGGTAAGGCTTCTCCTCCCCACTTTCAGCTACAACTCACAGAGGCGAGAACCTGTTGTTTAGGAAGAAGGACTTTGTTAGCTGTGGCTTCTTCTCTCTCTCGCTCTGCTTCTGCCATCCTTGCTGAGGATTTAGCCTCTTAGGTCTGGGAAGTGGGGTGGGAGTGGGGGACGGGACACTCTCTGGGTCTGATGGAGATTTCAAGCAAGCTCTTTCCTCATTGGCTACTTTTTTGGGTTCATTAGAAGCCTCTTTCCTGATGGGGTACAGAATCCGTTCCTCTAGTTACCACTCTCCCCTCCGTTCCTGGTTCTCCTGTTATCCAACTGAAGAGAGACCCTATCCTTCGGAATTTCCTCTAGGACGGGACTTGAAACTGCTCCAGACCAGCTTGCTTTGGCTCTTCTTCCTCCTCTCTCTCCAGCGTGGCTGCCATCTGGCCACAGAAAGCCCTTCCATGTCCTTTGTCCTGATAAAGGACACCAGACTGCCTCAGTGCAGCCACCTCCATTCCACTGTACAGGCCTCTTAACTTACTCAGGTTGACTCAGGCACTAAACAAAGCTCTCTGAGTGGTCCCCTCGCTCACTGTGTGGGCTTGGAGGTCAGCTCCGCCTCACCCCGCTGTGCTTGGTAGGGATGGGGGCCTTATGATAGAACAGCCCTCTCTAAAATCTTCTCATAGATGACCCTCCTTCCTCCTGCTCTCAACCCTTTTATATTTGAAGTTGGTGAAGAAGTTAAAAAGCGTGACATCAGTTCTCCAACATTTTCTTGGCAAGTTGCACATGAGGATTTGCCTCAGTCATTCTGATATCTGACATCTATTGTACTGATGCCTCTGTTGAAAATGAGGCAGGATGAATCCTATTCTTACTGCCTCATACAGTTTACATATGGAGGAAAGTGGGAAGCTCAGACAAGAAAATGGAGGGTAAGCCAGACCCCAAAATAAATAAATAACCCTCTCCTCCAACTCTGGGTGGTAACTCCCCACATTTTCCTTGGCTAAGGACAGAGTAGTCTGCTCTTATACAAACTCAGTCATGATGAGAGAAGAAGGGCTGAGGGCTGGATGCCCCATAAACCGGGCCAGCCCAGGCACTGGTGACCAAACCTAGGTCTTAGGACAAGAAATTTGTATTCAGCAAAGCATTTCCTTTTATGTATATTTGATCCCTCTCAATGGGATATTTCCAGATCAGAACCCAGGAGATGACTCAGGAAAGAGACTAAAAGGAAGCAGTAGTCTTCACAAATCTTATTTTCAACACTTTAGGTATTCCCCTTGCTCCAAGTCTCAGCCAATTTTAAGTGTAGGATGACCACCCCCTGGAAGATGCCTCCCTCGCTTTTTTAGGAAGGCTCAGAACACTGCTCTGTGGGCACGCAGTACCATGAGGGTGGCTGTGGCACTGTCTAGGGCAGGATGGTGGCTGGGGCACCTGCCCTTAGCTCTGGCCTTTTGTGAACATGTAGCTAGCTTCTCCAGGCCCCAACTCCCTCTGCTCTCATAAAGTGCATCTTTAATCAGATTTAAATAATTTCTAAATAACCTTCCAGCCCTAATGTGTTGTGATTCTGGCCATGTAAATAAAATACTCTTTGGTAGCTGGATGAATAAAATTGCTATTCACAGTAGAGAAGACTCAATTATAATAAAAGCATCAATTCAATAACTCTAACATCACTTCTGAAAGTATGGAAAAGAAAAGAATGGGTAGGAGGTCGATTCTGTTTGCTTACTTCGTCGGTTTGCCTTTTTAAATACAGCTGTCCCCTCTGTAGCTCCATGATTCAAGGGAGGAGGCAAGACGGTGCACAGAATGTGTGACTCTTTGTCAGGTCTGCTGGCTCAGCTTCAGTCTTAGTCACTCCTCCCCAGCGTGGCCCCGTCTGGGGTCATGTGTCCAAGGTACACTTCACTGGTGCCTTAGCATTGCGTTCACCACTGACAGACTCTCCCTTCTCAGTCCCCAGGGGAAGAATATTAGCTATGATTTTACTTTATTTTTTTAAAGATCTAAATCTGCTAAATCCACTGTTGCTGTGGTTATTGAATGCTTCGCACGCAGATCCATCTATTCAATGCAGTAGAAAAAACAAGTGGCTATGTTGGTAAATATACATTTGCGATCAGTCTTCTGCTCATTATTTTGCAATATAATTCAGATCCTTAAGCCTCTGAGATATGCAATCTACAATCGCAGGGCTTGGGAATTTGCAGGTGTTAAATTATCTGCACAGAGCACATTTACTGTAATTTTGAATTCAATAGAAGTACATTATTTATTGCCAAGAAAATTTAAAACATTAAAACAGAATAGAAAAACTGTAATGTTCAAGGAAATTACATTCCTAGCTCATAACCAGAACTATATCCATGCACAACGTATTGAAATTTTGCTATAATGTGGTATGTTGTACCTCACCTTGTAAACAAAAGAATTTAAATATTTTCATTAACAAAAAAGTATTTTTAGAAGACAGAGATAATCAACCTTGGAAAGCAAATCATTCCTTTGGTCAATGATGAAATAAAATATATGAAGTATTTCTATCAATACAAATTCTACCCATAAAGGGTTCCAAAATTCACTGTATATGAAATGAAATTTTCTCAAAAAGCTATATAGGTTTTACTAAGATTACATTCACATTACAGATATTACAATATTTATAAGTATATGAAAGCAATTATGGTGATGACATTCTTTGAAACAATTGAAACATATTGAAACTGATTCTGTGACTCGAATGGATAGACATGCCAGAAAATTCTGGGAGAATATTATTCCCTAATATGAGAATAGAGAAACCATGGGCACACTGCTCTTCTCTCATTTTTCTATGTGTCTGCAGCCCATTTAGGATTTCAATTTAGGATGGGAGGTTATATTCGGCAAGAGGTATTATCTTAATTGAATAACAAAATTACCTGCTATTTTGTAAGTGAGAGGAAGGTTTTTTTCCCTCGTCTGATATTATTAGGTGATTGCTTTCTGAGTCGGAAGGAGAAGACTGGGAGACTGAAGGATACAAGTGAAAAGGCGTTGGGCATGAAGTTTTACTTCCCAATGGCACGGAGCTTAGAGGAGGATGATCACAGACCAGTTAACAAACGCACAGGCAGTGAACGCGGTGTGGATTCTGACATCCCACCCAGCACAATAACTGGTGCCCCAAACCCCTCAAGTTGCCTTTCTTCTCTTGGCAGGGTGCCAGGAAACTCATACTTCTTGGTGACTTTTCAACTTCTTGCTGTTTTTTTTTCAATTCCACTGCTTGGTGGCTGTGTGAGCTATGGCTTAGCTACTTCAGAGGATCACACCTGTGTCCCTTGCTCTGCTTTGTTTACTCTGTAGCTTCTGATGTCAACAATTTTAAAAGCACTAACATTGACTTTGTGGTTACAACAACCCTACCCTACTAGGTGGGGAATATTATTATCCCCGTTTTACAGGTGAGGAAATGAAACTTTCTGAAAGTCACACAGCAAGCTAGAGCTGAGTTACAAATGCAGAATTTAGAATCTAACAACACCTAAACTCTTACTCTTTACATCCTAGTTTCCTGCATCATAAGAAATAATATTTTCCGACAGTTTACAACATGTCAGGCATGATATCAAGTATTCTACATACATCTTCCCATTTGGGACCACAATGCTTGAACTACTCCGACCCTCCTTCGGTGAACTTAGAGAAGGCTTTCTTCCCATTGAGGTCAAAATTATGTAAGAAGACTGCTGAAGGGCCAACTCCGTGGCTTAGTGGTTAAGTGCGGAGCTCCACTGCTGGTGGCCCGGGTTCGGATCCCGGCCTCGCACTGATGCACCGCTTCTCTGGCCATGCTGAGGCTGCGTCCCACATACAGCAACTAGAAGGATGTGCAACTATGACATACAACTATCTACTGGGGCTTTGGGGGGGAAGAAAAAGGAGGAGGATTGGCAATAGATGTTAGCTCAGAGCCGGTCTTCCTCAGCAAAAAGAGGAGGATTAGCATGGACGTCAGCTCAGGGCTGATCTTCTTCACAAAAAAAAAAAAAAAAAAAAGACTGCCGAATAAGTAGCCAAGTCTTAACAGAGATTAGAATATGAGTCTTGATTTTGCAACTCACTAACTTTGTAAATTTATTTAAAATCTCTAAGCCTATGATCCTTTATCATTAAAATAAGGATTACAATTGTATCTATTTCATGAGTCATTAAGAGAATTAAGAATTATAACATATAAACAGTGTGTACTCATATTATTCTCTCAATAAATGTTGGCTTATCCTAATGTTAATATTGGTTATTTTTCACCTGAAAGGTGGCCTCATAAATCTCTCTCCCAACTACTTTGAGACATCCTTACTTGGAGTGAGGTCAAAGGCCATCACGAATTAGTATCCAGGAACATTTTCAGCACCTTGATTTGCTTCTATATCAGAGTAACTTCTCAGAAAGGGAATTTTTGCCTTGATTTGAAATAGACTTTGTCATTCTCTTGTTCCAGAGTCTTAATCTAGTTATCTAGGTCCTACCTACCAGCCCCAGAATTCGTTCTATCCACATCTTTTACAAAGTCTGATGTGACGCCATCAAAATTGGGGGCTTGGAATATTTCCAGGTTGGTCAAAGCCCCTGGGGTTGGTTTACAGATGACGTTTCTCTCCTGGACCTTTCTTACAAACAAACAAAGAATGTAAATAGCATGAATCTCTGAACTTGCCAAATCAAAGAGGTTGAGATGGCATGAGGACCTCTTGACCTCTCCAGGATTTATAGATATCTAAAAATCTTCTGGGACACTATCTTAACTTTCTGGGAGATAATCCCCCTGGAATTTGTCGGTCATGCACTCCAGTTCCTGGTTTGATCAAGACTAACATAGAGTTAAACCAAGCATACCCAAACAATGTAAAAACCAAACAAAAACTTGTGTGATCAGAGAGGCCTCATGTGGAACAGAATATGAGAGAAGACTCCCAAGAATTTATCATACATAATTCACCAAATTCTTTATGTTCTCTAAAAACTTAAATTTAAAATATCGGATGGGAGGCCCTTGGGCTACCTATGAGATGGAACTCTTCTGCCTCACTGTCAGCCACTTATGTCAATGTCAAAAGATGTTATAAAAATACAGGTCTTAATTGGCAACGTGGAAACTGACTTTCTACAAATCTTTAGTTCTAAAGCAACTATCCAATATTTGATAGAATGCAAGCCCTTTCAGGCCAGCATCTATCTACTCATAAAAAAATTGATTAGAACAATCGAATTAAATAAAGTATTGGCCTACTACATTTTGTAACCACAGCTATTTAAAACTTATTCTAACTTGTGGATATAATCATTAACAGCCACTTGACCTAAATTAATTCTGTAGTAAAATCCTATAAAAATGCACTGAGGATCGCAGTTATTCAATTTTCAAAAATAAATTCCCTGTTTCTCTCACGGTTAGTGGAACAATCCAACTAAATATTAAGCCCATCTCTCCTTTGGTAAATTGAAAACCTGGGTTTCTTAAATCAATTCTCATCTAAATCTAATTCCTCTCTTGAAGAATATTTGAATTATATTTTTAATAAAGCCTTAGAAGAATGTTTATTTTCAAAGTTAATGAATACTTTTTAGAAATTACCAAAAAAGGAAAAAGAAACTCCAAACCTATCCTCTAATACTCACAACAGAACCAGCTACATAATTTGCAGGGCCCAATGCAAAATGAAAATGTGAGGCTCCTTTTTCAAAAATTGTTAAGAATTTCAAGACCATGACAACAGAGCAACAAACCAAGAGTGAGTCCTTCCAAGTGTGGGGGGCCCTGTGCAACTGCACAGAACTCGTGTGCATGAAGCCAGCCCTGCCCACGGCTGTACTGACCCCGTGTATGGTCTCTCACATTTAGAGAATGCTGCTTTTTTCACTGTATGTGTAAGTTTAGATATGTGTATAAAGCTTGAGCTTTGTGAATTTATAAATATTACAGAATATTCTAAATACATAAAAGTGTGTTCAGAAACACAAAAAATATATGGGGAGAAAATGGATTCAAGTAACTCAAACAAGTTAGGATATGGAAAGAGTAAGATAGAGAAGAAGTCAGAACAATAGCTAGATCATCCATATCCTTTGCCACATTATAGACATAGAGCCTCAGTGGTGAATCAACAGTTAAAACCTTAATCAGTAGTTTAAAATCTTTACAAAAAAGAAAACACCAGCCCCAGATGGTTTCTGTGTGTGTGTGTGTGAGGAAGATTTGCCCTGAACTAACATCTGTTGGTAATCTTCCTCTTTTTTAGCTTGAGGAAGATTGTCCCTGAGCTAACATCTGTGCCAATCTTTCCTCTATTTTGGATGTGGGATGCTGCCACAGCATGGTTGATGAGTGGAGTAGGTCTACGCCCAGGATCGGGATCCGAACCCGCGAACCCCGGCCCCGAAGTAGAGAGTACAGAAATTTAACCACTTGGCCACAGGGCCACCCCCCACCCCAGGTAGTTTATCAGCTGGTTCTACACATATTCAATGAACAAGTAGCTCTATGTTCATGAACTCTTCCAGAGAATAGAAAAAGAAAGAACATTCCCCGGCTCATTTTATGAGGTTAATATAAATCTTGATGCCTGGGATGGATAATGTTCTCCCTCTACTCTAACCTTGTCCTCTATACTTTTTTCTATACCTCTGAGGCTAGAAGCCTGCAAACTATAATTCATAGTCTCCTTGTCATCTGTCTTCTTGTTAGTTTCTGCTAATGTGAGACACTAACTAGAAACTGGAGAATGAGGAGAATGGAGAAGTGATTTGCTCCTCATTTCTGGCAGTTCCTCTGGCAGTGGTAGCTTCAGCTGGGCAGCGGCAGCCTGTACGAGAGTAGGTTAACTCAGTCAACTCCCTTCCAACTGCAGCAGCCTCAGAATCAGGGCCATCATAGGTACCAGGCAACATCATTTTTACTTTGCCTCTCTAGCCTTCATTTACCTTCACTGGGTAACTAATTTTTCCTTTTGTGCTCCTCCAAGCACAATAACTTCATAACAAATTCACTGCCCTATATTAAATTTCCTCTTCTTGCAATGTCTAGAATGGTCCTCTATTTTCCTCCTTAAATATTGACTTGTTCAGAGCTTGAATCATCCAAGAATACTTTGAGAAAGTATTAAATATTTTTGCATGCATGCAAAAGTCCTAAACAAAATATTAGCAAATTAACTTAGCAATGTGTTAAAAAAAAAGATAACGTGATTGTTAATTTGTATTTATTCCAAGATTTCAAGGTTGTTTGAATATTGGCAGATCAATCAACACATTTCATGCCAATAATATTTGAAAGGAGAAAAACCATATAATCTTCTTTATACCTTCAGGAAAAACATTTAACAGAAGTTAGTATCTATTCATGATTAAAATTTTTATCTAGCTAGGAATAGAAGGAGATGTCCATTACCTGGTAAAGGGAATCTACAAAGGCCTTATAGCTATCATTTTTCTTAATGTCAAAATGTTATAAACATTCTCTTTAGAATCAGGAAAAAACACAATGATTTCCACTATCACAATTTCTAGTCATCTTTATTCTGAAGATCATAGCCAGGGAAATAAGGCAAGAAAAAAATAAGTAAAAAGATAGCATACCAAAAATTAAGAATGAATACTGTAATTATTTAGATGACATAGATGATATAATTGATTGTCTGAAATCTCAAAGAATCTATAGAAAAATTATTAGGATTAATAAGGGTTTAGCAGAATTTCTAGAAACAAAATCGATGCAAAGAAATCAATTTCATGTCTTTACACCAGCAACAAATAGAAAATGCAATTTTACTATTTATTTATTTACTTTCCTTTTTTTTAATCTTTTTTTTCTTTTTTTTCGTTTGCTCAGAAAGATTCACCCTGAGCTAACATCTGTTGCCAATCTTCTTTTTTTTTTTTTTTCCCTCCCCAAAGTCCCAGTACATAGTTGTATACTCTACTTGTAAGTCCTTCTAGTTCTTCTGTGTGAGCTGCCACCACAGCATGGCTACTGACAGACAGTGGTGTGGTTCCGTGCCCCGGGACCAAACCTGGGCTGCTGAAGCAGAGCATTCCAAACTTTAACCACTAGGCCATCAAGGCTGGCTCCAATTTTGCTATTTATAATAGCAAACCAAAAATCCCACAAAAATGTGTAAGCACTTGGTAGAAAAATTATAAAATTTGATTGAAAGATATTTTAAAATACCGAGATAAATAGAGTGATATGCCACATTCTTTGAAAGAAAGATTCAATATAATCAAAAATATACATCAATTTTAATCTCATTAACTTAAAGTTTGGATATAATTCTAATTAAAATTACAGCATGATTTTTTTTATGTGGAACTTGGCAAGGTGATTCTATGCACTGAATATCAAAGAATGCTGAGAAGAGCCAAAACTCTTCTGAAGCAAAAAAAAAAAAAAAAAACAAAATTAGGGAGATTTGTTTTAACTGCAGTAAAAAGTTATAAATACCTACTAATTAAGATCTATGTGGGATATTAGCACAGAGATAAAGAATTCAGCCAATGGAACTAAAGAGAGATCCTCCACAACTAATTCACACATTGATGGAAACTTGATTTATGAACAAATTGGACATTTCAGATCAGTGGGGAAATGAGGGAGTACTCAATAATGTTGACAGAACAATTGTTTAACCACATGAAAAAAAAAGAAAATTGATATGTACTTCACATGATACACAAAAATCAATCCCAGGAGGTTTAAAAACTTAAACTTGAAAGAGAAAACATTAAAACTTTCAAGAGAAAATGGGAAGAAATATGTTTAGACACTCAAGTTAGAATTTATTAAAGAAAAGCAGAGATGACAAACTTTAAAAGAAAAGATTGATATATTCAACTACTTTAAAATTAAAGCCTATCTTAAGTTTTTAAACGAAATTTTTACAATGTTATAAACCAATGTTACTACAATAAACAAAAAATTAAAAAAATAATATTAAAGCCTTATATTAATCAAATCAGTTTTCAAAGATGGAAAACGAGACAGAAACTGGGAGAATATACTTGCAACACATATAAATAATAAAGAATTAAAGTTTAGAATGTATTTAGGTGAGAAGTGACACGATTTTATATATGGTTTGAAAAGATTACCAGGCCATTGTCTGGCCAATAAATTGTATAGGCACAAAAGTGAAAACAGGGAGATCAGGTGAGAGGTAAGTTAGGTGAATAAGGATGGAATTCTAGACCTTGGTGGTAGCGTGGAGGAAAGAGAAGTAGACTAATTCAGGATGTGTTTTTGCATGTATGGCCAACAGAATTTGCTGACAAATTGTATGTGTGTTATGAAGAAATAGAAAAGAATTCTTACTTGATTGGAAAGTTTATGGCTTGATTAACTGGACAAATGGGGTTCTATAAATAAATATATTTATTTCTATTTATGAAGATGCCTGGGGGAGAGAAAGTTTCGGGTTGAGGAGGAATCAAGGCCTCCCTTTAGGCCATGTTACCTTTCAGTTGCCTATTAAATATCTAAGTGGAGATATTGGCTCCATTAAAATAGACATTGACTGCTCCAGCTCAGAACCCAACAGAGAGATCAAGCTTGAAAGACTAATTTGGAAGTCATTGGTCATATATAGTGTGAGAGTATCTATTTTTTTCCCCTGGACTGTGACTTGGAACAGAGAAAGTTGTGACCTTGACTTTGGGGAAGAAAGACAAAGTGAAAGTTAGTATCTCCCCTACTTGGAGGAGACATGCTGATGGAGGCAGGGAAGATACCAGAGATAGCAATGTTCAATAGGGTCTACCAGGGAAGGCACTCAGTTGATCAGCTCCAGGAACAGTAACATATAACAGCCTATTAAGTTTTATCACCCAAGTTGTAGTCTCCCAATGTCTTCACTGACACATTAGTGTGTGTGATAATGAAGCTTGCTGTCATGTCCATGGTAGGACCAAGGCAGGGAGAGAGGTAGCTACAGCCTGGAGATGTAGGTAAGTGGCAACCAGTAGGGGCTGGCGGAAGCAGGCAAGAATTAATTAATTAATTAACGAATTAATTAATGTGGACTATGTTAATCCTATCTCCCTTGCTAGAGGTTGTTGGTGGAAATGTCTAAGCCAGTTTACGCCGATGAGAAGTGAGGAGAGTTTTGCTGCAGTCTTCTGGGAAAAAAGTGTCTTGACTCTTAAGAGAAAGCTATAAAAAGTCAACTTCCTTCTCCCTAGACTTGAAAATGGAACTCTGTATTTCCAGTTGCTACTGACCGCCATCCTATGACCACAAGGGACGTTTGGGATGAAACTGATCCAGTGGATGTAGTGGGGAAACACTGAAAGAACCTGGTCCTTCTATCCAACAACCAACTCCAAAGCATGCCTTGCCCCTGGACCCCTCTGAGGTGAGTCAATACATTCCTTATTTTTTAAGCCCGGTTTGGGTTGGATTTTATGCTAGTTGAAGCTGAAAACATTTTAACCAATACAAAAGTTGGTACAGAATAATCAGAAGGATTTATGGAAGAATTAAACATTCCCGGAGCTCAAAAAATACTAAAAGAGGGAAATCCGATAACAGGAGATGAACTACCTGCAGAAATTCTAGATGAACGATTGTACTGTGGTTGTTGGATATTAAAGAGAATATTGACCCTAGAGATGAGAGACTTGGGGACGTTTGGGACATTCAGGACACTCAATAGTGTGCAAATTCCTGCAGAACCAAAAAATCAGGGAGTTATATCATTTTGAGGCCATCCTAACAGTCATATCGAAAAATAAATAAATCATTGTAAATATAAAAATAAATCCTTGGAATTAGAAACATTAATAAATATGCAATAATAATGACTAATATTTCTTCAGATGAATACAATGCAAGAATAAAAAAGGAATAATAACATTTTACCTTGGTACTTCCTCATTAATCCTTCTGTCTGAAGAGTCTAAAGAGCTTCACAAATAAGATAAACATTAATAACTGGAGACTGAGTAGAATTCTTTCTGAAAAAAAATACATGCACACTTTGTTCAGGCAAAGATTTTCTTGGATATAATAGCCTGAAATATCCTGAAGAAAAGCTTATTCAAAACTCTCTGAAGTAATTTTCAGAGCTGTATAGAATGCTTAAAGCCTTTTGAAGTCTAGTAGATAAATTATATGACATCCTTAGGCTAATCCCAACTAAAATACAAAAAAAAAAAAAATAGAATTATTCTCTTAAGTAATCAGTTTCCTTAAAAAAATATGAAACTACAATTTAAAAATGGCTAGTTTACTTTTGCTGACCAGCTCTTCCAATCCATATCCCACAGTGTCTACTGCCACTCCCAAAGAAATGTCTTGGGTGTGAAATCTGTGTTCCTTACAGAATCTGAACCATCTCTTAAATGAAGGTAACCCGAGAGGCTATCTGCCCTCTTCTGGTCAGTCTTGAAGCCAAACCAGGCTCAGCTCCCACTGCTATCACCTGTTACACACAAAGCCCAGGTGTGAGTTTCTTTCCTTGCCCATCTACCTTATAACTTAAGGAAAATAAAGTCAATCTTTATCTAGAAAAGTTCAGAGACTTAAGAGACAAACTATGAAATCTTTTGTAGTACGAGGACTAAAAACAAATTTTCAGCATAAAGTGGCATGGAGTGCCCCTAAACTTGAAGATACAGCAAACTCATTTCTGACAATAAAAGAGAGTCAGTTCTCATTGATTAATAACACATCAATATCATATATTAATCCTATATCTTTAGAGAATGGTTTTTTAAAATGTTTATGGGAAAGACCATGGAAATGCCACAATTCTGGGACTATACTTAGAACTATAATATAACTAAAGAAAACTATGTCCTGCTTAAGGATATTGTCGCCTGCCAGAAAAGTATGGTCATATGATTATCTGTGAAAGAGAGTAATTAGTTGGATGATAAGATTTTTGCGATCCTTGTCTAAGGGAAATGGACAACGTATTTGGAAGACATCTGTATTCTAACGACTAGAGAGAAGTGACTAGTGAAGTGAGGCAACATATGGGTTAAGGCTATTTGTGAGCTTTTTTCAAAAAAAAGATCAAAGATGACAGATATGTGGCATGCTCGGCTCACTCCAGAAATCTTGGGCAGATGTAAGACGCTGTCATTCAATCACGGCATTCCTTGTATCTGGCCTCAAAATTTGTCTCAAAACACTTTTCAACCCGGCACCCCAAGAAACAGAGTTGGGCCATAATCTAAAACCAAATTGTTCCTTTAGCTTAGAGCCAACTGTCCAGTTCCTTTCACTCTAACTGTGGACTCTCTGAACATGATTTGAGATACTAATTCAGGTTTTCAGGGACTTTGATACAGGGAGAAGGCAGTACCCTAGATTCGTCTTCAGATAGAAACAGCCTCCAGTGTAAATGAATAACCCGACATTCTGAATTATATAGCAACCATTTACAAGTTTGATTCTTAAGAGTTGTTCCTGAGAATGAATAAACTAAGGACCTGATGAAATTGAGGTTCTAAACATGAAAAGCCAGTATCCAGGCCTGAGGTCAGAGTGGCCCTGCCAACTCACTGCCAACCCTCCAGAGCCTTCCCTGGTGGCCAGTTCTTCATCTCTTCTCTGTAAGTGCAACAAAAAATGACTTCTTACTCATTCATAATTTAGTAAATCCATGTTAAATTTTTGTCTCAAAAACAGATAAGTACAGATTCTTTCTAATAATAAAGGTCACCTAACTGACATTTTAAAATTGTGAATCCCTTTTTAAATTTCTATTTTCTTCTCCTAAACTAAATTATTTTTCATCTAAACAGAACTGGTGTAGAGACACATTAAGAACCCACAGATCTGCCCACATATAGTCACTTTAATGGAATTGGGAACTTATTAAATACACACTTATGTGACTGAAGGAAAGCCTACAGTTAATTAAGTAATTCTGAAAAACCAATAAGAGTTGGAAATGGTAAAATCACATAAGTATTAACAAATAAAATCACATTTCAACAAATTGTTTTAGATGATGCTGGTATGTTCAGATGCAGAGAAATAAACAAACAATAACTCTCTGAGATTATGGCAAAAAATTAATGAATAATTTTGCATGATATTAAGAATCCATCATCAAGATACTGCCTACAAACCAGTGAGGCTCTTCAGCTGACAGATGGCTAACTTTTGGCTGATTCTCTATTAAACTACAGAATAAATCATAAGCCTGAGTAGTGAGGCTTAACTATCATCTTAAAAAGGTCAATTGTCTTCAATATTTATGGCATGAATATTTTGTAAACCAAACATCAAAATGAAAAGTCTGAAAAACAGGGTATGCTAAAGGAGATATCGGAGCAGAATATTGAATTTGTGACTGTTCTGGTAAATCCAGGATGATTGGTTACTGTCTTTGTACTTGAACCCTGAAGGGAAGAAAAGCAGCAGGACTAATAAACATAAAAATTTATTTTCCATCAAAAATGTTTGTATTGTTATATTTTCAGATTTTAAAACAGTGATAATAATGGCAGATATTTAATAATAATAGCCATAGTTTTCTGCACAGTCTGTGCTGCCCTATTCTGAACACAGTCCCTGTTTCATCTAATCTCATAATAGCTCTGTAAGCTGGTTTAACAGATGAGGAGACTGAATCACAGGAAGGATGCAATGTTTGCTCAGGGGAACTCAGCTCCCAAAAGGCAGAGCTAGAATTAAATCAAGGCAGCCCAACTCAAGAGCCAAGTCTTAATTATGATGCTGTATTGTGATGGTGAATTTGATGTGTCAACTATGCAAGGCTATTATACCCAGTTGTTTGGTCAAACACCAGTCTAGGTGTTGCTGCGAAGGTATTTTTTAGAGATGATTAACATTTAAATCAGTAGATTTTAAGTAAAGCAGATTATTGCCCATAATGCAGGTGGGCCTCATCTAATCAGTTGAAGGCCTTAAGAGCAAAGACTGAGATTTCCCAAAGAAAAAGGAATTCTGCATCAAGATTGCAACATAAACCCTGCCTGAGTTTCCCGCCTGCGGGTATGGGACTCAAGACTGCAATATCAACTCTTCCGTGAATTTCCAGGTTGCTGACCTGCTCTACAGATTTCAGACTTGCCAGCCTTCCATAATCGCATGAGCCAATTCCTTGAAATAAATCTCTCTGCTTTGATTTATATATATATATTGAATATATGTATATATATATGTTTCTATGGAAAACCTTGACTAATAATACATGTATATTGATATAATCTGAAAGTTCTGTTATATAACATTATTTTATTTAATTCTCACTACAGCCTTATACTGTAGGTAAAGCAAGTATTATTAACATGTTGGAGATGGGTTATTTATCAAAATCATAGAATTGGTAAGTAATAAAGCCTGAACCAAAACATGGGTCAAAAATTTCACTCTCTGCCAGCAGATGCATTACATTTGGCTAAAGCAGACGTGTTATATTTCTGCAGGGATCTGAGTTTGCCACCACATACCTAGGTCTTTTGATTCCATGGTTTAAAAATATTTCCTCTACTTCACACTACCTCTCAAATAAATAGGTATGTTTATCAGATAATTCAAACTATCTTAAGAAAGGGAAAACACTGAGTCAGAAGCTTTAGATAAATTCTGCCTCCTAGCCACTTTCTGGGGCATGGTACGCAAATAGACAACGATGTAGAAAATAGAATCAAGAAAGCGAAAATCTTCATTTGTGTATTCAAATACATATGGAGTGCCTATTGCACAGTATGTAAGCTTGTCCTTTGAAAGATGGCAAAAGGAGGGTGTTAAGTTGAGTCATAGAGCATGGGTCCAAGCTAAAAGTCTATAAAGTATGTCTAGCACTTAAATTAGTTGCAAAAGTCACATCCTTCTTCTTAAGCTAATACACCATGTCACCTGTGCACCACTCTAAATTTTAATATTTATTGTATGCATAGTGTTACAAGGCAAACGATAATAAAATCTTCAAACAAGCAGACCACAGTTGACACTACTTAGGTCTAATAGAAGGAATAAGATTTTATAGTGGGGCGCATAGTAGTTAACTGAAAAGTAGTGTTTGCCAGCAGAAAGTAAAAAGCAATACTGTGTAAATACTTATAAAGATGTCATCCTAAGTAAAGTGAAATAGCTCAGCAATGAGTATTTATTAAGGAGATCCTACTACTTATAAGATTGTGGTTTCCAGCCCTGAGCTCTGCTCGGCAATTTGACTCTATTTCACTTGGCAACTTACTCTCCCACTCACTTCAGTGGATTTTGCGAACTTTATCTACTGTCTGCAAGCCTTCAATGCCTTCCTTCCATCCCAGAAGATGTCACCTACATCACAGAGAAATAGAAGCCATCTGATGGGAACTCCCTAACCACCCACATCAGAACTCTTTCTCCTTTCCCATGTGTATTGGAGAAGCGGACTCTCCTATCTAAAGCCAAAACTGCACCTGGTCCTTTGGCTTCCATCCTGTGATGGTGAATTTTATATGTCAACTTGGCTAGGCTATGGGACCCAGTTTTTGATTAAACAACAGTCTTCATGTTGCTGTGAAGGTATTTTTTAGAAGTTATCAGCATTTAAATCAGTAGACTTTGAGTAAAAACAGATTACCTTCCACAATATGGTGAGCTTCACCCAGCTGAATTTGATGGCCTTAAAAGGAAAGACTGAGGTGCCCAGATGAGGAATGAATTCTGCCTCCAGACTCAAGACTACAACATCAACTCTTGCCAGAATTTCCAGCCTGCTGGCCTGCCCTGAAAATTTCAAACTTGCCAGCCCCCGAATCCCATGAGCCAACACCTTAAAATCTTTCTTTCTCTCTCTCTCTCTCTCTCATCCTTTCTACTAGTTCTGTTTCTCTGGAGAACTCTAATTCATGTCCCCATTGACCTTCTACAAAATGGCCTATATAAAAACAACAATATTTGTAGAACATGCTGGCTGCTCACAGCTGGAAGCTCCTGCCACCTGGAGCTGAAGACATCATGACTTCAGCACACCTGTCATTTTCAGCTGCGTACCTTCAAGGGAATCTCTGCCTACCCATTTGCTTACTTCTCTCCCTTGTATGTTCTATCTCTCCTTGCCTTTTATTTTATTTTATTTTTTATTTTTTTGTGAGAAAGATCAGCCCTGAGCTAACATCCATGCTAATCCTCCTCTGTTTTTGCTGAGGAAGATCTGCCCTAAGCTAACATCTATTGCCAATCCTCCTACTTTTTTCCCCTTTTTTCTCCCCAAAGCCCCAGTAGATAGTTGTATGTCATAGTTGCACATCCTTCTAGTTGCTGTATGTGGGATGCCGCCTCAGCATGGCCGGACAAGCGGTGCGTTGGTGCGCGCCCGGGATCCGAACCCGGGCCGCCAGTAGCGGAGCGCGCTCACTTAACCGCTAAGCCACGGGGCCGGCCCTCTCTTTGCCTTTTAAATAAGCCCAAGCTATCAGGTTAAAAAAAGTAGAATATGAATTTCCATAGTGTCCTCAAATTATCACCTTATTTCTCTTCTCTGCTTCATATTTTTCATAGTTATTTGTTCTGTTTTTCTCTTTTTTATGTCTCCCATTCATATATTTGTTCAATGAATGAATGGAGAGTTTCCAGATGCAAAAATGCTGGGCACTATGGAGACTATTGAAAAATATAAAAATGACTCCTCACACAAGGCGTATATTGGTCCAAATAAGCATATAGATATAGAAAATGCCATGTGCTAGTTAGAATCAAGGAGGTGTCGAGATGCGACATCAAGGGGTTGGGATCCTTCAGAAGATTTCTAAGAGGAGACAAAACTTAGATAAAGATCATCGTAGTAAAGGATGTGTTTCAAAAGGTCATTTAGAGGACAGAAGAAAAAAATTGAAGCCAAGTAAGAAGATAGATAAGGAAGGAAGCAACCACAGATAATTCTGGAGGTAGGGAAAAGATGGGAGATAGAAGAATTTTAGAAGACAGAATGAATTTCACTAGGGATAAATCCAGTTTTGTGGAGAGGCCTATGAAGGAAAAACTTAAAGCAAGTGAAGAGGTGTCGAGGAGAATAGATAAAAAAGAAGAAGAAAAAAATATATATATGTATATATTTTCAACTAGTAGGCCAAGGGTGAATATGTAGAGAACAGTTTAAAAAAAAAAAAAAGGTGAGTCAGAAAGTAGATTATCATGTGTTAAGAAATAGATGAAGGAATGGAAGAATGAAGACTAAGTCTTCTTTCAAGGAAAAAGGAAACAAGCAGGACCTCTGATGTCCCTGTGATGCTTCACTACCCTCCACCTCAGGTCTCACCAAGGCTCACTGTTCCTCTTACAAATGCTTCCCATCTTGATCCTTCATTTTCCCTTCCTACACCTGCCTCTCTCCTACCTTAATTTGTCTACCATCCTGTGTGAATGATGAAATGAGAAGGACACAGGACGCAGGTGACACAGGAAGACAGCAGAGCATGAAAGAAAGCAGGTAAGAGCCTGGCCTCTGGAGTTGAAGAAACCTGGCTTTAATCTTGTTGCTATTTGATCTTGAGCAAATTATTTAAATTCTGTGGGCCTTAGTTTCCTCATCCATAAAACAGACAATACCTTCCTTATCAGTTTGTTGCAAGGTTCAAACAAAATAGAGTCTGCTATATAGACAGCTATATGAACAAAGGTGCTCAATCATTTTTATTGTGATATTAAACTAATGTTCCTAAAACACTGCCTTTATTATTTTACATCCGTGACCGAAAAGCCTTCAAGGCCCTACAATTTCTTACCACTTTAAATGTAAATTTCTCTCTCCTGGACTATGTTCTCCTGAGCCGAGGACTTGTCTTAGACATCTTTGCAACCCCAGTGAACAGCTTAATACATTGATTCAACACAACATTCCTTTATCTGGAAAATAGATGGGCTCATTAAGTTGTCACTAGGATAGAATAGGATGATTTTAGCTTTAAGTAGCAGAAAATATATAGCACTGACTTTACAGAATAAATGCTTATCTCACATAACAAAATTCTAGAGGTAATGAGTTTCCAGATTCTCAAGGGATTGTATAATATCAAGTTCTTGCTCGCCTTCTAACCCACCATCCTCAGCATATTCCCTTTTCATCCTCAAGCTTGCTTCCTCATGGGTCCAAAATGGCTACTGTGAGTTTGGGGGTCTTATGACCTCATATGACCACAATCGAAGCAGGAAGCAGTGAGGACAAGGAACAAGAAAGCTTCCCTTGTTTGTCTCTCTCTTCACCTTATCAGTGAGGCTGCTTTCCTGATTTCATTTGCTTGCTTCTCTCCCTCACACTTTGCTCTGTAGTTGTTGGAAAGCTCCCGACTTCTAAGGGCTTTCTTCTATGCTTCCTCTCCTTGATGACTTCATGCATTTTCAGGCTTTAAAAAAATATGTGCAGACAACTGCCAACTTTATGTGTCAGCCCAAATCTCATCTCCAAGCTCCATGTTCATATACCCAACTCATGTCTCCACTCACCATGGTACTGTATTTAATATTTTTCAACTTTCTTTTGTCACTCTGTATCATATATTTGACAATTATCCATGGTATCCACGAGATCTGTTTTTAACTGTTGGATACTAATCTAATGTAGAAATAAACCACAGTTCAGCTATCAATTTCCTTGACTTGGAACAGTTGTTTCTACTTTTTGCTATTACAAACAGAGCTACAAATAAGGAATTCTATAAATGCCATCATGCTTGATTGGCATTTATAGAATAAAGAGCATTTACATCCCAGTATAATTGTGGATTTCTCCATTTCTCCTTCTAATTGTGTAAAATGTTCTCTATATATGTTGTTGGAGGCATGTAAATTTTGAAATTTTCTTACTTACTTGTGACTTGAGCATTATATTAACGTGTGGTAACCATCTTTATCCCTAATAATGCTTTTCCCTTCAAACTGTGTTTTTCATATGAATATAGCTACACTAGCTTACTTATGATTATTGTTTACCTGGTCTACTTTTTCTCATCCTTTTACATTGAATTATTTTGTGTCATTATGTTTATGTTCTTTTATAAAGAGGATTTTATTAGATGTTGAAAGCCCAATCTATAGCCTCTGTCCTTCAACTGGAGAATTTTGTCTGTTGACATTTTTTGTGATTACTGAAATTTTTAGATTTATCTTTATCTTCTCTTTCTTTTTTCCTGTCTCTTTAAAATGTATTTATCTTTCTCTGCCTTCTTTCAGGTCGGCCAAGGTATCTTTGTTTCCTTTTATCCTCTAATTATTTAGATGTTATACAATTTCTATTATTTAAGTGATGATGTTAAATTTTTCAGCACAAATATTTGATTAAACAGGGACTAAAATTAATCAATAATTCTAACCTTCTCCTAGACAATAATTACCCACTTTCCTTATCAAATGTTGTAGGCATTTAGAGTTTTATTACATCTTTTTTCTTTTATTACCCGAATTAATAACCATTGAGACACAGCACTGTTATTGTTCTACGTAAGAAATGTTTCTTTATATTGACCCACATGTTTACTAATTTTTTTGCTTACTGTGCTGCATGAAGTCTGTATTTTTTTCTGGCTTTTTCATTACTTATATCCTTTCGAAAGTTTTTATTCATCATGCATCATGTCAATGCAAATAATCCATAATGAATCTATAAATCAAAACTTGGGGTGAGTTTATTATAAGCCAGATTTGAGGACTATAGCCCGGGGCCTTCCTTTCCCAAGGAAAGAAGCCCACCCAAGAAGTGGGGGTACAGAGTGGTTATATACCATCTTGGAACAAAGAGCATACATCACATATGACAGGAATATCTCTTTTACTACTGTCACCAGATGCTTAGCTGGCACAGCTGGTTGGTGGTCAGCAGGTGGGTGGTCACAAGGTGAGCACAGCAAGTCGGTAATTAATCCTTGGCTTCCAGGAAGAGATGCTTATCCTTAAAGAAATGCCTTTATGGGGGGAAGCTATATCCCTGTCTTTAAGGGCATCATTCTTTGAGACATTGTAAATGTTTAAACTAGATGTACAATGCCTGCTCAACAGGTCACATCAGGCCCTTTCGGAAAAACAAGATCAGGTTGAATTAGTTTGAAACCAAATGGCTTCCTCAAATACTCCAAAATATCTTATTGCTTTTCATTTCTTCATCAATCTGAAAGTGATAGATCCTTTGAATTCTGTCTAGAAGTGTATTTTTTAACTCTCCTCCCCAAATGACAATTTGGCTAAGTTATTTTAGATTAACAGTTATTTTCGAAGAAAGACAATAAAAAAAATAAAATAAAATAAAAATACCGTTGTCTTCTTGCTCTTGAGAGTTTGTATCAGTATAATGTTTATTTCTTTTTAGGTAATCCATCTTTACTCTCTGATTGCCTTCGAGATCCTTTCTTTGTCTTTGATCTTCTACAGTTTTACTATAAGGTTCTAGGTGTGATTTGTTTTTATTAGTTTTTCTTCAATCTAAGGATTCATATTTTTCATCTGTTCTGGAAAACTCTCAGGCGTTACCTCAACAAATATGGTTTCTCCCTTTTTCTCTTAATCATCTCTGTCTACAACTCCTGCTAGACTGGTATTCTCATCCTAACCTCTGTGTCTCTTCATTTCTCCTCCTTGTTTTCTAATTCTTTATCTCTCAGTGCTTTATTCTGGGTAGTGTTCTCCAGTCTCTCTGTTCACTAATCTTTAATTTAGTTTTATCTTATTTTCTATTTAGTGTACCTATTAACTTTTTACTTTTAGAATTTCTATTTTTTTTTTTCAAATACACAAATTTTTTCATAGTGTCCTAATTGTTTTCTTAGGATTTAAATTCTACATTTTATGCTTTACTCATTTTGGACAAACTTATTTTATAGGCTCTACTAGAGTGTTCCAGGAGTTGAAATTGTTTTGGTTCCAATCCTCCTCATTGTTGTATCTGCTAAATTTTGCTCATAATGAATTGTTCCTCTAGATCATGGGTCGAGGATTGCTTCCCTGGAGCGGTTAGCATTTGCTTCTTCCACAGGCCCCAAGGGTATCACCCTGCTGGGTTCAATTTTTATGCAAACTTCTTTCCTTCAAGATGTCCAGGGCCAGCCCCAGTGGTCTAGTGGTTAAGTTCAGCGCACTCGCTTTGGGGGCCCAGGTTCAGTTCCCAGGTGTGGACTTACACCATTCATCTGTCAGTGGCCATGCTGTGGCAGCAGCTCACACACAAAAAGAGGAAGATTGGCAATAGGGCAAATCTTCCTCATCAAAAAAAAAAAAAAAAATTCCAGGCTTTGTGAGAAGTATTGTTTTGCACCCTCACCCTGCATGTGACATAAGTCTGGGGTTTGAATTTTCAGCAAATTCTCTTTTGTTTCAGCTTCTTTGTCTTCTTTCTATACCACTGGGGGGGATTTTTTTTTTTTTTGAATACTCTTTCTCTGAGGGTTTCCCTGAGGTTTAGTACATAGAGAGTCCCATATTCATTCAAAGGTTTCAGTTTCAATTTCCCTCTTCTTTTGAATACACAGCTTCAATTTCTGTCCCTATGAGGATGTTAGATTCTGAACCTCTGGATCACCAAGGCCAAGAATACTTCAGGACAGCCACAGGAGCTCATGATCTCATATACGTCACTCTGCACAAGAGTAGTCTGTTCTTCCTTGTATGCTCAACCAGGCATTAAAAAAATATTTGTATAGTATGTATCCAGCATTTAATAGGTGTTGGTAGTATGAGAATTTCTGCTTTTGTTTGTTCTCCATTTGTCATATCTCTGTAAGGCTGCTGTCATCTCTGTAAGGCTAGAAAACAAGGCTATTTCTCTAGTTATAGAATCCAAGCTTAGGGCAAAGAATAAGGTCAAGTCTGTGCATGTGTGTGTACACAAATGTGGCTTGTGTGGATGTGTTAAGTATGTGAAGACAGGCTTCAGTCAGGGAAGATTTTTCTGAGGAGCTGTATCTTGAAGGAAGAAGAGTTTGCTAGAGAGGCACAGGAAGCCTGTTCCAGGCAGAGGACACAGCATGTGCAAATGCTCAAGAGCTTAAGGGAACACGGATTCTTTGGAGATCTATGAGTAGGTCCATACAACAGCAGCATAAGCTGAACATGGGGACCTGGTCAAAGTCGAGGACTGATGATGAAAAGCCATTTTAATTCCATACTAAGAAGCTTAGATTTTATCCTAAAGGCAATTGAAAGCCTTTGAAGGATTTCAGGCAGAAGAGTGACATGATTAGATTTCCTCTACAGAGTGCCAGTGTGAAGAACAGATGCAGGGAGACGGGAGACCCTGCATGAATCCATGAGTCTGATTCTCCATGCTATGTAGGGTATTTGGGGGCAGATGATGTTGGGGGAGTGGGGCTACGCAGAGAAATGGTGCCAGAGGCAGACACCTGACACTAAGGACACAAAAACCAAAGGAAGGATCACATGGGAAGCTGGGCAGAGGGTCTGAAGCTCAAGAGAGCCAGAAGAGGACCCATGAGGGTGGCCCAAAATGGATCAGAGGCTGGTAGCCAGATTTGGTTAAGGCGGCCGGAAATCTAGGCTAGGAAGACGCAGGCCAATCTAAATAAATCCTGAGGACAAGGATGGATTTGGTGCTGTCAGTCATGGTTATTGCGGTCAGTAAAGGTAAAGCTTTTAGATGCATCTGTTTTCACTCCTCCGTGTAACAGGGAGACGCGCCTGCAGCTCATTTTTATTACTTCCCTGTTGGGATCTATTTGATCCCTCAGCTTCACCGAAAATTCATTCTTAAATACAGTCCACAATAAAAAAGATGAACAGACACAATGATAAGTAATTAATGCATTACACTGCTTTGACTAGAGAGAAATAATTCTTTAATGTAGCCATAGCTGCATGTCTATGGGTACAGAGATAGAAATATCATATGGGGCCAGGTGGTGGCATGCCTGCCAGAAGAAACAATCTGGGCTGCCTTGACTTCCCATTTTGTCTGCAAGAGGAATCTGGCAAACCTCTAGATGCCTGGCAGGTGTTTATCACTCTATTCCTACTCTGATGGGAGAGAAACAGCATAGCGACGTGATATTCCAAATTTAAAACAAAACCCACTTTATCCCAGACGATGAGCTCTAACTGGTGATGCTCCAGGGAAGGACTGCTGTTATCTTGCTTTTGTGTTCTTTTTGGAAATACAAGCCGTGTCTTCCCCATTTTGGCAGCAGTGCACCTCTAACCCTAATTAAATATCCACAGTGGTGCATGTCTGATAGCCCTGAAATTTAAGTAAAGGGGAAATAATAATTTTATACTGTAAAATCAAAAAGCAACACTTTCCCTTTTTGTATCAGTCTGACCTGTGGTGATTCCCACTGTGCTCAATTATGTTACACCATATTTTTAGTGTGAGCAGTTATATCCAAGTATATTATTGTGTATACTATAATTATCGAATAGACATTTGATGGTCATAAAGATGAAAGATTACAGAATCTTTATCCAAGAAGAAAGAGGGGACTCAAGGATGAGGCAAGAAGATTAAGACTAAACAATTACTGTCCCCAGGAGTTTGCAATCTGCAATACAACACTCCAAATAACTACGATATAAGACACTGCGATATGTGCCAAAATAGGAGCATGAACACCCGCCAAATGGGCACAGAGTCCAATTTTGGACACACTAAATTTGTGATGCAGGAACAAAATGCATGTGAAAATTTGATTAGGCAATTGGGAAGCTGCAACAGAGCTCAAATGAGAGACTGGTGTTGAAGGCTAGATTTGGAAGTTGTCCATCTAGAGGTGATATTTTGAAGCTTTGAGAGTGAATGTGAGTGCCAAGGAGAAGCATGGGAGAGAGGAGAAGAGAGTCAAGAAGTGAACCTTCTGGAAGGTGCTCCTGGAGGAGACAGGAAGAGGAAATGAATCAGGAAAGGTGATTTTGGAATGGTGAGAAGGGAAAGAAGAATGAGATTGTGTACTGTCATCAAAGGCAAAGGAAATGAGAATGTCATGCCAGAGGGACGACCTGCGATGCAAAATGCTTGTGAAGTTTGATGACTTGATCATCGTGAGGCTGGTTATAATCTCCAAGAGAATGACTTCAGTAAACAGGAAGAGACAAGGAAGATCATGGTAAACGGAGTAGTGGATGGGAACCTAGGAAGTAGAAGCAGCTAGTGAAAAACAATACCACGCGAAACAGAACCTTTGAGGAGTCTGGTGATAAGAAAGAGGGCAATGCAAAAGTAGCCTAAAGGGACAGTGAGTTTGAGGGCATGGCTTTTTAGTTTGTTTTGGTTGGTTTGGTTTTATTTTTAACTTAGGGAACATAATCATGGTTTGCAACTGAAGATAAGGGTCAAAATGGGAAAAAGATTTAAATTTGAGAGGGAAAGAGAAAATAAGATAGGGTCTCTGAGGAACGGCAGCTCAACGACTCAGATAATAATAAAGGCTATTTTTTATTTGGTGCCTCCTGTATGCCAAGTAGAGCACTAGGAATTTGCAAACATTAAATAATGTAATCTTTCTTGTTGTTGTTAGTGCCTTGGAGTTGATTCCAATTCCTAGCGACCCTGTGTACAGCAGAGGGAACCCTGCCTGGTCTTTCTGTGTCATCTTCTTGAAGCTGGGTACGTGAAGGTTACTATAAATATTCAATAAGATTACCATATAACCTTGCTATGAAAAGAAGTTAATCTTGTCAAATTGCTGTTTTCTTGTTTAACCTGAGGGATGATTCAAGGGTCATAAGGATTTATGAGCTTGTTTTACGGAAGAAAAAGAATGCCTTCAAGAATCACCAGATAACCAGACCCAGCTGCCATTGACACCCAGAAGTCAGATGGCCCAAGGGTTTATCTGGAGTAAAAGAAACGTTGATTACCCCTTTGTTTCTCTGCAACTCCTCCTGCCACACCCCTTAGCTCTATAAAACTCCCTGCTTTCTTCTCTTGTTAAGGTGGATTTGAGAGAACCTATGCTCCCACCTTCTCATTTTGGCCAATTTGAATAAAACTTTCTCTATCTCCAAGCACTGATGTCTCAGTGATTGGCTTACTGTACATCAGGCACATGAACTTGAGATTAAGAGGTTCAGTATCGTTTACCTTCTGGTGCTATATCAGACAATGCTTCACTGTATTCACAAGGTTTTCTTGGCCAATTTTTTCAGAAGTGTGTGGCCAGGTCCTTCTTCCTACTCTGTCTTAGTCTGGAAGCTCTGCAGAAACCTCTCCACCATGGTGACCTTGCTGGTATTTGAAATCCCAGTGGCATAGCTTTCAGCATCACAGCAACATGCTCCACCACAGTATGACCACCAACAGATGGGTGGTGTGGTTCCCTGACTGAGAAACAAACCTGGGCCTGAGGTGGTGAGAGCACCAGATCTTAACCACTAGACCAGCAGGCCTGGCTATGTAATGTAATCTTTACAAGACTGTTAGATAGGTATTGTTAAGCTCATTTTATGATTTAGGAAACTGAGACTCAGAATGTTGAACTGACTTGCCAAGGCTGAAACCGGGGGCTGACTTGCTTTAACTATACTCAGTTAGTTGTCTGTTTGCAAAAGTAGTTAGATAAGGCGTTACTAAAGCCCGCCCTGTAGATAGCATCTCTGACCTTGGGTCACCATGGTAATGGGTGCTCAAGCTTTTCAGGAGCTGAAAGTTGACTCTTTGTCCAGTTCACGCCAGTTAAGACCACTGACTCATCAACTGGGCCTGCGTGGATGACTGACAGGTGACACTTTGACATCAAGGGGCCAAAAACTCCACCCTCAGATCGTGGTAATGCCACCATTTTGTAAACGTATGTCCTGTGAAGAGCCATGAAGCTTGACTGCACATGTGCAGATCATCAATTGCCTCACTTCTCCTCAGCTCCAGTCCTCTATTTCTGCACTTCAGACCACCCTGACTCTCTATGCCATAAATGTCCCTAACCCCCATTTTTGGGGGCAGCAGCTTTGAGATTTTTTCTCTTGTCTCTTCATTTGATTTCCTTGTGAATAAACCCTTTCTCTCATGCCAGAATTTATGGGATACAGCAAAAGCGGTTCTAAGAGGGAAGTTTATAGCGATACAGGCCTATCTCAACAAACAAGAAAAATCTCAAATAAACAATCTAACAATGCACCTAAAGGAACTGGAAAAAGAAGAACAAACAAAGCCCAAAATCAGTAGAAGAAGGGAAATAATAAAAATCAGAGCAGAAATAAATGAAATAGAGACCAAAAAAACAATAGAAAAAATTAATAAAACCAAGAGCTGGTTCTTTGAAAAGATCAACAAAATAGACAAACCTTTAGCTAGACTCACCAAGAAAAAAAGAGAGAAGGCACAAATAAGTAAAATCAGAAATGAAAGAGGAGAGGTTACAACAGACACCTCAGAAATACAAAAGATTATAAGAGAATACTATGAAAAACTATATGCCAACCAATTCGACAATCTGGAAGAAATGGACAAATTCTTAGAATCATACAACCTTCCAAAACTGGATCAAGAAGAAGTAGAGAATTTGAATAGACCAATCACCAGTAAGGAGATCGAATCAGTAATCAAAAACCTCCCCAAAAATAAAAGTCCAGGACCAGACAGCTTCCCTGGTGAATTCTACCAAACATTCAAAGAAGACTTAATACCTATCCTTCTCAAACTCTTCCAAAAAATTGAGGAGGGGGAAGCTCCTAACTCATTCTCTGAAGCTGACATTACCCTGATACCAAAACCAGACAAGGACAACACAAAAAAAGAAAATTACAGGCCAATATCACTGATGAACATCGATGCAAAAATCCTCAACAAAATACTAGCAAATCACATACAACAATACGTTAAAAAGATTATACACCATGATCAAGTGGGATTTATTCCAGGTATGCAGGGATGGTTTAACATTCACAAATCAATCAACGTAATACACCACATTAATAAAATGAAGAACAAAAATCACATGATCATCTCAATAGATGCAGAGAAAGCATTTGACAAGATCCAGCATCCATTTATGATAAAGACTCTGAATAAAATGGGTATAGAAGGAAAGTACCTCAACATAATAAAGACCATATATGAGAAACCCACAGCTAATATCATCCTCAATGGTGAAAAACTGAAAGCTATCCCTCTAGGAACAGGAGCCAGACAAGGATGCCCACTGTCACCACTCCTATTTAACATAGTATTGGAAGTCCTGGCCAGAGCGGTCAGGCAAGAGAAAGAGATAAAAGGGATCCAGATTGGAAGGGAAGAAGTGAAACTGTCACTATTTGCAGATGACATGATTTTATATATAGAAAACCCTAAAGAATCCACCAGAAAACTTTTAGAAGTGATAAACGAATATGGTAAAGTTGCAGGATACAAAATCAACACACAAAAATCAGTTGCATTTCTGTGCACTAACAACGAAGTAGCAGAGAGAGAGATTAAGAATACCATCCCATTTACAATTGCAACAAAAAGAATAAAATACCTAGGAATAAACTTAACCAAAGAGGTGAAAGATCTGTACACCGAAAACTATAAAACATTTCTGAAAGAAATTGAAGAAGACGCAAAGAAATGGAAAGATATTCCGTGCTCTTGGATTGGAAGAATTAACATAGTTAAGATGTCCATACTTCCTAAAGCCATCTATAGATTCAATGCAATCCCTATCAAAGTTCCAACAACATTTTTCACAGAAATAGAACAAAGAATCCTAAAGTTTGTATGGAACAACAAAAGACCCCGAATAGCTAAAGGAATCCTGAGAAAAAAGAACAAAGCTGGAGGTATCACACTCCCTGATTTCAAAATATACTACAAAGCTATAGTAACCAAAACAGCATGGTACTGGCACAAAAACAGACACACAGATCAATGGAATAGAATTGAAAGCCCAGAAATAAACCCACACATCTATGGACAGCTAATCTTTGACAAAGGAGCCAAGAACATACAATGGGGAAAAGAAAGTCTCTTCAACAAATGGTGTTGGGAAAACTGGATAGCCATATGCAAAAAAATGAAAGTAGACTCTTACCTTACACCATACACAAAAATTAACTCCAAATGGATTAAAGACTTGAATGTAAGACCTGAAACTGTGAAAGATCTAGAAGAAAACATAGGCAGTACGCTCTTCGACATCAGTCTTAGCAACATCTTTTCAAACACCACATCTGACCGGGCAAGAGAAACAATAGAAAAAATAAACAAATGGGACTACATCAAACTAAAAAGCTTCTGCACAGCAAAGGAAACCATCAACAAAACGAAAAGACAACCTAACAATTGGGAGAAGATATTTGCAAACCATACATCTGATAAGGGCTTAATCTCCAAAATATATAAAGAACTCATGCATCTCAACAACAAGAAAACTACCAACCCAATTAAAAAATGGGCAAAAGACCTGAACAGACATTTCTCCAAAGAAGATATACAGATGGCCAACAGACACATGAAAAGATGTTCAAAATCACTAACTATCAGGGAAATGCAAATCAAAACTACAATGAGATATCACCTCACGCCCGTCAGAATGGCTATAATTAACAAGACAGGAAACAACATGTGTTGGAGAGGTTGTGGAGAGAAGGGAGCTCTCATGCACTGCTGGTGGGAGTGCAAACTGGTGCAGCCACTATGGAAAACAGTATGGAGATTCCTCAAAAAATCAATGATAGAACTACCATATGATCCAGCTATTCCACTGTTGGGTATTTATCCAAAGAACTTGAAAACACCAATTTGCAAAGGTACATGCACCCCTGTGTTCATTGCAGCCTTATTCACGATAGCCAAGACTTGGAAGCAACCTAAGTGCCCATCAAGGGACGAATGGATAAAAAAGCTGTGGTATATATACACAATGGAATACTACTCAGCCATAAGAAACGATGAAATCCAGCCATTTGTGACAACATGGATGGACATTGAGGGCATGATGCAAAGTGAAATAAGTCAGAGGGAGAAGGTCAAATACTGTATGATTTCCTTCATTAAGTAGTAGATAATAACAACAATAAACAAACACATAGGGACAGAGATTGGATTGGTGGTTACCAGAGGGGAAGGGGGGAGGGAGGAGGGTGAAAGGGATAATTGGGTACATGTGTGTGGTGATGGGTTGTAATTAGTATTTTGGTGGTGAACATGATGTAATCTATGCAGAAATAGAAGTACAATGATGTACACCTGAAATTTTTACAATGTTATAAACCAATGTTACTGCAATAAACAAAAAATTAAAAAAAAAAAAATAAAAAAAATAAACCCTTTCTCTGCCGCAAGCTCATCATCTCAGTGATTGGTATATTGTGTGATGGGCAAAACGAACCAGGTTTGGAAACAGGACCACACAGCAAGTTAAGTGGTGGGGCTAGGACTTAAATTCAGATCTAACTTGACTCCCAGGCTCATTTTCCAACTCCTGTACTAGCTTGATCCTAACAAGGGAGAATATTAAATAGAACTGCAAAGAATGTGGTCATATCCATGTTTTCCCACCTTCTGTCCAACGACTGTAGTAAGTGATGTGCTCATGCTAAGCTCAGCGCGTGTAGTAGGCATCCCTGTGGCTCACCACCATCTGGTTCTCCTTCCTTTCCAGGCACATGGAAGAGTGTACATCTTAGCCCCTTGTTATTGGGTGAGGCTGTGTGAATAATTCAAGCAGCTGAAATGCAAGCAAAAGTAACATGCCACTTTTGGGCTAAGGCAATAAAATCATGATTCTCCTATTTCACCCTTCCTCTACTGTGCCAGTTGTGGAGGGAGGTCTTGAATTGAGATGTCAGGGCCAAAAGACTGAAGAAGACTATTTGCTGAGTCACTATATGGAAGACAACAGCTCTGAAGAGTTGGCCGGGTCCTGCAGTGGACTTCACGTGAGCAATATTCTTGTATTGTGTTAAGCCACTAATATTTGGAGATTGCTGGTTACCATGTTATAAACCAAACCTATGCTACATCACATCTGAGGAACATCCAATCTATACCTGGGGCACTCACTAAAAGATTCTTGGAAGAGGTAACAACTAAGTTATTGCTAAGGATGTACAGAGGTTAGATAAGTGCAAGTTAGAAGAACAAGGAGAACCAGTAGAGAGTTCACCATACATGGATGTTTAGAGAAGGAATAAGATGGCCTATTCAGAGAAGAATGTGGCAAGTCACTTAGTGTCAGTGGACATTGCCTTTGTCATAAAGTAAATGTGTTCACACACATAGGTTCTCGTTCTGTGTTATCTATTTTGTTTCCATGATATATATGTTCAAACTCATTAAAATAACAGACTTCCTTCATTATGATACATTTAATATCTGTTATGAGACATTCTCTCTTATTATTCCCTCACTATTTATTTCTCCTTTATTGTTTATTCTTTGAGAGAAACTTTAGGAGCTAAAGTCAGTAAACTGATAAAAGCTTTATACTTATATGTTTCTTATTCCTGCTGTAACAAACTAACATGAAGTTAGTGGCTTAAAATAACATGAATTTTACCATTCTGAAGGTCAGAAGTCTGAAACCAGTTTCACTGAGCTAAAATCAAGGTGTCAGCAGGCCTGAATTCCTTCTGGAGGCCCTAGGGGAACAGCTCTTTTCTTACCTTTTCCTGCTTTTAGAGGCCGCCTACATTCCTTGGCTTGAGCCGCTTCTTCCGTCTTCAAAGCACGTCCTCCAACCTCTGCTTCTGTCCTGCTCTGATTCTGATCCTCCTGCTTCCTTCTTACAAGGACCCTTGTGATGATGTTGAGTCCACCCAGATAATCCAGGATAATCTTCCAATCTTGAAACCCTTAACTTAGTCACATTTGCAAAGTTACTTTTACCGTGTAAGGTAACATAGTCTCAGGTTCTGGAGATTAAGAAGTGGACATCCTTGGGGGAACATTATTCAGCCTACCACAATACCTAAAGGAATTTTGAGCAAGGTCATGAGCAAAGAGTGATGGAGAAAGAAAGACCTAAAATAAAAACATAACAATACTGGAGTGGAACATAAAGGAAAAGAGTAAAAAGAACATGATGAACAGAGGAGGAGGGCACAAGATTTGAAGATCAGTGACCAAATCAGGACCAAATAGACAATTTCCTGGTCATAATGTGCTAAGGATTGATTTTCTCCCCATATCATTAGTGAGGAGGGGCATTAATAAATTAATAAATAGACTCAAATTTATATCACTAATAGATTGCTATATAATTATGCTTTAACTGTGTACTTTAGTTAGAGATAACTGCTGGTGTAGAGATAACGACTGGTGTAGAGATAACTGCTGGTGTAGAGATAACTGCTGGTATAGAGATAACTCCTGGTGTAGAGATAACTACTGGTGTAGAGATGACTACTGATGGTATAGAGATGACCACTGGTGTAGGGATAACTGCTGGTATAGAGATAACTACTGGTGGTATAGAGATAACTACTGGTGTAGAGATAATCTACTGGTGGTATAATGATAACTACTGGTATAGAGATGAGTGCCTGTATAGAAATAACTTTTGTTTTTAGGAAACATGGGAATAGAGAAACAAGTAACTGACACCACAAGGAAGCAGAGAGACAAATATAGGATGACAGGCGTTCTTGAGCAGTGTGGCTCACATTTAATGGGCGTACAACTCACCCGGGGCTCTTAAAATGCAACTTCTGAGCCAAGTAGGTCTGGGATGGACCCAGAAATTTTATATTTCAGATAAGCTCCCCAGTGATGCCAGGACTGCTAGTCAACAGACTATATTTTGAGTAGCAAAGGTCCAAAAAGCCACTAACTTGATTTATCCAACAAGTTAATGGTATGAAACAAAAACAGCACAGTGGAGCAGTGAGAGACACCGCCAGCCAATGCAAGGAATAGTGCTTGTTTGGATCCTGGTACGAACAAATGAATTGTAAAAAAATACTTTTCTGAGACAATTGGACACTTTGATTCTGAACTGGGTTTTACATAATTCCAAGAAATTCTTGTTCATTTTGTCAGGTGAGATAATGGCTTACTGGTTACACAAAATAATTCCCATATACTTTGTAAATGCATATTGAAGTATGTAGGAGGGAAATGCTTTAAAATACTTTAGTAAAAATGTAATAAATGAAAATATTGATAACTGTTAAATTTGAGTCATGGGTGAATGGGGGCTCTCTCTATTTTTCTTTCTACCTGTATGTAGAAAGAATTGAAATAATTTTAAGAAAGAAAAATTTCAAGTATGTATGGTAGCTGAGGGTGATGGTGCTAATTATTGTGTCTACCAGTCAATTAAATTTTTCCTATGAATTCTACTCATTCTGGCCCTCTAAATCCACTATAAATGAGTAAGCCATAGTTAAAAGTTAAGACTCAGTGTTGTACATCAGCAAAAACATATGCCACCTTGGATGGCATATGTTAGCAAACTAATGTCACCTTGGATGAATCAGTCCACTTCTTCAGGAAGCACAACAATATTTAATTATCAGTTGAAGATTTATTATCTCATCACTAGCCAGCCAACTAATTATCCTGGTAGTTTAAGGGAACACATTCCTGGCTCTCTACTGATTCCTTATCGTTTATAAAAATTAGACGTATTGGAACTTTTTTTTCTCTTTTTGGGCTGTTCCAGGACACTGTAAAACTACAACTTAGATGTGAATTAATTTAAAAGAATAAGTAGATAAGTAAGTAAATCATTTTAGGAAGTGGCTATCCCAATCTGACCCCTGGTTCTAAGAGAATCTCAGAAATATAACTGGACCTTTCTCTCATTCTTTTCACAAAAATAAATTACAGAGGGATCAAAGCTTTAAAGATAACAACATAAGGGAATTATTTATAATCTTGGAAAGGATAAGACCTTTTAAGGCCAAATACTAAATTCAATAAACCATGAAGAAAAGGATGAATAAATTTGTCTATGTAAAATTTTAAAATTCTGCTCAGGGGAAAAAAAAACCATAGACAAAGTCAAACATAAATGAAAAAACTGAAAGAATATTTGCAATACATATGACAAACTAAAGGCTATTTTCTAAATACATGAACACTTACAAACCAAGTAATAAAAAACAAACAATTCAATAGAAAATGAGGAAAGAACATAACCATAAAAAAGTCTTAAAAACCTAAGAAAAGATATTCATAATCTTTAAAATGCTAATTAAAACTGTGATGAGAAAACATTTTATCCTAATCAAATTTGTAAGCATCAAATAGTATGATAGTACACAGTGTTAGTGAGGTTGAGGGGAAACAGGAATTCTCATAGACTGTTGAGAAGAATGAGTACAAATTCTTTTGGAGGTAATTTGGCAGTATCTAACAATACTTAAAATGCCCATTTCCTTGACCAGCAATTCTACTTCTAGGAATTTTCGACAGATATATTCGCATAGATGCTCCAAGGAGTATGTACATTAATATTTCCTTTGGTATTATTTATAATAACAAAAGAAAACCCCCGAGAATATCTTAAAATCCATTAATAAAAGACTGGCTAAATAAATCATTATAATTATTATTTATTCATTATTATTTACTTATTCAATGGAATATTATGTAGTTATTAAAGTTAATAATATAAATCTATGTATTTATCTATGATATGTATCTACAAAATCATATCATAGCTGTATGGAAATATTTTGGGGAGGGAATTTCTGAAAAAATGATTTTTAGACTCTCCCTGGTTTATATTTATGAGTGATCACATCTTGGTTTAGGTATAACTATGTAGACAAATTCTTGTTTTTTAACCCTCTTACTTAAAATCCCTGGGAGAGATGTTGAAGTTAAAACAG
This sequence comes from Ceratotherium simum simum, assembly GCF_057802395.1. Taxonomy (NCBI): domain Eukaryota; kingdom Metazoa; phylum Chordata; class Mammalia; order Perissodactyla; family Rhinocerotidae; genus Ceratotherium; species Ceratotherium simum. The sequence continues at coordinate 49,923,279 of NC_141918.1, read as the reverse complement.
AGAGAGGAGATTGCTTCAGGCTGAAAAAGTCCCAGAAAACATCACGAGATCAGGAGCTAACCTTTATGTTTGAGTCACAGTTTCATGGGAGCTGTTAAGATATCCAACTATACCTCCAGATCCTTACAGATGTGGAACTGGAGGCCCAAGAATATTTATGGAACCAGTAATATCTGGTGCTCATTTGCATTTTACATGGAGTGTTAACAAGTTTTAAAGATTATATACTTTAAATTAATTTTAATTTGACTTTAAAGGCACTACCACATGTATAATTCATTAATGATTTGCATTTTTCTCTGAAATGATACTAACACTTTGAAGAAGAGCTGTTTAAATCATCAGAGACTTGTTGCTCATAATTACAGGTTATTTTGAAAAAAGAACAACTGTTTTTGGTACAGTGTCTAGGTTGCTATGGTTGTTAAAGAAATTTCTTTTATGAATCACAGTGATAAAGTTGAAAGTAAGATCACCAAGATATCTGTAAATATAGTCACCTATGCTTTGAAGGCAGTTATGGAGGTAATTCATTGTAGTCTAACCATCTGTTTCCATTTAGGACCACAAATAAACCTTCAAAACCACGGGGCATATCATTTGTTTCTTGTGCACTGGGACTTTTCTCACAGACTTTAGATCATGCACTTAATAGGTGCCCAGTAAATACACAAATTGACTAATTGTTTGAGGAGACTAGACCAGGTGGAAAGAGTTTGGTCCTTGGAGTGAGACAGACTGGATTCCAAGCCTGGCTCTTCTACTCACTAGCCTGGTGACTTAGAGCAAGTCAGTTTTCTTATCTATGGATAAAGTATTTCTCCAGGCTTCGCCAATGTTTTTCTGTGCCATTTTGGGCACATATGGAAAATTTCATAACCTCAGTATCTTGTGCACTTCTGCCCAAGTGCTTCTGGAAATCCTTACGGGGACTCACACAGCAAATTTGCCACTTTCCGGTACCACCTTGCTCCGAGGGCACTGCAGTTCTCCACTGCGCCCCGCGCTGCCCAGGGTGCCAGCCCTGCTTCTGTCTGCACTAGGCACCTCAGCAGCACCGTTACCCTACCAGGGTCAGGAAGTCCCTGGGGCTTACTCTGCATGCTGCCACTCAACCTCTAGTCCTGGTAGCCCTTCTGCTGCTCCCCTAGGCGCCATCCCAAAAGACTGCACTCAGGGGTCAGGCGTGGTGAGGAGGTGCCCCACCCCTGGGCAGTGCTTTCTGTTAGAGTTCTTCAAATGTGGTGCTTTTGTATACCTGTGACAGAGCTCTTTCTTTCTCTCTTTCTTTCCTTCCTTTTCTTCTTTCTCTTTCTCTTTCCCTCTCTCCCTCTCTCTTTTTCTTCCTTTCTTCCTTCCTTCACTCCTTCCTTCTTTTCTTTTTCTTTCTTTCTTCCTTCTTTTTCTCCCTCTCTCCTCCCTTCCTTCCTTCCTTCCTTTCGTCCCTTCCTCCTCCCTTCCTTCCTTCCTTCCTTCCTTCCTTTCTAATTTACAGACACCCTGCTTTCTATGAGACTAAGATGTCAGTAGACGCTGTGCTAGAAGTTAATGTCAAGTGATAAATCTCATACTGTATTCAGAATTCCCTTTCCTCTTCTAACTATTTATTACTGATTCAGCTCTCTATGTTTGGGCCCTCCTTCCCTTAGGAAATTCTTTCTCCCAGAACACACTTCAGCCTCCATGAAAATAGAATTGTGTTGGCCCATATAACCAGTTTGCTCTATATTCCAAATGATTGTAGACAGTCTATGCTCAAAGCGAAATCCCCATTAAACACAGAATATATGCAGTGATACCAAAATTATAAGACCGTTATAATATTTTACAATCTTCCTAATAGGGTTGTTGGAATTTTAAAACAATTTCTGACACTGTGAAAGCAGTCAATAAATGTTAGCTAGTGGTGTGAATAGTAGTAGATGGAACTTTTTATTATATTTGTATGATTAATTTAAGATGATTGTTACTTAGTGTCTTACTAATGTTCAATATACATTTCTTTTTGTGAGGAAGATCAGCCCTGAGCTAACATCCATGCCAATCCTCCTCTTTTTTCTTGCTGAGCAAGACTGGCCCTGGGCTAACATCTGTGCCCATCTTCCTCCGTGTTATATGGGACGCCGCCACAGTGTGGCCTGACAAGCAGTGCATTGGTGTGTGCCCGGGATCCAAACCTAGGCCGCCAGCAGCGGAGCACGTCCACTTAATCACTACGCCACAGGGCTGGCCCCTTGATGCATTTTTTTTTTTGGGGGGGAGGAAGACCAGCCCTGAGCTAACATCCGATGCCAATCCTCTTCTTTTTTTTTTTTTGCAGAGGAAGACTGGACCTGGGCTAACATCCATGCCCATCTTCCTCTAGTTTATATGGGACGCCACCACAGCATGGCTTAACAAGCGGTGTGTCGGTGAGTGCCTGGGATCCGAACCAGCGAACCCCAGGCCGCCGCAGCGGAGCACATGCACTTAACCGCTTGCACCACCGGGCTGGCCCCCCTTGATACATTTTTAAAAAGTATTTCTATTTTTTGATATTTAGTTTTTTACTGCATCCTTTTCTATCAATAGCTTATAGGCTAACTAGGGAACAAAAGAAAATTATGCTTACTACATACAAGTTAAAAACTTTTAGAGGAGTTACTTTCTGATTCAAAATTTTAACAAAAATTGTAACTGTAAATTCTTAGCTATGAATACACTAAAAGTAAGTTGTTTGATTTGAAAAATAAAAACCTACCATAGAGATTTAATTAATTAATAAATGTATATCAAGTGCTGTCTGCCTAGCAATAAACTCAGTAAGATAGGAGAAATAAAAGAGTTAAAACACTCGAGGCCAGTCCTTCTCAAAAAATATAGGATAGATCGGGCCAGCTCCGGTGGCCTACTGGTTAAGTTTGGCGCTCTCCATCTTGGTGGCCCAGATTCAATTCCCAGGCATGGATTTACACCATTCATCTGTTGGTGGCCATGCTGTGGTAGCAGCTCACATACAAAATAGAGGAAGATTGGCAACAGATGTTAGCTCAGGGCAAATCTTCCTCAGCAAAAAAAAAAAAAAAATATATATATATATATATGTATATACATAGGAGAGATAAGATTAAATTTAAAAATAAAAAATGATAACTAATAGCTAACCCACATGGTAATTAAAAGTCTACAATAGGATATTAGGGAAAAAGTATGGCAAGAAAGGCTGAATTAGTCACATACAGCTTGATGGAAAGAGCAGGACTAGCAAAGAAGTCAATGAACGAATTTAACCAGGGGGAAGATGAAGCATGGAATTGTGGAAAGTGTTTTGGCTAAACATTCATAAGGCATGATTTCTGGTTTTGATTCCAACTTTATCCAGTTGGTGAGACTTTCAGAAAATCATTTAATCTCTATTATTATTATCTCTATTATTTCAATTATAAAAATGCAGTACCTCATTTTTAGAATGAGGAGTTGCACAGATTATTTTAAAGTATTTTCACAGCCTTAAAAACTCTATAATTGTGATTTCAAAGGGTTGAAATAATGCAGAGTTTATTTTCAGACCACAATGAAATTAAAATAAAACTTGATAACAGAAAGATAACTACAAAATGTTTGGTAATTGAGCAACACACTTGTAAATAGCCCATTGGTCAAAGAAGAAATCACAATGGAAATTAGAAAATACCTGGAGTGCAGCTAAAGCAATACTGAGAGGAAAGCTGGTAGCACTCATTGCTTATATTAGAATGGAGGAAAGATCTCAAATAAACAGTAAGAGCTCCCTCCTCAATAAAGAAGGAAAAGAGCAAAATAAACTCAAAGCAAGCAAAAGAAAGGATAATTAAGAGCAGAAATTATTTAAATTGAAAACAGGGCAACAATAGAGAAAAACCAATGAAACAAAATGCTGTTTCTTTGAAAAAATAAATTGATAAACCTCCAGCAAGATGACAAAATAAAAAGAGAGAAGACACAAATCACCAATATTAGGATTGAAACCAGGGATATAACTACCAATCCTCAGCCATGAAAAGGATCATAGGGCAATACTACAAACAACTTTATGCTTATAAATTCAATGACTTAGGAGAAATGGACCAAGTCCTAAAAAATCACAAACTACTAAAAGTCAACCACAATGAAATAGATAATCTGGAAAAGTCCTATAACCACCAAAGAAATTGGAGTCATATTTTTCAAAAGCTCTCAGGAAAGGAATCTCCAGTCCCAGATAGTTTCACTGGAGAATTCTTCCAAATATTTGAAGAATTAACACCAATTTTATACACTCTCTTCCAGAAAATAAAAGAGGAGGAAAACTGCCAAACTCATTTTATGAGACTGATATTAACCTGATACCAAAACCAGATAAAGACAGCTCAATAAAAGGAAACTGCAGACCAATATCTCTCATACACTTAGATATAAAGATCCTTGACAAAATACTAGCATATTGAATCCAACAATATATAAAAAGAATTATAGGCCGTGACCAAGTGGGAGTTATTCCAGGTATGCAAGGCTGGTTTAACATTTGAAAATCAATATAATTCATTATGTCAACAGGCTACAGAAGAATAATCATATGATCATATCAATTGACACAGAAAAAGCAGTTGACAAAATAAAATACCCATTCATGACAAAAACTCTCAATGAGTTAGGAATAGAGGGGAACTTTAAATATTTAGGGAGAGAGAAAAATAAAAGGGTGGAAAAGAATATACTATGAAACAATAAAAATAAGAAAGCTGGCATGACTATATTAGTATCAAACAAAGTAGATCAAAAGACATGCATAAGAATGTTCAAAACAGCTTTATTCATAATAGGCCAAAACTGGAAACCCACATGCCCATTAATAGCAGAATGAAAAAATAAATTTCTGTGTATTCATTCAATGGAATATTAACAATAATAAAAAAGAACAAGTTACTGGAATGCAACAACAGGTTTATACGAACATGAGCAAAAAAATAACATACATTGCTACAGACAATCACACAGATGAATCTCACAGATTTAAGTGCATAGATTGTTTGATTCCATTTATATGAACTTCAAGAAGAAGCAAAATGGCTCTACGGTAATACAAGTCAGAACAGTGGTTCCTTCAGGGGTACCAGCAGGAGAGGGCACAAGGGAGTCTTCTAGGTAGCTGGAAATGTTCTATATCTTGATCTGAATTCTGGGTTGCTGGGTGTATATATTTATGTTAAAAATCATCAAGGTGTACACTTAAAATGTATACCTTTTGCTATGTGTATGTTATAACTTCAAAAAAATATTTTAAAAGTCAATGGGATTTTATAAATTAAAAACTCAATAGTGCTATAACATTTTGAGTAAGTTAGATATGAATGATTACTAGACGGGTTGATCTGACTAGAGGGGAGAGTTGGTGTTGAGAGGTGGTGGGAACAGTAGTTGAGGGATAGAAAATTGATGGCCTTTGACTCACTGTTTGTCTGAATCCAGCAGTTAAATTATTCTCCTAATTTATTTTAAAAATAGATTAAATGAATGACAACTATTTATATTATCCCAATTTCTCCATTATTCTAAGTACTTTAGATCAGGCCAGTGCAGCTGTTGGGACCAAAGACTTGTACATCAGGACAAAAAAAGATTTTTAGAGAATTATTTACTAGAAACTATTTCCAAAAGAATATGAGCTAGCTAAATAACGATTTTTGAGGGCTCGTAAAATACCTTTGCTTCATGCCATTTCATAAAGCTGAATTAAATGTCTCACAGAGTCAAAGAAAAGCGAACTCATCCATTTAATGACATCTGGATCAGCTGGAACATCTGGGTTGGATGTTTAAAATGAATTTGCAACTAGAAAATGGCTTGTTTTTTCTTCCAATCCTGTTTCATTCATTACATTGGGGAAAGAGCTTAGGCAACAGCATCTGTTTCCATGAACACTGGGAGAGGAGTGCGTATCCACGAAACGTACAATCACAAACAGACAAGTCAGGGGACAGAGACTCTTCTAGTTTAAAAATGGAATGACGAAGCGGTAAAAACTAGAGGGATCCCTGAGCAAGAAGATTTGCTTTCAAGAACAATCATAGCAGGCAAGGAAAGACTCTACAAAGAATGACAATGGAGTACAGATCTCCTGAACTGATTCATCTTGTGTAACTGAAACTTTGTCTCCTTTGATTGACACCTCCCAATTTCCATTGATCCATCCCCCAGTCTGGGAGCCACTATTCTACTCCCTGGTTTTATGAGTTTGACTATTTTCAATGCCTCATAAAAGTAGGCTTATGCTGTGGGCCTATAGTTAACAATACTGTTTCATATACTTCAAAATTTGCCAAGAGGGTAGATGTTATGTTACGTGCTTTTACAGAAAAAAAATATTATAAATAAATAAATGGGACAGAAGGAAACTTTTGGAGGTGATGGATAAGTTTATGACCTTGATTGTGGTGATGGTCTCACAGATCTATACTTGTCTCCGAACTCATCAAGTTGTATATGTTAAATATGTACAGCTTTTTATATGTCAATCATACCTCAATAAAGTGACTTTAAAAAATAGAATGATAATAGATATACATGACAAAGAACAGTCCCTTCATTTTTACATGGCAGCAAATAGTCAAGATTTAGTACAGTCATCATTGGTTTTGAAAGATCTCTGGAGAACAATTACAAATGATTGTCTTGGATTCCAATATAAAGGGCATATAAATAGTTTAAATAACAAATTCTCGTAGGCTATAGTGTTACAACTACTAGCTACAGAAGAGAATCTGGGGTAAGGATCTCATTCCTAATTATGCTCCAGTACAAAAAGCCTGCAGCTCTATGGTTGAGCAGCAGTTCCATTAAGCAGCTCACCAAGGAAATCAAGGGTCCAAACCCTCTCCATCTTTCCAGCATGCCATCTGCAGCTTGTCTGCTTGGTGCTTACACTTGTCCTCATTGTTGCAAGGTGGCTGCTACACTCCCGGACATGTAGACACAAATTTGGCTGAAAAAATAGGAGTACTTCTAACTAAGCATCATTTTTTTTGTTGCTAAAGAAGACAACCTTTCCTGAAAGATTCCCAGCAGGTTTTTCCTTAGTCCCCTTGACTAGAATTGGGCTACATGCGCATGTACTTTACAAGATGCAGATGGGCAGGAAGGGAAGTATCTGATATTGTCAGCCTTCCTAGGAGGAGGAAAATTTTGTTATCAAGGAACAGAGTTGAGGAGAGAAAGTAACTGTTGGGTATATGACTGCCACACTCTCACTGTAAAAACTTGAGGAGAGGGGAGAGTGAGAGAATATAGTGGAATGGATGGGCATATGTATGGTTTCTTACAGAATTCGTTAGAACTCTAGCTCTGTATCATACTAGATCTGTAAGCTTAGGGTAGCCACTCTGATCCTTAGTTTGCTCATACAAAAAAGAATAGATAATGCATGTTATAAAATTTCTGTAAGAATTAGAAATAAAGGGTATACAAGCCTAGTGTGGTGCCTGATCCATATAATACACTCAATAAATGATACCCATTGTTACATTAAGGCAACTCTATTAGCACATGACTATTACTAACAGAATAGGGTTTCTGTCCAATTATACATTTAAACGTTTTCTTATTCTTAATACGTTCATCTTCACATTCTTTTATTTCCTCATTTCTAGGGCTGATGTTTTTACAGACTGATACGTATTTAAAAATTGTTTAATGGTATAGAAAAATTTCTATAAAGATTAATTGTTTAAGTATAAATATCAAAGAGTGGTGAAATATTAGTGCTAGAAATTCAAAAGCTCATTTTACTAAAAGAAGACCTAATACGCAGTAGGCATTTAATAATCTCAAGTGAATGAATGAAGTCCAGCAAGGCAAAGTGAGTTCCCTATGGCTAGCAGCTGAATACTGCAGTTCAATGAGAAGAAGGACTTTGAACAAAACACTGATTTAACATGGGAAATGTTATTAGTTGACTTCTAGTGTACACATGGTGGCATTAATTCAAAATTCCTCCCTTTTGCTCCTGGAAATCACCTTAGAGCTTCAAACCACTTGTTTTTTTTCCTTGAAACGGAGAGAAGCTAAATTTTCCAGACTCTGAAGTAGTGGCAAGGGAAATAAAATAGCTGAAGCTGAATGGGGAAATCAAGAAATAAGGAAAGACATGGAGAGAAGATACTACACAAAGATAAGATACCTTCAGATATCTGAAGGACCACAGAATTACATTTCTTAAAAATGAAAGACACCCACTGAAGTGCAACAGCTGTAGACAGGAACATTCCTGAATGCTTTCTGGCGGCAAGGAGCTGAGGAGGCAGAGGAAAATGGCATATTCACACAGGCAGCCATGTTTTCAGGAAGCAATTTGTCTCTGAGGCTGTGGAGGAAAGAGCCTTTATATTGATTAATATGACTTTCTCCATTGTCTGAGAGGAAACAAAGACAACATATCTTATGCCGGTGTTGAGGAATGAGTGTAAACAAAATATAGTCTGTTAATAACTGGAATATTAGACACTGGAATGGGATATTATATACACTGACATGCGTAAATTTCATGTTATGTGAAGTCTATCTCAATAAAGATGTAAAAGGCAGCAGGCTTTTGTTTAGTAGGTACAACTGCTTCTACAGCCTTTTGCACTGAACCTTCCAAGGGTAAGAGTACTTGGTAGACCCTCTGTTGAGAGCTTAGAGCAGGAGGGCAAAGCTTTGGACGGTACCCAATGTGTTATATTGTGTGTCCAAAGGTGGCGTTACTTCTGTGACTGTCTTTGGAAATGCCTTTAATAAATGTGCTAAGCTTGTGCCTCTTTTTGGTTTCCAATCTCACTGTGGTGCTGGTGATTTCAGTCTACACCCACAGTTGTGCATACAGGTTGCAGAGCAGCGTGGGGGCTCACGTGCATCTCCTCCCCCACCTATTGCCTCTGACTTCATTCCTGGGAGTGCCATGCTGTTTAGCATCAAACCCCACATTTGACCAGCGTTGGGTGATGTAACTGGGAAGCCCTCCTTTAGGTTGTGACCACAGAGCTTGTGTCTGGGCTTCCTCCCACAGCTTATGGGTCTCAGTGAGACTGTTTTGAACATGACATGACCAAAGTCTTTTTTTCCTCCCTGGATAACCTTCAGTATTATGTCAAGTTCTACTCAGAAGTATAACTTCTCTGGGAATGCCTCCTTGATAAAGGACTTGCGTTGAGACTGGTCCTCCTGGGCACCTTCACATCAGTGGTTCTCCATGTCCCACAGCTCATGTGCTTACAAGATGGGTCTAAACTGGTGATTTTTAGAAACTAGTGTAGACTATGTCAAATATCTTTTGAGTTTATCGTATTACTGTGCCCAGTTAGTGTGACTCTTCGGGTTTCTCACTTTTGTTCCTTGCTTTCTTGATCCTGTATAATAAGATAAAAACCTACATTTTGGAGTACATGTGTGTCTGTTGCACATACACGTATACAAGCCACTAAAAGTAGAGATGCTGAGGTCGTAAGACTCCAGCCAGTGCTCGAGATGTTCATAGCGGCAAAGTGTTAGATAAATTAGAGTGAAGGCACCGTCGCCTCTCTCCACAACGTTTCCAGACCCTATCCCTTCTCAGAAATGAGGTTTGGATGTATTCAAGGAAAAATGAAAACAAAGTTAACAAAAAGCTGTTTTTACTACAGTAAGACAAATGGCTTTGGAAGAGGTACTCTTGGGCCAATTAAAGTAAGTAATATTAGAGTCATGGAAACAGAGGAGCTCAATTCAGAGCCTCGTGTCCAAATCATGCTGTAGATTTAGCTCCCAACACTTTTATTTCCTTTCCTGAGTCATCTGATAACCAGCAGGGCCCGAGCTTATGGCTGTGGGGCATGCATTCTGTCCCCACCCAAGCTGTATTACCAAGTTTTCCAGGACAGGAAAATGAGGTCTGGAAAAGCAGATATCTGAACAGTTAGCTCAATTTTTGTCTTTTCAGAAGTCCCCAATACAATCCTGTTTTAAAAATCTAGTATTGAGCCCTGTATCACATGCTCTGTGAGCCAGACATATATATTTCTGCCTCTGAGGGCTGAGTTTAATCAAGTTTTACCCCCTGCTAGGGACCTAATATCAATTTAAAATTTCCTGATGCTCTGGGAATAAAAGCAGGATTCATTGTTAAGGTTTCTAGGAGGCATCTTAGCCAAACTGCTTATAAATGGAGCCTGGATCCTTTCTCTAAAGGCTTTTGTCCTTTACCCTCTCATCCCGAGGAGAGGCTGGCTTATTCCTGCAGAGCTCCGCCCATTGTTTGGGTCACGTTAATCTCTTCAGTGCCAGATACGGCCATGCTTGGTGGATCTTCCTTGCCTATCTCTCAACGCTGAGCCCCTGCTGGGATCTACATGATTGACAGGCTGAGAGTGGGGCAGACAGATGCCATCAGATGACTGGCACCCCTGGGGGACAAGCAGTGCACTTCCCGTTTGTTCCTCAGACACCTAATATTTTTCCTTGTTAATGAGGTTGGCCCCCAACGCCTCCATGGTGATTTTGTTTGTGTACATTTTGCACTACCAGGGGTATTAGTGAGACATGAGAAAAGAGGAATTAAGATGCTGAAGGGGCAGACCTGGAGAAGACACGACTCCCTGCAGCACAGCTTTGATCCAGACATTAGGTGGTCGCTTGTTGGGGCCACTGGCCACAGTTTGTATTCGAAAAAATTTGAAATGCTTTAAGTGACTTTTTAAAAATAGAGACAAAAAAGCAAATGTATCCAATTTTTCAGATTGGATCACAAAAGACCCTAAAGCAAAATGATTCATAGCAGTTCAAAATAACAGGCTGATCAAAAGTATATCAGCTGAATGCTAAAAGCATGTTTATGAATCTTGATATCAACAAGGTTGAAATCTGGCCAAAAATATTAGACGACACAATGAAGGGCACTTTATAATGCTACAGGATGTACTCCACACTAAATATATTGTGAATACTGATGAACCAAATGCTATAACAATCATAACAGAAACACGATACAGGCAGAAATATACAGAAACTCTAGAGACAGACAATTGTAATGCACTTCACCCAGACTACGATGGACACAGTGGTAGAAAACTAAGTAGAGACATCGAAGTGCTAAATAACCCAGTAGTGATATCGACCTAATAGTAATCTAATTCTATCATTCCTTCTTCAGGTATTAGCCAGATACTGCTATAAAAAGAAATTTCTCATCAACTACATGGTTATCCAGAGGTACATTTCACACAGGAAGGATAGGATAGACACCTGACTTTGTCGCTGTTGTCGTCTTATTCACCAGTTTGCAAAGTAACAGATTGTTCACTGAGCATCTTCCAAATGTGACGGACCCCATGGTTTTGTTTTATGTCATTATGAATTCATGATGTTAAATATACCTGATGTGTTTCCATTCATTACAGGTATTATTCATACTGATTTGTCAAATTGTCCATCTTTGTTCACTGGGAGCATTTCAGATTGATTCCTGAGTCCTTTTGACATGACAACAGTAATCTTTAATAGCTCCTGCAATTTGTAACATGACCGGGTGACTCAGGCTCATTTTATTCACTTCATGACCTAGGCCGGGAATCAGTCATTTCTGCAAGAACTCGTTCCTTTGGAAATAATTTTTAGAGATAATAACCTGGCTTCTAGGAGTGCTCAATATTTCTAGGCCTTTTTAGTGGTCAAAATTATATATATATATATATATTTAAAATAGATCAAAACTTATCATAATGGTATTTCAAATTCAAATTTACACTAGAGGAATTTTATTTAACCTTTTCAATCTCACGTTCTTGTCTGCTTTTTCCAACTCCTAAGATTCTATTTCCCAACATCAACATAATTAGTCATTTAATATACACACACGAGTCTCAAAAAAAAAAAAAAAAACCTACGCTACCACCACAGATATGATTACTGAAAACAGTTTACAATTTTGGGGGGGATTCTTTTTGTCCTTAGAGTGAATCCACTAGTGATGTATAGTCAGATTAAGGAGTTTTAAAGCCATTTGAAATAATTCCACTTCTGTGTGGTTATGCCTCCAACTTGATGTACTATTGTGTTCCTTTATTTCATTTTGTTTTCAGTTTTTAAGGATGGCTTTTTTTTTTTTTTTTGGTGAGGAAGATTGGTCCTGAGCTTGACAATCTTCCTCTTTTTGCTTGAGGAAGACCAGCCTGGAGCTAACATCACTAACATCTGTGCCAATCTTCCTCTATTTTGTATATGGGACACCACTACAGCGTGGCTTGATGAGTGGTATATAGATCAGCACCTGGGATCCGAACCCAGTGATCCATGGGCCACTGAAGCAGAGCATGTGAACTTAACCACTATGCCACCAGAGTGGCCCCAGGCATGGCTTTTTTAAATTTTTACTTTATTTTATGATTATGTGACATATTTACATGGTTTCAAAGTTAGATCTACAAAACTTGGTTTGTATATATACATATACACACACATTTTAAAAATATTTTTGTGTGTAATGATTTCTTATATATTTTCTAGAAGCTTAGCCTTGATCTTGGTTCTCCAGATCTCTCAGTGGCTCTATGAGCTACTGAATGTGTTTTTTTCCCCAAACATTTTTATTTTTATTTATTTATTTTTTGTGTGTGAGGAAGAGCAGCCCTGAGCTAACATCCATGCCAATCCTCCTCCTTTTTTTCCCCTTTTTCTCCCCAAAGCCCCAGTAGATAGTTGTATGTCATAGCTGCACATCCTCCTAGTTGCTGTATGTGGGATGCCACCTCAGCATGGCCGGACAAGCGGTGCATCGGTGTGCGCCCAGGATCCAAACCCGGGCCGCCAGTAGCAGAGCACGTGCACTGAACTGCTAAGCCACGGGGCCGGCCCCCCTGAATGTCTTTTTAATAAGCTCTTCTTCTGCTTAGTATGCTGGAATTGGCTTCTGTTGCTTGCAACTAAGACCCTTCACTGATCCTGGGAGAATGGCTGTTGGGGGGCAACCAACTCCATTTGCAGATTGATCTGTACTTCCCTGAGACTAGCTTTGCATGAACAAAATCTCAATAAGTGTCAGATTTGAGAGTTATTCAAGTGTCTGTTACACCTTTACCACCCTCTTACCTTGTCCTATATTCATGTAACTAAGGGATGCCACACAAGTTACTTGCCACAAAATAGAAAAAAGTGTGTCAGGACAGCATTTGGACTCTGCCTCTAGACATGGGAGAGGCTGGCATAAATTTTAGATGTCCGTCTCAGTGGGCGCCCCATATAATTTCTACCTTACCCTATTATGTACAGTTTTATATGCCTCAGGGCATCCCCTGAGGCCCATTCATGGCTCTGCTCCAAAGGAAGGTTGAGCAGCTTATATTCATCAGAGTCTCTCCTTATTGTGTCATGGCCACCAATGTGCTCTTGGAGAGTGTTTTCCTTTATTAGATTATAAAACATACAATGTAGTGGTGCCCTTCCTCTTGGCAGGTGACAGTGACCTCCCATCTAAACGGAATATCAGTTCCTCTCTTCGAGTCCAGTGTAAGTCTGAACTGAGATGTTATCACAGAGAAGTTGTGAGACAGTGCACTTTCTCTCATCTGTACTTGGGAACATATGGTACCCTGAAAAAAGTGGGAGGTTTGAATGCTATGGATTGGATCTGGTGGTGAAATATAGAGATGTCATATCAAAATAGCATTACTTGCTCCTTTTCCATCCTAAGAGTCCTAAAAATTTCTACACATTTCTAATCATGGTGTGGATTTTCTACTTGGTCTTTGGCTGCAGAAACACCTTTTAACTACTTTTCAAATTAGTCTAGCACCTTCCACACAACCTTAGTTTTTATAGAAGATGGCTATGCCTTAGGTTGTAATTCCCATTGTTCTGAGGTACATTTTCCTAGAGGCATTCAGAGGCATGCACCCTAAATATTCCAAATTCAAATGAATTTTGGAACTTCTACAGAGAGTTCACCCTGTGTGGGAATTCATGTAGCCCTTGAGAATGTCAGAGCGTTCCAGTCACAATGCTACTTTCCAAGCATGCATGCTAACATTCTTTGTGTCAGTGTTTCCCTAGAACATGGAGTGGAAGCAAAAACAGTGAATATTCACTGAGGGATCACTAGGGGCCAGGCATGGTTCTGTAGCTTTGTTCCACACAGTTCTACAGCATCATCTCAGTTACTCACAACAATCCTATAAAATTGGGGTAGCATTGTGCTATTTCACAGGTGAAAAAACTAAGACACAGAAATAGTAAATAATTTACTTAAGTACATAGCTATATGTACGTTATATAGCAAATGAAGGAGCCAGGAATCAAATCTAGACATTATGACTTCCAAGTCCATTCTTAACTACTACGCTTGCTGCCTTCTAATAGAAAATACTACAAGAGAAGAATCTCAATCATTTATATGTTTTTATGACACATAAAGTTAGTGAGGCTTCAAACTGTCTATTGTATGGAAGTTTTATTCTTTGTCAAAGGCATGAAATATTTTCCTCTAAATAGAATCATCCAATAAAGCTAAATTTGCAACCTAATTAAAATATACTTCCAACTTACTAGGAAGAAATTTAACAGCCTTATTTATATAGGAAAAGCACCATTATTTGAGATCTATCTTCTATTTTGTATTTGCAAACTGATTAAAATTTTGTTAGTCATTTATCTAATGAGAATTTAATGGTTACCTACTCTTTTTATCTAGGGTCATAAACAAAGAATTCTAAATCAAGTTGCAGACAATATATATTCATGAGACTATTACAGAATAAAACAACATACAAGTAACAGCAGATGAATTTTTAAAATTTTTATTATACAGTTAATGGTGTGTTTGTGGTCTACGTGTGTTTGTGTGTCTGTGCATGCATGCTCCTGTGTGTGTAACATAGACAGGAGACACATTTCTGCCTAACTATTGGATCTTGGGGGAAATTACTAAACTTTATTGAGCCTCCTGGTTTTTAAAAGGATTAGGTGGGAATATACACATATAATGTCTAGCTCACAGTATTTTCCATGGTTGAAAGAGCCCAGAATACGGTAAGAACTCAGTTCAAATCTTAGTTCTGTACTTAATAGTTATATGACTTTGTGCAAGCTATTAACCTTGCTGATCCTAAGTTTCTTACCCTGAAAAATGGAAACCCTACTGTAAGGAGGTTGTTAAGATTAAGTGAGAGGCTATATATAAAGTACACAGCCTCCAGCACTAAAAATATCAGATCTGATTCTCTCTTCCCTCTGTCTGGTGATTTCTCCTCTTTTAGAAAGGGATGGTAAGACGTGGGAGGTACAATTTGGAAGTAGAGGTGCCTCCTACTTTGGAGAAACCTTTGGCTCTGAAAGACTCAGCCAAGCTGGGTGGGTGGGCCCAGAGAAGAGGAAGCAGAGAGCAGAGGACTCAGATTCTAGATTTTAAAGAAAACAGGGCCTTAAAATTTCTGTCCGCATATCCAATCCAGCTCACCAGGACAGCACAGCAGTTAGGACCAGCTCGCCAGGACTGAAAAGCTGAGGTTCCTGGAATTGTAAGAGAGGAACAACTGGGGAGGAAGCTGTTCTTTACCTCCGTGGTGTGAGACGAGATCAAGACTAGTGGTCAAAGGCCTCAGTGCCGTGGTGCTGCGGGCTGAGCTGGTGCCATACTGACAACCGGCTGTTGACCCGAGACCTGCTCCCTGCACCCAGCGGTGCCCACTCTGACTCCGGCTTCTAAAGGGTTGCGGCTTAGCCACGGGAGCTCACCGCGCCTCCTAAGCTGAAGGCACACCGTCGGGCTGCATTTCCCCACATCTGACTCCTCACAGTGTGTCTCTAGGCTCCTTATTATGCCTTGGCTTCCTGATCTGGGCACAGAGGGAGTGCTCCTTTGGGGTCAGCTCTGGACATTCTTCTACAAGTCATTCCTGGAAGCTCAGCCTGGAGCCTGCTCTTCCCAGGTCTGTACTCAGCCAGCTCCTTCTCCTTGTTCAGAGACCTTCACTGCAAACCCGGATAAACTGTGGCCCTCATTCCCTGCCACTGTCTGTCACACTGCCTGCTTCATTTCCTTTATTGCCTCTGTTACTATCAAAGTGTCTTATTTTATTTGTTTACTTATTTGTGAGCATTCTTTCCCGCACCTGAGAGCAAGCTCTGGCAGAACAGGGACTTTGCCTGTATGTACAGGCCAAATCCGGCCAACCTCCTGTTGTTGTAAATAAAGTTTTATTGAAACACATCCACACCCATTTATTGACATATCCTTGGGAGATTTGTGCTATAACAGCAGAGTTGAGGGGTTGAGCCAGATAACTCTCTGGCTCACAAAGCCAAAAATATTGAGTATCTGGCCCTTCGTAGAGGTTTGCTGACTTGTGGTCTAGTTCACTATTCTAGCAATAGAACAGTGCTTGATACTTCATAGACGCTAAGTAATATTTGGTGAATAAATAAATAAGCATTAGACGGAGAAGTAAGGCCACCGGCTTCAGGGAAAACTTTCCCCCTTGGTTGTCTTTAGATGCTGTTGCATTGAAAGGTTATACTCCTGTGAGTAGCTGAAGAATCATAACAAATAATATTTACATGTATTTTCAGAGCTTTTTTCCACAGTTTTTTGTGGTTGGTGGTAGTGGTGGCAGTATTTGGTGGAAATCAGGACTAAGGTTTCTACTATATTTTCAGAGCTGAGTTAAAATAACTGGCTTTGGTCCAGGAATATATCAGCTTTCTTAAATATAATTATTTTCCTCTCATTAAAGTTATTTTAAAAGGTAATAAATATTCATTATTGAAAAGGTAGAAAAGGAAAAAATAACCTCCATCTCATTTCTCGGGGACAGATGAGAGCATCAACACTTTCCTTCTCAGTCTTTATTGCAAATAGAGGAAGTTTTTCAAAGTTGTGTTCATATTAATATGGAAAATTTTCCGCTTCGATTTTTAATGTAACATAAAAAATATATTTGTGTGCGTTAGTAAGGGTTCATTGCTTGTAAGTCAAAGAAACAAAGAAACAAGGGACCTTAAATTAAGTGAAAAAGGAAATGTATTAGAGAGATTTGAGGTAGCAAATAAAACCAAAATGAAGTTTAAGTAGCTGAACAGGCCCTTCAGGGGCCAACAAACCAGATCAGCCACAGCTGTTTCCAGCTTTGTGTCACTCAGATCAATATTTGAATCTCAGGCAAAGAGAATCTGACTGGCCCAGCAGGAGTCCTATGGCCACCGCCTCCCACCCCCACCCCCCCACCCCGGCCAGGTACTGGGGACACTTGATTGACAGTTCACCAAGGGCGAATGCAGTAGGAGAAAGGAGATGTGCCCCCAAACACCGAGGTGATGTCACCAAAAGGAGAGAACGGAATGCGGGCAGACAGATGTCCACTGTCATGTGTTATTATAAACTATTTGTAAATTAGTTGAGATTGTTTTTGAAAATGATGTAAAAATCCATGATTTAAAATGCTGGAAAGAATCTTTCTTTGCCTCTTCTCCTGCAGATGTCTACGATCACTCACCTCTTTTTCCATCTCCAAGCATTATTGCTTATTCCTCGTGGTCCACCTTTGACCCTCTTTGGTCATGTGGATATTTTATTAAGACCCTTTGAGACACTGCTGATTAGGTGCTTATTATACCAGGTGGGTTCATCAGCAACGGTGCCCCAGGGCTCCAGAGGAATTCCCCGCATCCTGTCATATGGTTTAAGGAAAAGGCTGTATTTGGGAAGAGGCAACTTCAGAGCCCATGTCAGTAAAAGAAGACAATGCAGGGCATCTCATCCTCCTCCCATTTTCCCCATGGAGAGGCATGCTAGGCCAGGAACTGTGCTGATAACACAGGCAGCCTGGGCTTGCATTCCAGGAGAGACACCTGATTCTTCTGCCCTCTCATAGAGCCAGTGTGAGGACAGCTTCATAGAGAAGTCATTCGTGCTAGCTGTGTACAAGATGTTGGCTGCCCAGCACAAGGGGAAGCCAGTGATGCTTTGGGGAGCTGAACTTGGGTACAATCTCTTCTGTTAAGAGAAGGGGGCCCTGGTCCCAGCTGGCTTGTCATCCAGGCAACCCAGTGGTGAGCGTGTAAGTTGGCATGTTATAGTTTTCTCAGGTCCAGGATGCAAATGTCTGCATTGTGGAAAGGAGAGAGAAGAAGTTCAGAGCAAAACTTCCCCCTCAAAACTTAAAGCAACCTCTGCATATAAGTGTGTGGTCTTTTACTTGGACAGTGGGATGTGCAGGCTGCTAGCATTTTTTTCTGCCACTAACTGTGAGACCTCAGACAAGTCACTCAGGCACTCACTCCTCCTGTCTCTCTCTCTCTGCCACAGTGTTTTCACCTGCAGTAGAGATTAGGTGGACAGCATACATCTTAGTAGCCTAAGATTTTACTGCTTTTTTAAAGCAGTAAAAAAGTCTGACCCTCATCAAAATGTATTTGTACCATTTCTATCTCCTGTATGGTCACTGGGCTGCAGCTTTGGATAAAAGTAAGCAATTCAGGACAGCTCAGAAGCTTAGATCAATCCAAAATTTACCGAGTACTAAATGCCAAGTTCTTTGTGAAGCATTAAGAACAGCAGAATGAGAAAGAGCTAGGAAAGAACTCTACACAGGGCTTACGCGAGTACAACAGAGCAGCAGGCTACTCTAAAACACACAGCTAATATATGTATTCAGAATAATTTGTATAATAATAATACAAGTTACCATTGAGACACATTTCATGTCAAATGGAATAGTGGACTCTTTGCACACATTATTTTATTTCATCCTCACTGTCCAGACCTCTTGACCTTCAGTCCTCAGTAGTCCATAACCAACAGAGTATTGCTGAATTGCTGAGGATAGAAACGTTTTAAAAAAAATCAACATAGCTTATTTTTTGTTTAATAGGGTACATGTTAGTCTCTAATTATAATAAAACCATAGTAAAGTTAAGAATGATAATGAAGCTTTTTTGATATTAAGTTTGAGTTTATTTGATTCCCCTTATTATCAGGGCTGAATAAAGTCAGGCAGTATTTTTTCACCTGCAATGTAACACCAATGGCTGCGTCTTCTCTTAGTCAACTTTTTGTTTGTGGTCATATTAAATTGACACAGGGGGAAAAGTCCCTCCAAATAATAAGTCACAAAACTTAAAAAAGTCATAAAAGGTAACAGGCTAAAATTATTGATTATGTAAATGACACAACACCGATATTTTCATCCAATAGAATAGACAAGTACTCAGAAGTACTGATTTCATAATGTAAACTGCCCATAATACTTCGGGTAATTTTTAAAGTCAATCATTTTCTTGCTTTCTCCTTAGCTGTGATTTGTGTAGGGGGGCGCAGAGCCCGGAGGTCTAACTCCTGCTTTATAGATTTCCAACAATTCCCCCATTTTCAGCTCCACACCCCATTTCTGCTTCCAAGAGAAACTCCAGTTCCTAACCTCCCTCTCTTCTGCAGTGTCCAGCAGCTGGCTTCTTGCTGTGCCCCTGACCCTAACACACAAACACTGCAGACGCTTCAGTTCCCACTTCCCCGCTCCCCAGAGTCAGTTGCCATTCACTGCCTATTTCCATCCTTCAAATCTATGAGCATCATTTGTCCTCTGCCAGCGATTTCTCTGTTCTCTTTGACCACTTGGCTTCTTTTTTCTTTATTTGCTGTTATTTTTTCAGTTTTCAAAAGCGAGTGGAGATTAACACACGTGTAATCCACCATATTTAATTGAAAGTTCTGCAACATGACTTTTAAACTAAATAGTTGAAAATGTTTTGCTATTAAATAAAATTCATAAACAATTTGTATACAAAGACTTGGAGAAATGAAATCAATGCATTTATTTAAAAATCTGTAATAGACATAACTAACCACTAATTTTGAGCATTTTGAAAGTGTAATTCAAAACTCATAATAATTGTTTAGGTTATGGGTTTGAAATTCAGCAATCTTACTTATTGGCTATTAAATTTGTTTACATCTCTACATCTCAACTACAAAATAAATATAATAATAGTACTACCGTGCCCGTGATTATATGAGATAGTGCCTGTAAATCATTTTGCACAGTTCCTAAAACCTAGAAATTGCTCAATAAATGTTATTCTTGTCACTGCTATCATTATTCTTAAGTACAAACTGAAAAAATTAGCCTCTGCTTATATAATTTGAGCTTTTTAACCAAATGTTACATTTACTTTTGTTTCAAAATTTTTCAAATACTGAGAAGTAATTATTTTATCCTTTAATTTTTGAGGAAATAATTGACAGACTCAGTTCCAATGTCTTCTTACTGTCTGGGAGTCTAAAAGCACCCAGTTTTAGCTGAATGTTTTGCAAACCTGAGGACATGCTCCAACTGGAAAATCTTTCTTTTAAAGTTTTGATTACTGATATTTTGTATTCAATCTAACGGTGACCTTATACTTAAAGATCTAGATTTCAGATCAATGAATGGAAATTTAAGAGAAAAATTACGTCACTAAGAAGCCACTATTAAATTCAAAACTCACTGCAACATTCAAGCTCAGTAGGAAATCAAATTATTGTCTTCAAACTCAGTGCAAGTACTTGGAACTGGTTTGTAAAATGCACTTGTAAAAATATCAGCCCTATATTAGAGCTGAATGATGAGAGCACTAGACACAACATGTTTTAGCTCTTACAGAAGACAGTATGACTACGTGTAGGCAAGTTATATAGTTTCCATGAAAATTGCATTTTATGGCATCATATACATTGTTGCTAGGCATAAATATATATATACACTTTTTCCATCAGTAGCTTATTTAACTCATTAGAGAAAAACATAGATGTTTCCATATTTATTGTAGTAAAGCCAAAATTGAAATTCAATTTGTTAATTTAAAGAACTATAATTTTTCCATTTCCTTTTAAAACTTATTGAAATTTCAAACAGTTTAGAAAAATACAGAAGGATTACAGTTCAAAGAAAAATGAGCTTTCAATCCCTGACATGACAGTGAGTGAATGAATATGAGGCTTAGACCAACCATTTCCATCTGTAGGGTAGACTCCAAGTAGTGTTTTCCTGTGCGTTCAAAGACAAACACCTTACATCTTAGGTCAAATTTGTTATGCAGATTTGGTAGTAATCAGGGACATGAAACTTTGGGGTGATGGAAATACAACAAAGGATTTCTTTGTATTTCTTTGTAAATTATTTTAATTTTTTAACTAAGTGAATGTGTTTCTAATATATTTTAATATTTAATATTAATATTTAATTAAATATTAATATTAAATAAATTAATATTTAATATTTTAAAAATATTAAAATATATTTTGTATTTATTAAAAAACAAAAAAAGAAGTCTGTCCTTTTACGTTAAGTGTTTGTTACATGGCTTTGTAAGTAAGCAGGAAAAATTATCTGATCAGCAGTGATTCAAATTCATGTAATTGCAATCCCTAATTGAAGATTTATTTCACAAAGATACTCTATGAATTCAGGTATTTTAAGCGACCTGCCCGTATTTATATCTAAATGTAATTAAACAACAAAACTAGTTCCAAAAATCCTATAGAATTATCCTAGACTGAACTTATGAATGAACGGGGCTTTATTCATGTTGTAGATGTATATGAAAAGATTACCCACAAACTCCACATTTTAAAGGAAGCAATTTGGTCTCAACTGCAGAAGCAATTAGCATATATTAGAGAGTAATGTTCCATAAAATTAATTTTTAAAATAAAGTTGATTTTTACATCTCGAGCACTAGATTAATCTCATATTCGGCAAGTCCGCTTCCATGGTGACAGAAACCAAGTGATTCTACTTCAGAGTTTTGATTAAAAAAAACAAACCAGCATATGCCAAAGTTCAAATGTCACCTTTCAGCCAGTCTTGGTTTTTAAAGTGATTCCTTCCTAAGAGGTCGCTGCTGAATAGACACTCAAGCAGATGCTTGACATTTATTCTTCTAGTCAACCCGGAATCCCTGGTGACCTCATTTGCTTTCCATTCACATCACTGGATTGCTGGGCCGATGGGGTGAAGCTTTCCTTAATCTGAAAATTAAATCAATTCCATTCCATTTTGAGCTTGAAATGTAAAGCATCTATGATCATGAACAATCAAATCAGAGAGTTAAGGTTATCTAATAATCAGGGACTTTATACAAGACGACAAATCCATTTAGAGACAGTTTCTCTTTCCTAGCAGCTTTCACAGTGCAAATCAGAACTCCTAACCAGCCTGTCATCTCCACGCTAGGCCCAAATTGACTAAGGATAATTTTTATGCTGACATCGCTCCTCACTCTAAAAGGGAAAGGTGAATCCTGGGTGACATCTGAACGCAAATTGCCCCATTAACTCAGCTAATACCTCGGTTTGATTTTAGAAATGAATAGACAGATTTTGGTTGCAGGTGTTTGTTTCTTTGAAAGAAATTAGAGGAAATGAAGAGTTTCTATTTTGCTCTCTGCCTCTTCTGTTCCTCATTTGTCTGTTTTCTCCCTTGGAAGTGGAGAACTACAAGTGAAAATTGGGTTGTGGAATATAAAAGAAGATTCTCACATCTCCCCTGCCCTGCACCTAGGTAAGCTCAGTCAATGCCATGTGACAAATTTAGGTCATTTTCCAGAGTTTGTAGAGGGTTCCGTGGCTGTGGTCTACCGTGGACTATGACCGAGTTCTCCTCATGCTATTTCCTTTTTAGACTTTGAAACCAAAAGCTTTCTGAGTGATCAGGGAGAAGGAGGGCGCTGGGTCCACACATTATGCTCTAACTCCCCCGTGGTTATGGATCTCATGGACTCACTGCACTTCAGTCCAATTACTGTCAGTATCACAAAGGATTTGGCTGGCTTTTGTACCCTGGGAGGTAACTTCTAAACCCTTGGAATTTGCCAAGTGATGGAAGTATCTTTGTTGTTATCTAACCAAACATGTCTACATAATGAACCCTCAATAAAACTCTGGACACTGAAGGTTGAATGAACTTCCCTAGTTGACAATCCTCTGAGTATTGTTACACTTCAATACTGGAAGGGGACCACGTCCTGAAGATAATGAGAGCTTTGCATGTGGAACCCTCCCAGACTTTGCCCTATGTGTCGATTCTTTTAGCTGGTTCTAATCTGTTTCTCTTTCCTGTAGTAAAACTGTAATCATACATACAGCACTTTCAGTGAGTTCTGTCTTTCTAGTGAATTATTGAACCTAAAGTGGTTGTAGGAATCTCCAAATTCGTAGCTGGCTGATCAGAAGTGAGGGTAGCCCTGGGTACCCCTGAACTTGCAACTGATTCTGAGTGAGGTCAGTCAGTCTTGAGGAGGACTGTGCCCTCAGACCCGGGGTCTGATAAACTCATTGTACTGTTCTTCTGAACCATGCCTGTCTTCCAGCCATGCCTGTCTTTCCTGTCAGAAACAGCACAACTAGCTCAGCTTGTGTCCCAGTAAATGACCAGAGACTTGTGCCACACCTGTGCTATGCCCTCTTTATCTTCCCACTGGCCAATTCTTCTGATAAGCATCTTGGAAGATATTCCCGTTTTTCATAAACCAAATTGGCTCACTTTGGAAATAGCACTCCACGACATTATTAAAAACACAATTAATAAAATAACAATAAACGCTAAGTGGCAACATTTGCTGGTTGCTTTTCATGCTGTCAGAGTCCTATGAGTAGGCACAGTTATTATCCTCCTTGTTACAAAAGAGGAAACTGAGACTTAGGTTATGAGGTTATGTAATTTGCCCAAGGTCATACATCCAGAAAAACGAAAGGTCAAGATTTGAACCTCAGTTGTCTGAATCCATTACTTGGAATCTTAAACTGTATGCTCTCAGACCATGTGTCTCCAATCATTCCAACATGTAGGTGTATTTCTGGACTGGTGGCACTCTTCGTTTTGGTTTCCCAAGAAGCAGATCCTGAGAAAACTTGGATGCAAAGAAGCACTAGGAGACAAGTGGAGAAAAGAGGTAGCGAAGGGAGGACAGCCCACCAAAGGTAAATTAACAAGCCTGTCACCACTATAGGTAAATGAATTTGATCCTGCTCGGGAACTCTCGGAATCAGAGTAGAACCTGTGCCTCTGAGATATCTCCAATGGCCTTCCCCAGTCCCATAGGGCTTTCTATACACCAAATCCTGTAAGTCCATCGTTAAGGCTGTTCCACTTCCGGCCTGCCCTGGGCATCATGGGCTCTAGGTGCTAAAGAAAGCCCCTTGGCAGTGGAAGTGGACCTTTCCCAAACTGCAGCGGTTAGACCTGAGAAGCTATGGGTGGGCAACGACAAGTTCTGTTACACATTTCTCATAGTTAAGGGTTTAGTGACACAGATACTGTCTACCTGTGCTGTCCAGTGCAGTAACCAGGAGCCACATGTAACTATTTAAATTTAAATTAATTAAAATTAAAAACTTATTTTCTCAGCTACATTAACTACATTTCAAATGCTTAGTAACGATATGTGGCTACGGGCTACTAAATAGGACAACGTACATATATAGAACACTTCCATTATCGACAAAGGTTCTATTGTTCAATGCTAGTCTATGCTGTTATGTGGGAGGGTTTGGGGGATATCCTTTCTAGAAAGCAAATTGGAAAAAAAAAATACATCAAAAACCTATAAGTGTTTATACCTTTGACTTAACAATCCTGATTGGTCAAGGAACCAATCCTTGAACTATCTATGAGCCATCTATGAACAAAGATGTTCATTGTAGTGTTATTTTTAATAACAACACACACACACAAAACCAGAAACAATTTAAACACTCAACATTTGACCACAACAAATTAAATTATACTACGTTAATTTCAGTGACATGCACATCATTATTTTTATAAAGTGCTAAAAAATTTCTCAATGCTATAATTTACACATAATGACATTTTAGGGCAGTTTGCAAATTTTGACCTGTTGGGCCTTATAAATTGGAAATAAATCATAATAAATATTTCAATACCTTCTCAAACTTGGCTAATCATAAGAGTCAGTGGAAATGATTCAACATACTTATTACAGGGACTCACCCCAAGCCACCTGAAATAGAATCTTCTGGGAAAGGGCTTAGGAATCAAATTTTTCATGAAGTACCCCCAGTTGACTCTTACATTAAATAAGTTAGGAAACATATTTTTAAAATAAAATTCTGAAGTCTGAGTTCAACTGAGAGGGAAGCAGGGAATCAGCAGCACCTCTATACCCTTCAACAACAACTCTTACCCACCTCAACCCCTTGCCTGCCCATCTGGCACCACCAGATGACAGCCTTCGCTAGTACCCTTTCCTGAGAAAGCTGATGCTGTGCTGAATTACTGCAAATACTTTTGCAACAATGGATGGAAAACTGTACCAGGAAGAGAACAATGTGATGTGGATAACCCAACAGGGGATTCGATGAATTGGATAAAAAGGGTAATGTGATCAGTTGACAATGAAGCAAGGATTAAGCCAATAGCAGGCTGGTAGCTTAATTCACTGAGGCATCTCTCCCTAGCATTTTACCAGGAACCAGTGCCCAGGCGAGCGTTTTTCAAGCTGTATTCTAAGTACCAAGAAATTTGAAATGATGAGTTAGTTTTAGGCCTAGTTATGGAAATACTGATTTATTTTTTTTTTCCATATTTTAAGCTTTTTGGAAGACCTAATTTCTGAATCAAATTTCTTCTCCTTCTTCTTCTTCCTCCAAACTATTTTCACCTTTACTCTGGTGTTTCGCATTTGTTCCCAAATGTGATCAAAGAACGGTGGTGAATAGGATAAGAGATTTTCTTTAATTGTAGAGATTTTAAAAAATTTGTTTACCATGAAACAATCTAAAAAGGAAGATGTATTTTATTACAATCCTTACAGTCTTTATTTCCAATATGATTACCTTACCATTTATTTGTTATCATTCAGGATAATCTCTTCCTCCACTCCTTACCGTCTTCCCCAGGCTCATTTGTTCACTCATTTTGTCCTGTTCTCATTCTCTCTCTCTCTCATACACACACACACAAGCACATACACAAATTCAAACACACACACTCAGACTTAACATTAGACTATACCTTACCAATTGGTATCTCTTTTATTTTTGGGTGCCAATTTTTAAAAATGAGTAGTTTGTATCAACAAAAAGTTTGAACATCCCGATCTGTCTTCAGAGAAACCCAGGGCTGACAGAAGCGTGAGCCTTTGTCACTCATCTTGTAGTAGGTCTTGTATCAATCTTGTGGGAGAATTACAGAATCTATGCCTTTTTCATCCCCATACCTCCCATCTGTGGGTTGAGTCACACTGCATTAAGAAGATCCTCTGCTTTGTGTCTTTCTCTTCCAGAAGGGGTCTACAGAGTCTGCCCACACTCAGTGTGACAGATTAAGAGAACCCAGCTGGGTTCTACCAACAGGTAGGATGCAGAAATCTACTATCACGTGCTCCATCAGATGAGTGCTCCAAAGAAACAGTTTAATAACTGTAATATTTTAATAGCATAAGTTCTTGCCACCATTCAGAGCTATAAAACAAGCAATTCTCACCTGCACTATCACTTGCATGTGGAGCTATGTAACAAGAATTACCCTAAGCCAGTGTCTATGCTCAATAAAAACTCATGCATTTTACTTCAAGGATGCAGTTACGAGGAAAACAAAAGCCCTAATGCACCAGGGCTTTCTGAGATACAAAGCTTTGAGTCCTTGACTTTTGATTCAATACCTCAATTCTAATATATATTTTATCATCTCTGCCTTAAAGTTGCTATGGCAAATGGTTTTTCTGATCAGTATTATTTCTTCTAGAGTTAAAAAAATTTAATTGATAAAGAATTAAGTGTTCTCAAAGGTATATTATTGTGCACATATACATACATATATACACACTTGGATATTTATCATTCTTCTCGAGACCTTCTTCCTTGAAGAGTTGACAAATGTTAGCTATCTGAGATCTGGCCTGTTTCAAAATTACTTTCTGCTTCCTGTACCCTGGAGTGCATCTCAGAAAGCGTTTTGTCTTCTTTCAAGGGGACAGCCACTCCTCGGTCTGTTGCTGTTCAGAAATATGAGCACGGTATTACCAGAACTTCTGATTTTTCAAGAGAAATCAAGACTCCAGATTTGTAGGTGAAATCTTCTGTTTTTAAAATGAAATAAAGTAACCGAAACCACTTCCCTGAGCTGATCTGGTCTAGTGTACTCTCTTTTGATCTCCTGGTACAGAACTGATGGACTGAGGTTTCTCCAGCAATGATCCATAAGTACCACTTTTTACCTTTTATCTTTAAAATCCTAACTTTCATAAAAATAAGAGTAAAGTTCTCTCCTTGAGAAAATTTTGAGAGTCGCAAATTAGAAAACAAAAAGCATTAATTAGGCCAAACCAAGAGAAACAATTTTACCCTTTGGTATGTGATTTCCCAGTCTCTGTGCTACCCACATATTTAGTTCTATTTTTATTTGATCCTTTTTATAAAATTGAATCATATTATTTCAAACTTGTGTTCATTTAATTATATTTCATGATTGTTTCTCCGTATTGTTATTTTTCTAACACATAATATTTAATCACTGCATAGTATTTCATTTTAAATATAAATTACCATAATTCAGTAGTCAGTTCCTACTGCTGGAAACTTAGTCTATCCAATTTCTTTGCTATTCTAACTATTGCTATGGTGCACAGCTTTGTGCTCATTTCTGTTAACGACCTTAGGGTAAATTCTTAGAAATGTTATTTGGGGGTCAAAGCATAGGAATATTTTGATAATTTTTGATTTATATTAGTAGCTTTTCAAGATGGATAGATTAGGTTCAAATATACTCTTTCCCTGACAAGCTGTGGGACCTTAGGTGAATTATTTCTGTAAACTTCAAGGTTTTCATCTACAAAATGGGACTCATAGCACAGAATAAGTTGTGCCAATTTATACTTCCCTTAGCAACGTGTAAGAGAACCTTAGACTTTGCATTCTTGCTCAACTTTTTTAAATTTTCACCTTTTCTGATAAATGAAAATGGTATTTTACTATTTTTATTACAAAGAATGTTGTACATGTTTAGATATTTAAGATTTTGTTCATGAATTTCCCATTCCTATTTTTCTATTGGTGTATTTATCTTTTTATTGGTTTTAAGGAATTATTATATTCCTTATAATTATATATTATATATGTATATACACATATTTTTATTTTTTGTAGTCAAATCTATCAGTCTTTTATTTTTGTATTATAATCTTATTTTAGATTATTTTAATTCTTTAAATTTAATTTTCATATTTAGTTATTTAACTCACCTGAGAAATTTATTTTATCGGTGATATGAGGTATTGTCCCCCAAAAATTTGTTGAATGACCCTTTCTCTCACCACCAGTTTAAATTAACATCTTTTTAATACTTGCATATGTATATTTCTGTTTCCAGGTTTCAATTCTGTTTCAATGACCTGTCTTCTTCTGCTCCAGTACCATGCTTTTCCATTTATTGTAATTTTATAGGACTTTTGAACATCTGCAAGTGCAAATCCTTTTGTCAAGTATTTCCATCTCCTTTTGCCCATTTGTCCTTCCAGATAAACACTAGTACCAAAGTAAGTGAAAACATGTAACCACATCTGAATAGTAATTGGAATTTATAAATTAATTCTGAAAGAATTGACATCTTCAAACTATCCAATCTTCTTAGTTACACAAAGACTAAAAGACCTGAGTGTTTGTGACTCGAAAGTCCCCAAAGACCTGGGACTCTGGTTGATTGCTATTTTGTTCATTAATTTAATTAAACCTCCCAGATAAATTGCTCTTTAGTTTCTTAATAAATGTAAAAATACAAAATTTAAGTTATTATTATTGTGCTCCCCACTTCTCCTCTCCCTCAAATTTCTTGGGGGTGATGTGAGTTACAAATACCTCCAATAAGTTTTGCTGGACAAAATCACCAACAAAGACTTAGTGGTAGTTTTCACAAAATCAAGATTTTAATCGGTAAATTCAACCATAAAAAAAATCCCTAATCAGCATCTGTACATACAAAAATGGCAATTTTGTATGGTTCAGGGTAATGTATGCTCACAGCCCCTTTCGGTGTGTTCCACTTGCTTGGTGTCAGCCAGCTTTGTAGCTCTCACTCCTTTTTGCTCATGATGTTTGAATAAAATTAAAAGTTTTATTTCCATAATTTTTTGAGAGATTAATATAAATGTCTATCTCTCTAAAATGAAAGAAAAATGATGCATATATGAATGTTTAGGAAAAGCTAAACCCTTCCTTCTCATACACAATTTACTTCAAGAAAGAACACCCTTTCCTGTAATTTATCTGGTTCAATTTCATAAATAATCTTTCTAAAGCGTGGAACATACAATCAGCTCAATGACTTTCCAAGCTTAAGTATATTTATAAACTCCGAACTCAGGATTCCAAGCTCTCCAGTGATCTATCAGCCCTTGTCTGCAGTTATTCCCTATCACGTGTTCACCATTCCAGGCAGTGTGGTCCCAAAACATGACCTGTTTATTTCTGGCTTTTTACTTTCAGTTTATTACATTGACCCCACTTCCTATGGCTCCTTCACTCTCTAAACTGTATCTTTCACTCAGATTCCAAATCAAGGTTCATTCATTTCCAGGAGAGTGGGAAAATCCATCCCATAGTGTTTTTTATAGCACCCATCATAATCGACTCTATATTATATTCTGCTTATGTACGTGTCTTATCTCTTTGGTAAGCCTTCTAAGTTCTTTAGTGTATCACCATTCACCTAGCTCTGAGCTATCAAGGCAGTAAACATTTTCATGACTAAGGTATGTAAGGTATTCTAGTTGACTATCCCGGTTTTCATTCCACCTGGTCTGGTGATGGTTGGAATGAACAATGGCCCAAAGTGGATGAGATGTTTTGTTCCACTGGAGTACAATGTTGTCATTGCTTCATGTCATAGCAAGGCTGCTACCCAAAAGAATTACCTGGACGTTGCTCCATGCGACAGCCACATCCCTATTTTTGTACCTCAATTATCCTTCTTTTTCATCAACAAGACCTGATTTTTGCTAAATGGCTTGTTCCTTCAAGTACAGCCATGGTAGGAGCTGTCCCTTCCCAGGGCAGGATGAGGCATTGATCCAGGAGAGGGCATATGCCGCCAGCAAAACTTTTAAGAGTATTTTGTTGTCTCAGCTTTTGGACCCTGGGAAAATAAAAACAAAAATGCAAAGAGAAAGGAAAGTGGCAATATGTTTTCACATTTTCTTAAAGAGTTCTTGTTTGTGGTTGATGTTGTTGTATGCTACATTGCTCTTGAGGATTAGCAACCACATTCATAGCAGTTTGCGTTACTACCTTCCTTTGGAGTTTTAACAAATTTATTAAATAAAACTTGCTCACATTTAGGTTGCTTTAGCTAAAGTCTTACCTCTTCTTGGCTTTAATTAGATGAGATCCTTTAATATTTAATGCACATTTATTTTATAGAAGTATAATTTAATCAAATAACGAGAATGGTTTGGCTGGAGTGTTTACACATAATGTTATTATTAATTATTTTTATTCATTTTTATTATTGTGTCTTATAATATTTAGTGACAGTACTCGCCCTTACATTTTGAAATCTTTTCAGATGTTTCTGAAGCTGCCAGATACATCTTTTCTCATTTGACATATCTCTTATTCCTTTATGATGTAGAAGATCATAAATAATATATTCATTATTTATGTGACAGGAAGTTGTAAGGTTGCTACTTGAAGATGTTACATTATCTAGACAATTATATTATTTTATTTTCTTAAATATTCAGGAAAACAAATGGGTAAAACTATACTATTTTTTACCTTACTGTGTTTGGATGAGGTTATCATTTGATAACTGGTTTTTCCCAGAAGTAGAATTGGGGTAAAAATCAGAGAATTAGAAAATATGAGAGGGTTTCCAAGTACTGATTTTATTTTCATATTTCCTTTTATCCATTGATGGCTGCAGGGTAGTAAGTTCTGCTCTGCATACCTTCTAATCTTGGAGTTTAGAGAATTGTTTTCTTTTTTTCTTTCTTTTCTATTTTTTTTCTAAGTCCTACTCTTCGCAAGGAAGCCAGAAGTGTGACAGGAAGGTGTGATTTTTAATTTACACCAGAGTCTCACAAATAATGACTTTTCACACCCTGCTATTGCTGCTTAGCCTAGGGGAGGAGTTCTGTGGCTACTGTTGTCGTGGCAAATTAAATCCACGGCTGTAATTCAGAAAGATGTCCTTCTATATTTAACCCTTCTTTTCAATTTTTCAACTTGGTGTTTGTGAATACTTATGAGAATGTGGCTTATTACTTTGAAGTATACTTGTTTTCTAGGAAATGATTTCTGAAGGCTGTTTTCTTTTCAGTTTGTCAAGTATGCAAGGTGAACATGTTTTCCCTTCCTACCATTTTAACTGTGATGTTGGAAATTGTAACATTTACACAAAAATGAAAAATACAATAAAATTTATTTTGAGAGCTGCTAGCAGTAAAATTTAAATACATGATC
Source organism: Ceratotherium simum simum (assembly GCF_057802395.1). Taxonomy (NCBI): domain Eukaryota; kingdom Metazoa; phylum Chordata; class Mammalia; order Perissodactyla; family Rhinocerotidae; genus Ceratotherium; species Ceratotherium simum. The sequence goes on along the minus strand of NC_141918.1, from coordinate 49,891,829 downwards.
TAATAAATATTTTTATTTTTCCTTATGATTCCATTTCTCTGAGTAGCTTTTTCTTCTGTTGTTAAAGGAGAGTAAGTATCTTACTGTACAAGTAAATCTGTATCATTTAGATTGAAAGATGAAATCGAAAGTAACGTTAAAAGATTAAAATGTTTTAAGTTTTTTCAGTTTCTCTCAGCCCACTAAAAGTAGTTTGGATTGAATTATAAACAATAGGAAAGGAGCTGCCTAAGGGAAACAAGAAAAATTTTTGAAATCGGTATACTTGTTTTAAGTTTTTTAAGTGGTTGCAGAATAGTGCATGCAAAAATAACTGAACAGTTAAAGAATATGTCTTACAAACTCTGTATACACTTCTTTCATTTACGATTATTAACATATTTAATTATTTTCCCATTTTGAGTCTGCCCAACTAAATTTTTAAAAATTGTTTTCAATCAACATACTAGTTTTTCCTACTTATCTTACCAATCAATGATGTTCAATAAAGTTCTAGAACTGAATGAAATATGTAAGAGGATTATTGGAAGGAAGGAAAGAAACATTCAGATTCTCCTAAGAAATTTGTCTCCTACTTCCTTCTCTTGCTAAACCAAAGCAATGAGAAGAAGCTACAAGCTCTCTCTCCCAGCTGGGGAGTAGCAAGGGGTTAACCAGTCTTGGTTTACTAAGTACCTCTGTCAGGCTTTTATCTTATCCTTCCTCCCTTCCTCCCCTGCCCACCCCTTTTGTAAATGTCAACCACTTCCTGATGAGCCTAGTAGTGGTGAATTTCACACCTTTCTTTTCTTTGTGAAGCAACCTGGGTGTTAATAGTACAGGATTGGGTACCATTGTCGTCTCTGGCTGTCTGTTAGCAAAGCTGAGGGATGCCTGTGGAAAAAAAGTAGGAGAAGGTGAAGAAATTTGAGAAATGAGACTAGGAAATAGGTTCAAATCAGTCTCATTTTTAAAGAAGAGTATTTGTTTTATTAGCAACTTTTAGATGTGTATTCAGAAAATAGTAATTTTAAAGAAGCTTAGTATTGAGAGTCTAGAAGAGTCTGGCCAAGGAAGGAACTGAGATTAGAGAGCTGATTGGTTCAAAAAAATAAAAGAACAATAATCAGAAAGAAAAACTGAAGAATCCTTCTCTGACCTTTTATTCTACAAGTGTATCTACAGGATACAGCAATGGAAGCTTGGTCAGTGGATCAGGTCTGCCGTTGGTTGGTGGAGAAAAACTTAGCAGAGCTAGTTCATAGATTTCAAGGTGAGTTGTTTATACTTTCAAAAAATGTTAGTTGAGCAGCCTAGATACTAAGTGTACTCTCTTATTGATAATTATTTTTGTTGCCTTCTGCATGTGAACATAGATGTGGAATTGCTGCACTGGGGAATTTTCATTTCTTTACCGACTGGCAGAGTTTGCATTTGACCTAGCTTCCACGGGAGAATAAAATATTGCAAAAAGAACTCAAATAAAGTCTTAAGGGTTACTAAAAACATATACGTGATATATGCATTTGATCCTGCTGTTGTCCTTACATAATGCAGCTTGCGTTTTATGCAGTGTTGGATTTACAAGTATTGAATATTGCCTGGGAAGGACTATTAAGAATACTTTCCCCGAGAAGACTGTTTTCCCTATAAAAACAATGCCTATTAGAAAGAATCAGAAGTGGGGAGGCATTAACGTGGAAGTAAAGTGTTTATTGTGACTCCATGTTCTGGTACTTTCTTAGGAGCAGACATCAATTTGGAATTATGCAATATCAGTGTTCTGTCTTTGTCAAAAATACAGATAATTTTATAACTGCAGAGGACAAGTTTAGATGATCCTTTTAACACCAGAAATAATTTTGCCCGCTCAGAGTGCTGTGTTTTAATGCTGTACCAGGCAGGCATGTAGAGACTTTTTTTCTTCTTTTTCCCAGAGGAAGAAGTAAGCGGGGCTGCTCTTCTAGCACTTAATGATCGGATGGTCCAGCAACTGGTAAAGAAAATTGGACACCAGGCTGTTCTGATGGATTTAATTAAAAAATATAAGCAGGAGAGTCAAGGACTGAAGTCTCCTGGAAGTCCTAGAGAAACAGCCCTGGTCACACAAGCAGAAGCAGCCCCAGAGTAAGTCTGTTGGTGAACGGCCTTATTTTTGATGTTATGCTTTCCTGACAATGGCTATAGCATGACATTTGGAGTTTAAACCTTTTTGAAAACTGTGACCATTTTCAGCTGGATTGTGTGTACAGAATTTCTAATATCTGCGTAAAGGACACTTTTTGCAGAGTTTTACGAATCAAGATACATTTTTTTAATGCATCACTTTTTAAACACTGACTCCAATTATTAGGGAGTCTTATACACAGGGGGTTCCTATATAGAAAGCTCTGTAACAAGTGGTTGAAATGTACATATAACAAGTAGAAATGGACTCCTGCAGCTTAGGTCTTAAAATCAGGGTTTGAGAAAAGCATCTTTTGCTGCTTCTTTGCTTTTCCCAAAATTATTTATTTATGTATGTATTTATTTATTTGCCAAGGCTTCCTGACAGTAACTAATTTATATTCTCCTCTAGAGGCCTTCGCAAGATAATTTGCTAAAAACTCTTGTCTCCTAGGTTTTCTAATTTCTCAAGAGTATTCTTGGAATGCTGAAAACTATGCCAGCAACCCACAAAAATCATGTAGAAAAATTTGTGGTGGCCTTTGTGGTTTAAGTATGTTTTTATTTGTTTGTTTTTTTATCACTGACTTCTGCAATGAAAAGAAATGATAACAGGAATTATAAAATTAAAATTTTCGCTTTACAAATCTATGCCCCAGGATTGTCTCAGGCATTTTGATTTGGTTTTTCCATATTTGAGGCTTTTTGCAAGGTTTCTAAGGTTAAATAATTACTGCAGACCAATTATTCATTAATTTTTAAAATAAGATTAAGATGTTGGATGAAATCCATTCTATGTTTTTACTTTAGTTTTTTCAGATTGTATCTGTAACAATACATATTTCTGCCTGCTCTTTGATAAGCAATACAACATTAGAGAGACCTGGCTTAAGTCATTTGATTTCTAGAATATTTGGATATTTGGGACATGGAGGGGGACAGGTAGGCTTGAAGGGATGGTCCACACTTGATTTGGAGATTCTACCATCTGATTTATTTGAAGGATTTCTCCTCAACACTGTTTTGACATATCTATGTGAAAGCAGGATCTTCAATATATCTTGTGATGAAGTTCTCATTGCACACTTTTACTTCTTTCCAGCAAAGGGAGGGTGTGAATCTCAAATAGAGTGCAAAGTAATTTCCCAGCATTCTTGGATGGGTCAGACTCTTGAGCTGGAAGTTCCCTTCAGTTGACTGGAATCTTGATGTTGCCTTAGGCACAGCTTGGAAGAAAACAGACAGCCTTGTTTCCACTGCAAATCAGTGTATAATGTTCTCTAGTAAATGAGAACTAGCTGGGCTGCCAGGAAGTCTGGGCTTCATTCCTGGTTCTACCACTGACTTTGATTGATTATATTAAATGTTGACATTCCTGTTGCTTCTTCTGTAGGTTGTGAAAAGTAATACAGTGCCTCATTCCATGTTAGTTCATACTGATGTTAGGAGTATCACAATCTTTGAGAAAATCTCTCCTCTTTCTCCCAGAACAAAATAGTCTTGTGTTAAATATTAAGCTTTATTAACCTTGTTAATTTTCAAATATAGCGAAGACTTGGAACCCTGGCTGTCCAGGGACTTATGAGTGGGGGCTTTTCACTCTACCCAGTAAGTAGCTGACTCACTTTAAGGATTGTGTTGTCTTGTATTCACATTACATTATTCTGATGCAAAACTACAATTGCAGGTGGGCTTATTGGTTATATTTGGTTAAAATGCTTATTGACTATATTTGCTTATTGTCAAATATTTTGCCATTTGACAAGTATATTGTCACATGGGAATCATGATAATAGAAAGAGTCATGAGACTATGTTATTTAATTAAACCCTTTCAGGAAGTGTTTAACAAAGATAGGAAACTTGGTGTAGTAGAAAGAACCCTGAAGCTAGGTATCAAGACACTTGATTTCAAACCCCTGTTCTGATATTAACTACTCATCTAACCTTGGAGATTTGCTTGACTTTTCTTAATTTCAACTGTAAAATGCAGTGAGTAGAATAAATGATGCTTAAGATCCCTTCTAAAGAATCTATCACGGCATTCTAGATCAGAGACTGCAGCTGGCTTTCAACTTGAGTGCAAATTTTCTATAATGGCTAATGGTTGCTTGGTATGTTATTTTGAAAAGGATTTGTAGGCCACATCTGGCCAGGATATTTAGCATCCTATTCAGACTTAGGCAAATGATAGGAATATGTAATAGGTAGGTGTATTTGCAGTTGCTTTTTGGTTGCTGTCCTTGTGGAAGCTGGTAGAAAAATCACTGGACAGAAAAGTGGAAAACTGAGGTCAACTCCTGGCACTGCTACTGAGTAGCTTGTGGTGGTGAGAAAGTTGCTTTCCCTTCTGGGTTTCAGTTACATCACTCAGAAAATGAGGGAGTTAGTGGAGCGTGGTTCTAAGATCATGAAATTTCACAGATAATAAAAGCTTCTCCAAAATGGAAGGGAGTGAAGAAGGGAATCTGACACAAAGTTAACCCTTTTTTTTTTTTTTGCCAAATAAGATTAACCACTAAAGGTACATTCTGTTATCACCATTGTTTCATAAAGGAAAGGGTTATCTTAACACCGTTTATAAATATGACTCATTGGTGAAAACAGCATTGTGAACTGGCGTCAGTCTACCTCCTGGCGTGTATGAACTACTGAGTGAGATGATCCCAGAGGGTCCTTTTCTCGGTTCTCTTAGTCATGACTCTAATGTGGAGGTTGGAGGTGGACACAGATCATAGTGTTTACCATGGGCTGACCCCTACCCTCAGAGCCACCATGAGATAGACAGTTGTGGCTCCTGTTGAGTTGCCTCTGACCCCCTTCTTCTTTCTTGGTGACAGGGATGAACAGTCCTCCAGTCCAGCCAACCGTGGGCAGCAGACACCATCTTTCTATCCAGCCAAAAACCTTGATGATGGACTAATTGACCAAAGAGTACTGAAACAGAGGTGGGTTGCCAACTTCTAAACATTTTAAAGCCAAATGATAGTATTTGTCTTTACTTTTTATGAGATTTCATGTATTTAAATGTATTTCTAAGTGGAAACTTTTTGTTTTCTTGGAAGGGAATTTTTTTTATCAAGTGATGAAAATATTTTGTAAAAGACATAGGTTAAATTTTCTGATTTTTGTATTATAAAAATCAAGTTCTGAGATGATATTATGCATCTTTCAAGTACACGTTGTTAAGGAAAAAGAGGATTTCTCTGTCATAAACTGTCCTGGGTGATTGGAGTAGCCACAAAGATGGAAGTTATTCGGTGAATAGTGTCCTATAGAATATGCCTTCTGTAGAGTCTTTGTTTTTATTTTGAATTTTGTAGTTGTTGTTTTAACCTGACTGTTCCTGATGGAGGCACATTTCCTTATATTCCTACACTGGATTTTACGTGGTGTACTATTTCAATATATAGGCTACATTGGAACAAAGGAAAGCTATAGACCTAGAGAACCAGACCCAGGAATGTAGCACCGGGACAGAGCCCTGAGGGCGACTGTAGGTACGAGAGTCACAGCAGCCTATATGGCATTTCCTGGCCACCCGGCCTGTGCGCTTCCTGCATCACTCATGATACATATTGTTTTCAGCCTGTGACGAGCAAATACTTTTCCTTACATGCACTGTCACTGAAAGGAGAGATGTCAGCGCGCGTAGGAGAATAATCAAGCCAGGGTGTTGTCCTTTAGAGTTTTCATAGACCCTTTACCTTCTCCTCTCATTTAGTCCACACAGCAGACCCTCAAAGTGGGCATTATTATCTCTTTTTTGTAAATCAATAAAACTGAGATTTAGAGATGGTTTAGCTAGTTTTCCCAAATGGGCTGTTCTCACGTCGGCACAGGATCTACTGCTTTCAGAGTGGGAGCTCAGGGGACTGACGGCAGCAGCCTCAGAACCTGGCCACCAGCCCCCAGCAGCCTCTGGAGTGCAGGGAAAAGCCGCACATTTGGTCAGGAGCTCTTGCAAAATGGGCTTCGGCTCTGGACTGTCCTCTCTCTTCTCTTCCCTTCTCTACCATCTACAACCTCACGCGCCTACCCCTGGGTGCAAAGGCCCCAGCTCCTCGAGATCTCTCAGTGTTTGGGCCCATCTTCCTCCATGCCACTGGCTCCTGTCTGGGGTGGTGAAGAAGAAGGTGGAAGGCGATATCCTAGGTGAGCCTTGTCCCCATAATCTTCCTGGTCTGAGTTATGGTTCAGAAGATGTCAATACATTTTAGTGGGGGCTTCATTGCCTCCTTTCTGATCACAGGTGCTTGTTGACTCCAAGTGCTTTCCTTCGATGTGGCTCCAGGTGTGTGGAGTAAGCCTTGAGTTCTCACTACTCCCTCCATCATGAAGCTTCCGAAAGCAGCCAGTCCTCTAACTGTCCAGGTGTGAGTAGAGACGGGGAGAGCAATGATTAGTTCCTGTGGTCTGACCCTAATACCACTGTGAATCAGTATCCAAATCTGCAAATGGGAATCATAACAATAATGCTTTCCTCAGGGGGCTCTTGTGAGGACCATTATCTAAAAATAGATAAAGCCTGCTGAGTGCTGAGCACAGTGGAAGCATGTGGAAAGCACTCAGTGTACTGCCGTCTACACAGTACTGCTCCAGGAAGTAGTCCACTTTCCTTAGGACTCCTTTCCTCTCCCTACTTGCTGCCAGTGGGGCATGAGGATGCAACCTTCTGTAAGTTCTGTATGTCTTTTCTCTTCTCCAAGCCCTCTGATGATATTCCATCCGCATAATGGTCCTGTGATATTGGCAGGGCATTTTTTCACATGGCTGGTCAGAGGAACAGCCCTGTGCTTCATGGTGTTTCTCATTCTTCATGGAGCCTGGGAAGGGAGAGAAAAAAACAGAGCTGGCTTAGAAATGGAGAGAAATAGGAGGGTTTAGAAATCAGAGCCGATACTCCTATATCTTTCTCTCTAATCACCAAGTCTCTCCTAATCTATATGACCACCTGCAGCCCATCACTATCCACGGGCACCTCAGAGTTAAACATGCCCCAAAATGAACTCATGTCCCCTGCCTTAGTATATGTTTGGGTGTAAGAAACACAAATCCTCTCAAACTTACTTAAGAAAGGAGTTTATTGTAAGGAAAGCATTTCGCAGCATGCAAGGGCAAAACACGTACGGTCCTCGGGTGTGGAGGGGCTGGTGCTGGAAGCTGGGGTGAAGCTGTCCCTCCTTCTCTCATGGAGCCACATGATGGCCATCTCTGTCTCTGTTCTGCTTCCCTCATCTGCCTCATTCCCTTGCTTCTTCCTATGAGGACCAATTTATCCTATTCCTCATGGCTGCTCTGCCCTATTTAGACTGGCTGGCATACGACTGCCTGGCCATAGCACTAACTCCAAGGGAAATTCTCCCTGAAAACAGCTCAGGTTGTCCCAGCCAACTGACTCAGTTTTTCAGTCTTGCTTAGTTCAGTATGTGGGGAAGAGACACTAAGGGGTCCAGCGTGGATGGGATGTCCCCTCCTGGGCAATCAGCTGTATGTGGGCAGGGGCAAAGAAGGACAAGGCAGGGATACCTGTTTTAAATATTTTCGCTCTGGCCTGCCCTTTATCCAGGGCTGTGGATTGGGGTGGGACAGAAGATTCTCTCCTCTCCAAGTCCTCTCTCTGGTTCCATCATCCAGCTATGTGAGTTAAAATCGTTGGAGCCACCCTCGGTCCCTCCCTCCTGCGCTTCTGCCTAGGGTGCTATTCATTCAACAGGTGTTGATTAAGGGTCTATTGCATGGCTTTAGTGTCAGACCGTGTTGTTCCCTTCCCTTACCTACCTGATCATCCTTGAAGATTCTGCCCCAAATCTCTCTTTCAGGAGCCCCTCCATTGATATTTCAGGTCAGGCAAGGAGCCCTTCTTCTGTGTGTAGTATCCTTACATATCCCTTGCTTTACCTGTAAAACTAGATAGTGGAATTGATCACTTTAAAGTCTGTGTCCCCCCCTTAGACTGGAGGCACCTCCCGGACAAAGACGATATCCTTTTTGTCACTGTAAACACAGCATTGGGCAGTCTCTGGCACACAGACGCTAAATAGGAGTTCTTAAATTAAACTGAGGTTGTGTGATCCAGCGAAAGCCTGAATATATCTTCATGCGGCAGGATAAATATTTGAATAGCATCAATTTCTTTTTAGACCTTTTGATACAATCACACTAAATATGCTAACTTTTAAACAGAGTTGAACTCCGGGAGTTTATAAGCCACTCACACTTTCAGGCTAGAAAGCTGATGGTGTTTGGCTACAAGGCTATCATGAAGCCACCTGCTTTCAAGAGGTGGGGAGGAATGCTGGGACAAGTGCTGGCCTTGGATCTCACACACCTGGGTTGGAATCCGGACTCCTCCCCTTGCCCACCAGGTGGTCTCTGCACAACGTGGGATGGGAACATGCACCTGCATATGTAGTCTTTGAGGTCCAAATGAGATAACATATTAAAGCACCTGCCAGCTGTTATCACACCATACAAGGTGGCTGTCATTATTCTTGTGATATTTTTTCCTGTGTTCCCTGAAAGGAGCATGTGCTTCCCATCCAGGCTACTTGCAGACAAGGAGAAAAAGAAGGCTCTAGAGGCAAGCCGTTCACCTGACTTTGGCTCTTGATGCGTCTCTAGTAGAGATGTGTGTGTCCCAGTGGATGAATTTTGTGCCTTGAGGAAACAGTAGCTGTGATACAATGCTGTTTTCTTCCATGATAGGTGATCCCACGCTCTTTACTGAATTGCTGACATGCCCTTTCTTGATGGAAGGATTATAAGCTCCCACCCTCGACATGTGTTGGTGATCCTTGGGAAAGACTTTTTTGCAATGCCATTCCTTGTTTTTCATCTACACTGTTTGAAACTGTTTGCTTCCCTTTCAGCACCTAATAAGGCATGAAATCAGATAAACAGGTAGAGGTTTCCTAAATGTTACTTGAAAAACACTTCGCTTGAACTTTAAATATATGTATATGGATGTTTTGCTTCTGCGTTTGAGCATAATTATAAATCAGCCATGGTTTCATGCATATTTAAAAATTATTTTAACGATGATTTTTTTTCTTGGTCTGGCTACTGCTGTGAAATGTTGTAGAATGGTCCTACCCATCTGCCTGTGCTCAGTGTGGCAAACGTCAAGGGGTCCACACGTGATGTATTGTTTGTAGGCACTATCACACACGCAGCTCGGATGAGGGGCGCCACAGTCAGGTGTGCATCCTATCCAGCACATGATAAAGAGAAGTTTTGGTGAAGTGCACCAGCCTGGTTGCAGGTCCATTAGTACAAGTTCCAGTTAGCTGTGGGATTACTCTTCTCATTTCCTACACATCTGTGTCCTCTACAGGCAGAGCTCTGGGGGCGGGGAAGGGGATCAGGGACCAGTCTGATTCACCCTTGCAGCACCTGGCACAGAGTAGGTGATCAACAGACTTTCATAACATGAAGGAACGGATGTATTAAGCATTTTCTGTGGTCTCATATTAATCGAATCTAATATATGTGACCATGTTAGAGAATGAAGGAGCCTGGTAGGATGCTGGGATGAGATGTGATATCTTGAGATCCACCACACCACATGGTGGTTCGATCACAGCTGTATAAGGCAGATAGATGGAGGGGGTGGGGTGAGTGGAGCTATCAGACCAGGATGCCAAGTCTGCTAGTGGCCACGGTTGGTAAGTTTGGAGAAGCAGGATAAGCAAGTAGTTAAGAGTTTAGTTTTAGGGCCGGCCCCGTGGCTTGGCGGTTAAGTGCGCGCACTGTGCCGCCGGCGGCCCGGGTTCGGATCCCAGGTGCGCACTGACACACCGCTCCTCTGGCCATGCTGGGGCCGCGTCCCACATACGGCAACTAGAAGGATGTGCAGCTATAACAGACAACTATCTGCTGGGGCTTTGGGGGAAAAATAAATAAATAAAAAATCTTTAAAAAAAAAAAAAGAGCTTAGTTTTAAATCCTAGTTCTGCTGTTTACCAGCTGAATAACCTTAGGCAAGTAAGACGACCTCAATTTCTTGTCTGTAAAATAAATAGGAGAATGAGTTAATAGGTGGAACATGCTTGAGACCTGGCAGAGAGGAGGAGCTCGTGAAGTTTTGCTATTGTTTTGTTATCGGGCCAGGCACCAATGTGCAGGGTCCAAAGAAACTCGCAAAATTCTGGTCTCAACTCTAACATGTGGCCCCAAAGTGAAAGCAGCAGGGTTTGCAGCAGGAAGTGCAGGTAACTGCAGTGTCTGGAAATCTGCCCAGGGCTCAGGCAAGAAGAGGATATGCTTCAGTCCTCCCAGAAGACCTGTGACATCAGGTCGATTGTGGCCATAGAAAACAATGGGGAAACAAGTCCTATGAATGAGTATGTACCACGAAGGGAAGAGAGGGGGCTTCAAGAACCTGAGCCAAGGGGGCCAGCCCTTTGGCCTAGTGGTTGAGGTCAGTGTGCTCCGCTTTGGCCACCTGAGTTCAGTTCCCAGGTGCAGACCTACACTACTTGCCAGTGGCCATGCCGTGGCTGCGACCCACATACAAAGTAGAGGAAGATTGGCACAGATGTTAGCTCAGGGCGAATCTTTCTCAGCAAAAAATAAAAATAAAAAATAAAGATTCTCCTAAATCCAGGGCTTCTACTCACTACTTTACATATTAACATTCCATATAAGTAAATATCCATGCAGTCAGCCTGAAGAACAGTTCCACAACATACTCTTTCAAGGAGAGGGGCTCACCATTTTTGTTCAGAGGCCCTGTTTTCTATATTCCTCAGTGCGCCACCGAATGTCCTTGCCTACTGTGATAGTCAGTGATAAATCAGGTTAGTTGAATCCTTGTAAATGGAAAACTTTTATTTTTATGAAGCTGCACAGTGGAGGAACTGGCAAACCACAACCTAGGTGATATGGGGTTGGGAAAAGAACAAATCTCTGAAGGTTTTGCCCCGTGAGGCACATAAAACCAGCACTCTGGCTAAATTTGCAAAAAGAATTTTTCCACCCCCATATCCCCAAAAAATATGCTCTGAGGATGTATGCTGTTCTCTCTGAGGACAGGATCCAAAAGTCTAGTAGTACGAAGGTGGATTTCAAAAAAACTGCCCTGGATCCACTCAACCCTGAACTGCCAAATTTTGATACTTCTGAACTACAAAATAGTAGTACTGAACTACTTTGCAACAACTGAGTAAGTAATGTCTCAATACTTTTTCTTATGTATTAATGAGGAATAAAAAAGAAAAAGAAGGACTCAGATATGATAGCTCTGTGAGACCTATTTTTATGACTGTCACGCTAGTAAGTGTAAATATTGAAGGTAAAGGCCAGAAGTTCCTGAATCTTTGTTTGTCTGTCAATAGCAAGAGGAATTGGGGAATGGGAGAGAATAAAAGATTTATTTATTTTATCCTTCTTTTCTTGATTACTCAGGCCCCAAAGGATCCTGGGTCCTTGAATCTCACACTGGCAACCAAGGAGAGGGAGGGTCTGAGAGGTGTCTGTTTGTCTGTGCCACAGCACAGTGCCTGGTGCCATCCACATCTGTACCCTGTCTTCATGCTTGATTGTGTTCACATGTGCATTTCAGAAAATAAATTCCTCTGGAAGTGTCGTAGATTGAATGGCAGATGAGAAAGCTTCGAGCTATAAAATGTAAATTAAAAGCAAACATCAAAATGCTGAGAATATGGAACAAACATTTTCTGAATTAGTGATGGGTACCATCAGCTGTAGCAACAAAATAACATTCCTGCATCATCCATGCATGTCTTGTGGTGACATAGATCGCTAGTTACAGAGGTGGCATCTCACCTTGTTCATTGGCTTATATCTCCTTATTGGGCTTTTCAAAACTTCTTGTTTACTTTGTTTTCCTAGCAGTGGAAAGTCTTGCCTAGGTAAAGTAAAGTAAAGTAATTCCCAGAGCACTGACATAATTAACACAGAAGCAACAATTCTGCTTAATGTATAGTTTGGTAAAGTTTGGTCTCTATTTTGAAGACATGTGTTATAACATCCTTTTCTGTCCTAGGGTAAGACGACAGCAAGTTCTTTAAAGGGATGACTAGACCTCCTCTAGCTTCCTTCCTCTTCCTCTATATTCCAAAAACATTTAAGCGTTTAGATGATGTTGTGGTTACATGTCATTTAGTTTCAGAGCTGATAATATAAAACTGGGCATCCCAATCTATACCATCTTCAGCGTATAAAGTCTGCAAGCTTGAGTGTGGAGAAAAATAACATGCAAATGGCATCTCAAAATAGAATGGCTTGTGGGACACAATCTTTTAGTTCAGTCCCTGGAGAACATGGTATTTGTCACTGTTTTCTCTTCCATTGGCAGGAGTACTACCACCAGGGGTACCTCAAATATGAAGACCAAGCCCTGTAGCCAGAAAGGCTGTTCTTCACAGCAGAGTGTTCCGCTTATCCCTTGCTCTTCTCCCTTGAGGACCAGAAGCAATACCATTTTCCAAGACTAGAAAAGCATCATAGTCCCTCAAGGTAGCAGATTATCTCCAAGTGGGTGCCCTTGGATAAAGGTGTCATTTGTGCCCTGAAGTTTAGGAAAGCAGGGACAATTCACAAGCTTATTATGACTCCAAAAGTCACTAGGGTTCAGTTGAGTGTGACATGAACTCTGCCCTTGGTTTGGTAAGGAAGGCTTATGGGATGCAGCTGAAGCCTGCTGAGATGCTGAGAAAACTCCTTTGGGAGTTTTGTTTTGTTTTGTTTTGGCGGTATTTGATCTTTTTGTGATTCTCCACAGCCATGGTCTAATTCTTATATACCCTTTGTGTGTCCGTAGAACCCCACTCCAATCCCCAGAGCTGCCTTTCTAGCATTTCTGTCCCACCAGTTTTTGTATCTCAAACTTAACAGTTTATTGATCTGGCACTTCTTTTCATCGGCAGGTTGGCTTGGTGCCTTGCTAGTCAATGGCTCCTTTGTCATGGGTGGGCTGTTTTTAATCTAACAGAGCTTTCCTTTTTGAAAGATGTCAATTTTACATGTGAAAACACGAGTTTAGGGAAATAAGACGATCTTTATTTAACTGTCATTAAATGTTACATTAATATTTTATACATTGCATGTCACATTTAATATTCTGTATCTCTCAAATATTCCTAGACCTTTCTATAACATTTTTGTTACGAACTGTACCACTCAACAAGGACCTAGGGAAATCAAAACAGATAGGGAGCCAAAACACAGTTGAGTACCCACAGGGCTGGCACTGGACCAGGCCACGTGGTGGGTTCAGACAAGGAAGACCACCTGAGAGCCAGGAGAGTGGGGTGGGAATTTCCCTGAAGAGGGGGCTTGCAATAAGCCTAGAAGAATGAGGGAAACTTAGGAGAGAAAATGGGAAAAACAATTGCTGACACACACATAGTTTGTTCTGGAGATTTAAGGCTTGTCTCTTGGCTGGATCTGAGAATCCACATTGGGTAATAGTTGATAATAAGAAAGCACACAAAATTGAGCCATATTATGAATTGTTCTAATCATCAAGTGTGAGAAATTCAAGTTTTTAATGTTAAGAAGTTACACGCCATGAATTTTATTTTTTCTCATAGAATCTGAAAATTCTATCATGTGCTTTATTTGTGGAGATGAATAAAGGGAAAATGAGAAAAATTCCTTTGAATGTAAGAGTCAACTAAATTGGAAGTGACAGTTTTGGACTCTTAAGATTCCTTTGATTCATAAAGAAACACTGAAGCTTTCTGGTCTGGAGGTTCAAGAGTTTACATTCTCCCTAAAGCAAGATTATCTGCCTTCATGGGGAAAAAGTAACTGCCAAAGCTCAATAGCTCCAAATGGGATTTTAACGCAGAGAATAGTTCCAGGTTTTTCCTTCCAAACATACGTATTTATGTTCAAATATGTTAACAAATCATAGTTATTTTCCTCTCCTTGGAGAGTTCCAGAAACCCAAAGTGCTGATTAAAGGATGGGCCTAGTTCAGAGCTGCCCTTAGAAATAGGAAGCAGTAACTCTACTCCCAGGAAGACCAGATACTGAAGATGCTATTGGTCAAAGAGATGAACATAGTACACTGAGTCCCTGATGGCCTGCCTACCATGTTCGATGCACAGTATCTGATTGTTAGAGATAGGAGAATCCTAAATCATCCATGTCACTTAATGTATGGGTTATGTTGTTGGGAAACAGGAAGATTATCATGCCTATAACAATTGGAAAAAAGGTGAAGTTTGCATGATGAATCACAAAAGGCAAAACATCTAGTATGGTCAAGTATTGAACGTGAAGTTTCAGCTCTCCCACACTCTTGGTCTTTAAACTATGGGACTTTTAGATTTGAAGTTAAATTTCCACATTGTCTCCTGTCTAATCTCAGCAATCTTTTGGTACCTGAAAAAAAGGTATTTGAAATTCTTTGACAGACAGGGAATAGTCTCTAGAAATGCTGGATTCTTGGATATTTGGATTGCAAGTAGCTAATACATGAGGTATAGATATCAGATCACACAAGCCCAAATACAGCTCAGCTCCTCTATAGTCTCCAGTGAGCAAAGACAGACAGACGCCCAGTGAGTGGTCCTTCAGAATAAACAGATTCAGAAGACAACAGTTAAAGTGATAGTCCAAGGGTTTGTCAAATCAGGGCAAAATTTACTATGTTATCAGGGCAAATGTAGGAGGCCAGCAAGAGCCAACTATCCATGAGATATGCTTCTCTTTCAGCTCTGTTTGGTCTTTGTATGTCTTGTTTGTCTTCTCTCTGGGGGACAGTTTTCTTATGGATATTCCCCCAGGCATCCATTTTATCATCATGACAGGGCTACCCAGTCCCAGAAAGAGCTTCTATAGGAATTTGGGTGGCTGGCAGGTTACAGAGAGATTTTACTTTTGAATAGAATTGTTGAGAGCTTTCTTAACCTGTCCAGATAGCCAGCTCTGAGTTGGCATAATTTGTTCTGGTCATTCAACCAGACCAGGAGCCATGGGCCCAGAGCTGGAGTTGCTTCTTTCTCTCGGACGTGGTTACTATGTCAAACTAGACTAGCCTAGTGTATTGGGACCCTGGGCTATGTCTCAGGTCAAGGAGTAACCTGGGAAGCCATTGGCCATCTCCACCTGGCCTCTCCACTGACTGACATGATGAAATCTGTGTTTATGTAAAATTGGGTAGAAGGTCAAGGAGGAGAAAGTTTTCTGGCTATCTAGGGGGTAAAGTGTGAGAACAAGGAATTAGAAAAATGAGCTATTAGCCTATTTTTTTCAATCTCTTATCTCCTTATTGTTCAGATTGGCTTATTTTTATTGCTCTGCCTTCAAATTCACCCACTCTTTTCCGTATAATCTCCATTCTGCTGTTAATTCTATCCAGTACAGTTTTTTAATTTCAAATGTTTTATTTTTCTCTTCTAAAATTTCTGTATGGTTTTTTAAATAATTTCTATTTCTCTGCTAAAATTTCCTATCATTTCAATCATTCTAGCCTGTTTTCCTTCAAGTCAACGAACATCGTTATGATACCTACTCTAAAATCCTTGTCAACATCTACGTGGCTCTTACCTCTATTGGTAAGAATTCTGGCTGGTCTTTCTCAATCATCTTTACTGTCCCATCTCCCCCTGCTTATCATTAAATGTTGTGTCTTTAAGGGTTCAAAAAAATATCCTTGTCAACATCTGGATTATCTCAACATCACACTCTATTAATTGTCTTTACTCTTGAGAACGGGTCACACTTTTCTGGGTTGTTGTGGTTTTTTTGCATGTTATACAATTTTGGAATGTATACTGGACATTGTGAGTGTTACAATGTGGAGACTCTTAATTCTTTCTTATTCACCCAAGAGTGTTGCTTGTTGGTTAGTTTGTTTTAGCAGCAACAAGATTGGTTGGACCTAAACTGAAAACTCTGTCTCTTGGGTATCAGCTCTAACCTAAATTTAGTTCTTTTATTCTTAGTTGGACTGTTCACATGCGTGGCTCAGGATCAGCCAGTGATTTGGACAGTTTATACACAGAATTTGTAGTCTCTCCTCATAGCTCTCTCCTTTCTTGGATTCTCCTCTCCATTTCCAGAGATGTGGTTGCCCCAAACTCTGTCCACTAATTCTGTAGTCCAGAAAGACTGCAGGTTTTCTAGTAGAGTTTTAGCAGCACTGCCTGAGGCCTGCCTTCAGGTCAAAAGTTGGAAAAAGGAAGACTCATTTCATGTCGTCCTTTTCTGTGGACTCCTCTTCAGAATCTGCCTGCTTTTTTTCACTCTCCAGTGTGTTCAGTTAATTTTTTTTGTATTTTGTCCAATACTTATGGTTATTATTCATGGAATAGTTGGTCCAGTGTGAGCTAATTAGGCCATTCCAGAAGCAGAACTCTGCTAGTGGCCTATGGAAGTAGTCCACATTTGAGTGGTGAATGCCTGGATTAATGTAGTAACATGAACCATGGGGAAAAGTAGGCAAACACAAGAGATAAGAAGTAAAGAAATTTTCATGATGCCTAGGTGTGAGGAATTAAGATAAAAAGGATATCAAGACGACGTTAAGCCTGAGCTGCCAAGAGAAAGAGGTACAGGAAAAGAAACATGGAGATTGGAATGGAGTCTTGGTCAGCTCAAGCTGCCATACAAAATACCACAGACTGGGTGGCTTAAACAACAGAAATTTATTTCTCACAGTTCTGGATACTGGAAAATCCAAGATCAAGGAGCCAGCTGATTCGGTTTCTGGAGAGAGCTGTCTTCTGGCTTTCAGAGGGCCACCTTCTGCTGTGTCCTCCCATGGTGGAGAGAGAGAGTATATTCTCCAATGTCTCTTCTTATAAAGACACTAACCCTATCATATCAGGACCTCATTTAACCTTAATTATTTCCATAAAGGCCCTATTTCCTAATACAGCCACATTGGGGATTAGGGCTTCAATATATCAATTTGGGGGACATAATTCAGTCTATTGCAAATGGAAAACTGTCTTTAAAAAAGAAATGATTATGAATTTTTTTAGACATGTTGAGTATGAGATGAACAATGTACAAGTTTTTGGAGACCTGGGGTGGAGCATGGAAAAGAGAAGATTATTGATGATAGATTTATAATCCTTCAACATAGAGTTCAGAGCTGAGGCCCTGGGGATGGATGAGTTCTCTGAAGGGAAAGCAGAGATCAATACTGAGGATTAAGGGAGCAAAAACCAAGCCATATGTAAACTCTTACAGAAGTTAAAGGAAGATTAAGTCAGCAAATAAAACAAAGAAGTTGTTGGAGAGAGACGAAGAGAGGCAGGAAAGTAAAATAGTGCCAAGGAAGATGAGAAAGAAAAAGAGGGCTGTGAGGAAGTGGTCAACAGCGCTACAAGCAGTTAGGAAGGTCTTGAAAAAGGCCATTGTCCAAAGGTCCTGGATTTGTAAATTAGGAAATGGTTACTGACTTTCAAGAAAGCAGTCTCAGTAAAGTGATTGGTAAGAGATTAATGTGCAAGAGGTTAAGGAAAAGCAGGATGGGAGTGATATGAGGGACATATTTGGAGCATAAATGGTGAGTTGGGTTACCAGGGTAGTGAATGCAATAAGGAACCACTGAAATGTTCAAAATATTGCCAAGAGCAAATTGAATTCAGCCACGATCAGATAACTACTCCTTCCAGCAGACTATGTTCATTCTTTCAACAAAAGTCATTGTGCACCAACTCTACCACGCAAAGTTAAATATACTGGGGGTAAAACAAATAGTCCTTGCCCTCATGTAACATATGCATCCCTCTTACTCCCTGCCAAGGCTCAACATCTGTCTTCCGTGCATTGAGATTTTTCCTTAGAGAGCTGGATCTCAACTGGAACTGTTCTTAATGAGGCTATCTTCCTTACCCTGGGTGAGCCCCACGCTGTCTACTCTTTGGGAGCAAAAGAATTAGATTCTTTTTCACTCATTAAAGTTAGACAAAGTTTTAAGAGTCAGTGAGCTTTTTCATGAACGCTTCCATCTCATAATTTTTTTCAATTAGCACATACCGCAATAATGATACTGCCAATTATCAAATGTCTTAGCTTAACTTTATTATAAGTTTTATTTTATTACCAACATAAACTCTTCATATAAACTGAGTGTTTAGTGCAGTAGATTCTGATTCAGTTAGACTGGGATCAATCCTAGCCATTAACATGTTTTAAAAGCTTTCCAGTTGATTTTACTGTGTACCCAGGATTGAGGCCCATTGCATTAGGGATCTGTTATTTTGTGGTGGCTTTTGTTGAAGAGCGCTGGCTCTAAGGTGGGAATAGAAATATTAGTGTCCTCTTAGTGTGGGATTGCTGTCTGCTACCTGCACTTATTTTAGGCTGACTTCTTTTGGTTTCCGCCCAACTCTATCTCAATTAAGATATTAAATATAATCTTAACCTCACAGTAAAGATTTTTTTAATCCAATGCAAAAATTATTTTGTGGTTGAGAAACAATCATGCCTGCAGTTATCTGCTTCCAAGTTAGAATGTATTTTTAATTTCTGATGAGTCCCTTTTCTTGTTTAATACTAGTTTTGACTTGTATTAGTTGGCATAGTTTAAATTCTAGTCACTTCTAGAATACCTTGTTAAATTGCTTTAATGAAAAGAAAGGGAAAATTTGATGTTTCTGATTTTGCCTGATGACTCTATTAAGAGCAAGATTGAATATCTGGCTTCAATAGAGCCTGTATATGTCTAGCTACATTCTGGGCATTTGATAGAAATAATGCCATGCTATATGGTCCCTACCCTGATGCTGAAAAGAAGAGACATGTAGAAAAAATATGTAGAACAGGAAGGTAAACATTGTACCAAGCCCTATTTTATAGCACTGGAATATTGAAGTTATCCGTTAGTGTGGTACTGAGTAAAAGATGGCAACCTCGAAAGTCTAAAGGGATCGTGAAGCTGACTTCGCTACTTGAATCTCCTGGTGAAAAGGAGATAGATGCTAGATGTTGTACTGAAACCAAGCTTAACACTTGAGCAGTCACATCACCTTTTAAAACTCTTGGGAAGATACCAAATATAGCAAACAAAACTTTCCATTACTTTACACCGTTTGTCTGAGTACATAAGGGAGAAAGAAACAAGACAATAGAATGGGAAAGAAAATAGGGATTGTAGAAGAGTAATTGCCATATAGTAGACCCGCAATAAATCTTGGTTGAATGAATGAAATGAGAGAGAAACATATTTGGCATTAGTTTGGGCTGAAGCACAGATTTTGTCTGTGAATTGTCTGTTGGGAATTGCTGTATTGAACCAAGAGTTAAATTATCTGTGCGCTTATTTTAGCCAGGACATATTTTCACCACTGATATCGTGACTGCCAAAGCGGGGGAAAAGGACAGAGAGCTTATCATGAAAAAAGAGAGTGCATTTTCCTCTTTTCTTTATTCTCCGTGTTTCATTATACCTTGTGCATTCTTACAAAATATGACCTAAAATTCTAAAGGAAGCCTAGTCTTTCAAAACTCGTCTGAATTTTGTTTGGACACCTAAGGATTCCATGGCTGTGTCAGAAAACTAACCTACTTAGCTGAGTTAGGAAAACTTTCTGTTCTCTGTCTTCCACTTGGCTCACCTCTATTCCTTAAATTCCATCCCAATCTATCCTTTTTGTGAAATGGGTTGAAAGCTACTTAGTGCCTCTGAGAAACTGTTGCTTGCAAATTTTACTATAGATTCTTCTTTTTACACAGTAATGATCTGTCACTAACTTTAAGGTTATAAAGTAGTTCTGATACTTAATTTTATAA
Source organism: Ceratotherium simum simum (assembly GCF_057802395.1). Lineage (NCBI taxonomy): Eukaryota > Metazoa > Chordata > Mammalia > Perissodactyla > Rhinocerotidae > Ceratotherium > Ceratotherium simum. Next base: position 49,871,964 of record NC_141918.1, on the reverse strand, counting down.
ACACCCTTATTGAGGTATAGTTTATATAACATAAAATTCACCCATTTAAAGTGTACAGCTTAGTTAATTTCAGCAAATCTATACAGTGGTGCACCCATCATCACAATCCATTTTGGAACACTTCTGTCACCCTAAAAAATTCCCTTGTGCCCTTTTGCAGTCAGTCTCCATTCCCACTCCCAGCCCCAGCTGACCACTGCTCTGCTTTCTGTAACTATAGTTTTCTGCAGCATTTTGCAGAAACTTCATCTGAATGAAATCAGAATATCTGATACTTATTTTTAATTTAGAAACTAAGTTTACTTTATTAAAATAGCCAAGACCAAGTAAATTAAGTGGATCTTGTATTTCAGTATAAACGGCAGCAGAATAAATTAATTAGAAGAAGAGTTTTCTTAATCATGTGCTGAGACTTTATTGTATGCCTCATTGCTGAATCGCCTCTTATTCTTTTTGTTTGATATCTTGTTCAGTTTTGAGCTGTGCATGACATATTACCTCTTTAAGATATATAGATTAACATTCTTTCCACCTTCAGGCTTTATTCTAAAGTCTATATTATTATGACATTTTTTCCAGAACTATAAGTATTTACGTGTGTGCAAAAGGAAAGAAAACAGAGATAACCTAATGAGCCCTCAGACATTTGTGGATGGATGAATGGGTAGAAGATGGATTGATGACTTCCACACATTTAGGCCTCTGGAAAGTGGTTTATATCATAAGTTCTCAGGGTATAGAAAATTAATAAGTTGTATATATTTGGAATAGAATTTCACTCTTTGTGTGTTTTTATTTAACAGAAGGAATGTGAAACATATTCTTGCAAGGAATAAAACATTACAATGGACTAAGTCTTATGTTTTACCGGAGTTTCCCTATGATGTCAAATGCCTGTTAGCAGAACAGAAGTGCCCTGATCACAGCATGAGGATACGGATCATTGAGTTTCTCCAGGCCGACATGACTAAGTATCTGGAAGGCTCGCTGTGAGTAAGAACAGGGCAGACTTGCTGTTTTGGGAGAGGGTCTGGTTTCAGAGTAGAGTAGAATTCTCTTCAGATTTTGGATGACATATTGGTAATAAGTCCAACATTGCCCAATATTTGAATGTCTACATTGTTATATAAAAACATTTGAAGAAAAGTGAGTGTAATTTAGACTCAGAGGAGGCAGTGTGGGCTGCTTGAAGTGAAAAATGTTCTTTTCATTGCACTGCACAGATATCCCACCACCCAGCAGTATAATGATGTGGTCAACGCCCTGCTCCAGGCCCACCCTTTCCTGGACGAGGATGGCTGTGGCTTTGTAAGTGACCGCATGGCGCCATTCTGTTCATCTCAGCCCATCTTAACATAATAGCCTTGTATTGTCCAGTCATTTTATGCTTCATCTCCCTTTCCTCAGTCTCTCTCTCTCTGTCTATCTATCTAGGTCTGTCTGTTTCTCTTTCTCTGTCTCATTCTCTGACTCTCTGTCTCTGTCTGGTCTCTCTCTGATGCTATTTCTTTGGCCCTGTCTCTGTCAGTTCCTGTTTCTTTCTTTGCTTCTCTCTCTCTCTTCTCTTTTTGATATCTTCTCTGTCTCTCTGTTTTCTTTTTCTTTTTCTATATAGAGTTTATTTTTTAGAGCAGTTTTCAGTTCACAGCAAAATAGAGAGGAAGATACAGAGATTTCGCATATACTCCCTGCCCCCACACATGCATAGCCTCCCCCATTATCAACATCCCCCTCCACAGTGCTACATTAGTTATAACTGATGGATCTACACTGACACGTCATGATCATCCACAGTGCATAGTTTACAGTAGGGCTCACTCTTGGTGTTGTACATTCCGTGGGTTTGGACAAATGTATAGTGACATGTCTCCATCATTATGGTATCATACAGAGTTATTTACACTGCCCTGAAAATCCTCTGTGCTCCACCTATTCATCCCTCCCCATCCTCTTCCTTTGTCTTCTTCATCTCTTTCTGTCACCATCTTTCTCTTTCTCTTTATCTCAAAGCTGTTTGTAAGCTTGTGTATAACAGGGAGTCTCTAGGAAGGATCTAAGAGATGTGATACCTGCAAAGAGAAGAAAGTGACTGCACCTACATCAGTGCTATCATCAGTAGAGTGTTCTTGCCTTCTGATTAGACCCAGTAGAGGAGTTGTCTGGCTTTGAGGTCTTGACCTCGAGCCTCACCTGGCCCTCTCACGTCTCTGACGTCCTGATAAAAACAGATCCTAAAGATGTTTTGGGGCAGCAGTTCTCAACTCTGGCTGTGCATTAGGATCCCCAGAGGTTCTAATTTAATTGATCTGGAGAATAGACTCAGGCATTAGTATTTTTAAAAATTCTCAAAAGGATTCTAATGTGCAGCCAGTGTCAAGAAACGCTGCTCTAGAGATCTCAGTACAAAGTTTGCCATCTGGACCTGTGTGTCTCTTGGCTTTAAAAGCCCTGGATCTCTGTTGCCCTATAATGTGAATATGCTTAAAACTACTGCACTGTACACTTAAAGATAGTTAAAGTGGTAAAAAAAAAATGAGTGTTTTATGACACTGGAACTGTATGATTTAAGGAACAATTATGGGGAAAAATCGCTATGTGTACATAAAGATATACTGTCCGTTATTCCTTATATCTCCCTACATACATATGCACTGGTAGTCAGATCTAAATAAGATAAATGTCTTTTTGTACCTTATCATCACAGATATCTGTGAGAAAATATTTTTTGCTGTGCTTTCTTGAAGACATAGAATTTAAGTAATTAGTTTCAATTTGAATAACAAAAGATAAATGCCACTATCTGTGAATATAAAAAAATTTAAGGCCTCTGCTTTCTTTCTCTTTCTCTGTTTCTGTTTCTCTTTTTCCCTCTCTTTTTCTTTCTCTCTTTCTTTCTCTTCCTTCCTTCCTTTCTTTCTCTCTCTCTCTTTCTCTTTCTTTCCTTCCGCCCTTCCTTCCTTCCTTCCTTCCTTCCTTTCTCTCTCTCACTCTCTCTTTGTCTCTTTCTTTCCTTCAAGAAAAAGTTCATTATACATGGATAGAATCATAGAATTTTCTGAGTGGGAGAGAGCCTTGAAGATTCTTTTTCACCACCCAGAGTCAGGAGAGATATTGGATCCCATGTCTGGAACCAGTAACTACTAAAGCCTAGACTAGAACTCAGATATCCTTGCTTCTAATATGACATCCGTTCTTAAAATATGCTGTTGCATATAAAAGTGCACTATAAAATAAACCCAATTTGCTCTAAAAAAGAAAAAAACCCAAACAAACCTAGAGGCCTGATGTTGATAATCACCCCGATATGGCTGATAAAACTGATTATAAGAATTCCCTCTACACTTAATATCTGCTAAGTAATAAATGTTACTGTGTATAGAGCTAGCTGCATTTAAAAAAAGAGTCTAAATTTGCTGTTTCAATAAGTTATACACTCACAGTGGTCAAAATTCAAAAGGTACAGAAGGATATAAATGGAAAGACTCCCTCCCACTTCTATCCTCCAGCCACCCAGTTTTCCTCCCCAGAAGTAACCCGTATTATTAAAGATTCCTTTCAGAGAATCTTGGCATATATATAAGCAAGCACATAGCTATCCAATTACATTTTGACCTTTAGTTTCATAATTATCAAAATGAGACAAATAGAAAGTAATGAATAATGCTTACTTTGATCTCGTGTGCATTTTACCCACATCTGTTCCCAGCGGCATTAACTAGAGATGGTTAACTGGTAAAGAGACTTGCAAAATTGCTTAGCAGGTTATGGCCCGTGTTTGTGCACATAGAGTGAAGGGGGAGAGTCTGGTGCTTGGGAGGTGTTTACCCAAATTCTCCCTGCAAGTGGGTGTGAGGTTGTGTTTCTAATGTTACCGTGGAAGATGTAGAAAATTTCTGAGAATCTTAATGTGTGTGTGTGTGTGAGAGAGAGAGAGAGAGAGAGGGCAAGAAAACAAGCGAGCACTTGGTTGTTTTTAAGGCTAATTTTATTCTCAACTTTTTCTTTAGAAAAATTTCAAAACAACACAAAAGTTGAAAGAAAGCTACAGTGAATGCCCATATATCCTTTACCTAGATCGAGTTTTCTCCTTCTCAGCAGTGTTTACATTTTGGGCTGTAAACTCTTTGTGCTGGGGGCTGTTCTGTGCACTGTAGGATACTTAGCAGCCTCCCTGGCACTCCTCAGGGGTGAGGAGCTCCCCACCCCACCGTGTAACAACCACCCTGTCTCCAGCCATTGCCAAATGTGTCCTAGGAGGGGGCAGAATCCCCGATGATGAAGAATCGCTGATCTAGAGTCACTAGTGTTAGTTAACATTTTGCCACATATATTTTTTCTCTTTCATGCTTATTTGTTTGTTTTGGCTGAGCATTTGAAAAAAAGCAAGTTGCAGATACCATTTCTAAATACCTCAACATGTATCTTGTGAGGATCAGGATCAGGACTATCTCCTATATAACCGCAATACCATTCTTATACCTAAGAGAATTAACAATAATTGCATAATATCATATACAATCTCATTTCTCCAAGTATTCAAAAAATGTTTTTGAAATGGATTTTTTTGCTTTAAAACTAATCAAAGAGAGCCAGCCCTGATGGTCTAGTGGTTAAAGTTCTGCACTCTCACCCTCATGGCCCAGGTTTGTTTCCTGGTCAGGGAACCACACCACCTGTCTGTCAGTTGCCATGCTGTGGCAGCAGGTCACACAGAGAACTAGAAGGATTTACAACTATGATGTACAACCATGTACTAGGGCTTTGGGGAGAAGAAAAAAAAAGAGGAAGATTAACAACAGATGTTAGTTTAGGGCAAATCCTTCCCCTGCAAAAACAAAAAAAAAGAATTACATTTAAAAAACTAATCAAGGATTATTCATTGCATTTGGATATTATGTCTCTTTAATTTCTTTTTGTCTAGAACAGTCTCCCTGCCCTTTCCTGTTTTTCCTGATATTTACTTTTTGGACAAGTCTAGTTCAGTTGCCATGTAAGATGATCCATATTCTGGGTTTGTCTAAGTGTTTCCTAAGGATTATATTTGGGTTTAAAATGTCAGGCAAAGATCTGCTAGTGATGCCGTGGACCGCTTCATGTATCAGATCAGGAGGCCCATCATTTCGGGGCTATTTTTTATTTCAGGGTGACTGGAAGAGAGCTGTATCTATGTATGACATTCCACACCTTCTGAAGCTGGAAAAGTATGAAGAAGGGGGATGATTATTCAATGACACACATATTTCCCACTGGGGCATCTGTGTAGGGAACTCACGGTCCCAGGCATGTAGCAGATGCTCAGTGAATACTCCCTGACTGAGTTCTCACGTGGACGATTGTATTTGATTTGTCTTTTTTCTGTTCCCCATCAGACAGCTAATAAGGAGAGAAGGGAGAGGCTGGGAGGAAGAAATTGGCAATGTAAAAATCTCCTAGCAATTGATTGCTATAACACCTCCCACCAGGTCAGCAGGTTTAGAAGCACTTCAGAGCTGTAGGAAACAGGAGAAAAAAAATGTATTTGCACTAGTTCATATTTCAGGGCTAAGAAAAGTACAAGCCATGCATTATTTCTGTGCTGCTGTAAAGCAGTGATGGCTGAGTCCAGACCCACAAGCCTGTGGGAGGTGACGAAGCGTCTCTGACTCACGCATACTCAGGAGCTTAGTCAGGGCTGAAGCCGTCGCCTAGCCTCAACCCGGAGCATCCTCACCAGGCTGTTGAAGGTTTTATGAACAGCACTTTAGTTTGCAAATATCTTCCATGAGTAGCTATTCATCTGAGTTTCCCAAAAGCCCAGTGCAGTGGACAGGACTGGTCTAACTGTTCCATTTTACAGTTGAGGAAACTAAGGCTGAGCTTGTTGAAGGTTTCTCGGCTAATACACACTACAGCTAGTCCTGGACCTTGGGTCTTTCCAACCTAGGTCCCATGGCTTTCCGAGGGGCAGGGAATAACTCCCATTGGGACTTTAGCCAGGGAACCAGGAATGGGAAATCTAAGTGCCAGACAGTGGACTACTGTGATCTCTGTGCCCTTTCCATTTGCCCGTGAGGAAGTAGAGCTCAGAAAAAGTGCCCAGAGTCACCCAGAGACATACCACCCTCTCTAGTGGCCAAGATGAGGAGGCAAATACGGGCCTGCCTGGCTGCAAAGGCTCATTTCCTTCCCCACACCCACTCTTGGGCCTATTCAAGCACATGGCATGGCAGGGAAGATGAGGGCTGAGAAGTGGCCTTGAGGCTCAGGCTTTAAGAAGTATTGGGCCACTCTGAAGTATTGAGCCACTCTTCACACAGCAAGTTACTTATCAAGCAAGGCCAGGACTCAGAATCTTGCTTCTAGTCTGTTGCTTCAACACCTGGGTCCCTCTACTTTGCAGAGGACTGACACAAGGCATCCAGTGTTTATAGTTTTCAAGATGCACCAAGCACTGTGCTGGGCTTGGTGAGCCAGGCAGGCAGGAGCCTGTCTTCATGTGCTTATAGTGGAAGGAAAGGAAGGACGAAGGATGGAGGGAAGGGAGAAAATGAAGAGAGGAAGAATGAAAAGAACAGAACAGAAACAGAAACAGAAAAACATCACATAGACGAGCGTAAATTAGCAGTGTAAATGTTGACAAGGAAAGATGAGAGCTGATAACCAAGGGAAATGAGCTGTTAGGGAGGCCGTAAGAGGTAATGGCTGAGCTGAGATCTGGCACAGAGCAAGAGTTAACTAGACAGCAGCAGCGTCAGGGAGGAGAGGGGCAGAACTTTCCAGGCCAAAACCAAAGGCCCAGCAGAGGGAGGGGGAATGTTAGGGGTGATGGCATGTTGAGGAAGAAGTCCAGGTATGTCCCCCAGCTGTTGTCCCTGTCTCTGGTCTTCCAAACAATCCATATACCAAAAGATAGTTCCAGAACTCAAATTTGGTCATCTACTCTCCCCATTCAACATGGCCTAGGAGGGCTTCCTAAGCTGGCTCTGCAGCCAAGTTATCTATAAAGCTTTAAAAAATACACACATCTGGGTTCCACTCAGACCTACTGAATCAGAATCTCTAGAGTTTGGGCCAGTAGCATCAGCGTCATCTGGGAACTTGTAAGAAATGCAGATTCTCAGCCCTACCGCTGACCTACTGAATTAGAGGCCCTGAGGGTGAGGCCCAGCAACCTGTGTTTTAACAAGTCCTCCAGGAATTGTGATTCAGGCTGAAGTTTGAGAACCATTGCTTTAGAAGAAGAACCAAGGGCAAAAGTTCCCTATGAGAGGGTATGGTGTAGCCTGTCCACAGAAAGGGGTTTGACAAGATCTGGTTCCGGATTACCTTGAAGCTCCTTTATGGGGTAACCATGCCCTTCAGAGTTGGGCAGGCTTCTCTCTCCCGCCTTATTTTCTATCACATCTTCTACCATTCCGCATCTTAAGCTCTAGTTTCCAGCCAGGCACAACTCCTGGCAGCTCTGCAAGTGGCACCAGCTCTCTGTCTCCCTCATTGCCCATGCTGCATCATCTGCCTGGAACATCTATCCACCCATCCCCCTGCAATCCCCAATGCCATCTCCATTCCCCTCATATGGTTCCCTGAGTTGCCCTAAGACCTAAGCCTCAGCTTAGATGCACATCCTACAGAAAGACTTCTAAGGTCTCCTAACACAATGTAGCACAATGCTGTCTTTTCCCCTATTATAGCACTTTTCACTCTATATTGAAATTATTCTGCTACACTGAAAGCTAGGCTGTCCTGTTCCCCACTCCTTCCCAGGGCCTGGTCTTTGTGTTTGGAACAGTGGATGCTCCACAAATATTTGGGGAGTGAATGCCAATAGTATTCACCAAAGTGAATTTCGAGGGATGACAGAAAAAAATCATATGTAAGGTGATGCATTTAAAGAAAATTCATCAATCTGTATATGTATAAGCCAGTCTCAGTTCTTTTCTAGAACCTACTAGAAAAGTGGAGTGCATTGTGGAGACAGCAGGGCACGGTGGAAAGCATCTAATTTTAGGCATTAGAAAATCTAGATTCAAGAGCCAGTATATTTACTCAATAGCTATATAACATCAGGAAAATATTTTCGTTTCTCTGACTCTGTTTCCTTATGTATAATTTAGGGATTATAATTTTTATAGCAATATCACAAGATTGTTGTGAGGATAAATGGAAGGATAGATACAGTATTTCTATTACTGTGGTGTGAAAATAATTTCAAACCCAAACATGACAGATAAAGAAAGGTTTTATTGTTTATATTGGATTATTCCAATCTCCTTGAAGATTAACTGCCCTGTTTTGTTATGGTACAGTTTTTATGGAAACGAGCCCTCAAGGACCGCTTTAAATATGTTCGAAGACCCATAGAAGATGACGAACAAGTGATAAGAAATAAGTGTAAATTTGGACACCGAAGAGGCCAGACAAGGAAATCTCTTGCTGATATAAGATTTGATGAAATTAAAATTGTCCAGATAAAAGTAAGATTGAATCTTTAATTGACCTCACAATTTATTGATTCATTGATTGATTAAGGGATAATAAGTAATAGCACTTAAAATAATTAAAACAAAATAAGGTATCCTTTTGGTGTGGTCAGAAACCAGGAAAATCTATGTTTTATATGGCAAAAAACATAAATGGTAATATTTCCAAAAAAGGGCTTCTCAAAACAATTTGAGCAGAGTGTGTTATTGAGCATCTCATGTATATTCTTTTACAACCTTCAAAAGACCTGGAAAAACCCTTATATTCTGGGTCCTTGAGTAATTTATCCTCTTCTCATCTTAAAATACATCTTGTGTTCTTGCTGTTCTATTGCCACAGAAAGCTTTTCATACTCATATTGTAGGTGTGAGGCCGCCTCTAGTCTCCAGGTTTCAGGGAGGAAGGTAGTCCACATGTGTGGACACAAAACTCCGTATTGCCCTTTCTTCACAGAGGCTGCCATGAGGAACTTCAGGCTGAGGGCCCAGGCAGGGCCTGGAGATTCCTCCCTCAGCAGCAGGTTTACTCTACATAATGTTCACATGGGCCCTAATATCTGAGATCCTGTAAATATTCCTTAACTACCTCAGAGCCCCCAAATCTCCTCAGAACCAGAACTGTCCCCTGCTAATAAAGTAGACTGAACTCCTTAGGGAGGATGTCCAAACTACCAAGTATAGAAACTAAATCTCATGTCCCACAGTTCTGTTTCTACCTCAATCCAACATGAATACAAATCCTAACTCTTCACCAGAAACACATTGATGTTAGCAATGTACTTGCTGTAAATATTCTATTTTCTTTTTGAGGTGGTGTATCTATTTGATATCAATATAGCAGCCTATTTGGCCATCTCAATTTTATTAGCACTACTTATAAGCTCCAGGGGACAGGAATATTTTTAAACATATTTTATAAACCATTCACCCCAGCATAAAGAAAAATTTTAGATCAAGTTGTATATTTTAAATATCTTATTATAAATTTAAATGGGATTTTCAAATGACAGGCCAGTTAAGATAATATAATTTTATGTCTGTTCTTTGATGACAAGACAGATGAAAGGTACCTAAAGTTAGTTGTGTAACTTTTTAGAAACTTTGACTGCAATATTCCAATTATAAACTAAAATCATGATAAGATAGAATTACATTCAGTTTAAAATATCTTTTATGGGGCTGGCCCCGTGGCTTAGCGGTTAAGTGCGCGCGTTCCGCTGCTGGCGGCCCGGGTTCGGATCCCGCCGCGCACCGACGCACCACTTCTCTGGCCATGCTGAGGCTGCGTCCCACATACAGCAACTAGAAGGATGTGCAGCTATGACATACAACTATCTACTGGGGCTTTGGGGGAAAAAATAAATAAATAAAATTATAAAAAAAAAAATCTTTTATATTCTTAAAACAAAAAGTCACTTTGTAAAAAAAGGAACATAATTATATTATGCATAAATTTTTCTCAAAAAATTTGATTTTCAGTATACTAAAAATGGAATTCCTTTATAAATGACTTAAAATTTTACAAATTCACTTTTCCTTCTTTTCCTATGATGCGTGTTCCACCTAACTTCATTGGAATGGATTAATGGTAAAATCAAGAAGTTAGGGGGCTGGCCCCATGGCATAGCAGTTAAGTGCGCATGCTCCGCTGCTGGTGGCCCGGGTTCGGATCCCGGGCACACACCGACCCACTGCTTGTCAGGCCATGCTGTGGTGGCATCCCATGTAAAGTGGAGGAAGATGGGCATGGATGTTAGCTCAGGGCTGATCTTCCTTACAAAAAAAAAAAAGAAGAAGAAGTTAGCAATTGTTCCCAGTACCAGAACTCAGAGTAAGTTCACGGGGTTGGAGATCACCCCCAGAGACACAGGCTAAATGGCAGCTCCTCTTTCCTGTTGACACAACATCATTGAATGAGTTTGTATACTCACCTTTCTGTTCTTTCTCAAAACCACCTAGTTCTGTATGTAATTACACTCTTTGTGACTCTTCCCTTCTAGTCTGCCAGGCATGCCTGCATCCTAAGATGAATCCTGCTAAGGCCTATGAAGGGGCTTTTGCTACAAAAAGAACAGAGAATTGAGTGTACCAGGGCCTGAAATAAGTTAAGTTGCAACAGAATTTAGTTTTGGGACAAGAAGAGATTATAAAGTAGTCATTGTTCACATCTGAAGACACAATATTTTTCCTAGCAAATAAATCTAATTGGTAAGGATTTACTTTTCTCCTCCTTGCAAATGGAGCTACAAATTGCTGATTCTTTTAAAGACTGTAGTATCCCTGGGTATGACCTAGTCTTCTGTAAAGCCAAAGCTTTAAAGGATGGGGGAAAATTTACACTAGAGTATTACAGAAACAATGTGTGTCTGTATTTTGTACCCTCCATAGTGATTAAGCAAATGGAAAAACACTAAGAAGAGTAGAGGGACAAATCCACTGAATATATTACTTATCTCACGGAATTTTATACTTCAGATGAATTAAATTATTTCTGATCTCCATTTTGAACATCTGATAGTTCCTTTTTAATGTCTTTAAGATTTCTGAAAATTAAAGATATTTGGATTAAGGTACGCTTTGGTAGCTTTCACATCTTTTAAAATTTCTTGACTGGGCACAGTATTTCCATAATCTAGAAAAAAGTTATTTCCTGTGCTGCAGAGATGGAAAATGTGGATACAGGCAAGAAGCGAGGAGTCAGGCCATTCCCTCAAAGGCAGGGAAATGGGTTTGGCTAAACTGGAGGAAGATTTTGGGAAGGAGTAAAGGAGGGGAAGAGATTTTCATTTGTTTTGTTTTTTCTGTTGTTTTTCCTTTGGTGGTTGGGAGGAATTTACCAAAGAATCGAAAGTAGATGTCTTAGTGAAGGAAGGTGGATGTCTTAGTCCTGTCACATGGGCTTCCACAGATAACCCAGAGAGCTGCAGAGTTTGTGTGGGTCTGACTATAAACCACAGATGTTTTGTCACTAACCCTCCTCCTACCCCAACTCCTAGGCCAGTTTAGCCCACTTAAACGATGCTACAAAATCTGAAGCATCAGCAACATCCGCCTGTGGGTATTAAATATGCCTGGATTCCTCAAATCCCACTGTTAAGAAGACTGATCATCATATTCTATGGATAACTATATTTCTCAAATCCCAGACTACGTATTTTGCAATGTTTACAAATCCTTTTCCAACCTCATGACCTCATATAACTGCTGCTTGTACTGTCATGAAGCAAATGCAACAGCTGTGCTATTGCTTCTTATGCATCTGACTTTCAGTTTTAGGTCCAAGCAACTCATAGCCCTGTGAATTGATAAATCTGTTTCCTTTGCTTAACTGTCTTCTACTATACTTCCTTGCACGTTTATAAACGGAGACATAACTAGATTCTCAAAACAGTAGACTTAACTGAGTAATTTCGTAAATTGCTGACAACATTATCCTGTTTCAACGACGAAGGCACTGGTTTTAAAAGCTTTCAGGAATTGTATGGAACTGTATGGCAGGGTAGTGGAATTATACTTTGTCCTGTAGCATTTTTTGTGAAAAACCTCGGGTGTTTGTTAATTAAAGTTAAGTGAATCAAACTCCTCACCCCATGGCACATTACCATCATTGTCCTGTGCTGGGTCTTTCTCCTGTTCTATTTTCTTTTTGTCCTCATTCCTAGTTGCCCTTCTCCCCACCTCTGCCCTTGGACAACCATTCTAATGCATTTCATATGTATCTTTTTGTTTGTAAGTGTTCCAAAATGTGTACTACCATTTTGGGTTTATATACATTTGACAATGTAAATGATATTCTATACCTCACTCATGTTTCACTTTTTTCACTGATGTTCTTTAAGACTCATTCATGTTACTATGTGTATGTCTAGTCCATGATTGTATGAATTATCAAGTACTCCTTGCCTCAAGCTTTGTTCCTCCCTACCACAAACTGCACTGCAGGGAGCACCATCATACGTGTCTGGTTAGGGACCTACCTGTTTTCTCTTTGAGTTGTCCACACAGAAGAGGAACTGATGGGGTGGAGGGCATGCGGGTACCTAATTTAACCAATTACTCTCCAGAATGACTTTGTTAGTGTCACTCCCACAGTAGTGCATATCCCTGTATTCCTGCCAACTCTTGGCATCATCCAGCCTTCTAGGTTTTGCCAAGTCTAATAGGCATAAAATGTAATCTCATTCTGGTTATGATTTGCATTTCCCTGGGTAACTAATGAGTCTGAGCATCTCTTCACATGTTTGTTAGCCTTTTGTGTTCCTCCTTGTAGAAAATTACCTCTTTAGATCCATTGCCCATTTTTTAATGAGTTGGCATCTTTTTCTTGTTAATTGTAGGAAGCAGTCCTTCCCATGCCCTAAATTGCAAGGACATTCTCCTGCTCTTCCTTCTACTAAGTTTATAGTTTGCACTTTCATGTTTAGATTGTTAAGACATCTGGAGTCCATCTCTGTATATGCTATTAGGTAGGGATCCCCATAGAGTGAGCCACTTTCTCAACACCAATTACTGAACAATCCATCCTTTTCTTATTGGTTTATGTTCCACTGTTATTGTACATTAAGTTCCCAAATAGACTTTGGTGTGTTCTAGGCAATCTCTCTTCCTCCATTGGCTTATCAGTCTGTTCTTGTGCCATTGCCACATTACATTCAATTACTTAGTGTTTATTACTTAGTATCATTTAGCACTTAGTATATAGATATTTTTTGCTGCCAGTGGAAGATGTGCTGGGTCAGGGAAGTCCCTCAGTAGAGAGGATTCTGGGGAAGTTCGTCCTCATTTTCCAGAATAAGGGGAAGGACAGGGGGTCCTTTTCTCAGGAACTGGCCCCTGGGTCTCCTCTGTAGCGTCCGCCTTCTCACAGGAGAACTAGAGCCTGGGCTAGGGGTGCTGCGTTCAGGTGGGAGGGTTGGACCAAAAGAAGGTTCTGAGCATCTGCAAGCACAAGGAGCACCAGGATAAGCTCTGTCTTGTTCTTGTGGAGGGCCTGCTGTGACGGGATGGAGAGGCCCTGCTGGAGGGATCCTGCTCCTGTCATCCTGACCCTGGGGTGGGGGTGGAGGTGGCATCTGGTCTACACGGGGCCCTCAACCTGAATCCTCACATTGTCACAGCCTAATGCTCATTCTTTTTTGAGAATCTCTTCATCCAGAAGATTCCTTGGTGGTCCTCTTGGGCCTCTCCCAAATGCCCCATTTAAAACATCAAGACATAAACATACTTTTCGAAATGCTCAAATTCTTCTTTCATGCTTTTCTGACTAATGCATGCTTTTTCTTTCCTTAAATTATTGAGGTTTCTTTCAGCCAGTAGAACCCTCAATGTATTATCATAAACTTTTTGCTCATAGGATATAAGATGACTTTGATAATAGCCAATGCTTCTTTCAAAATTTTCTTCAAAAAATTTGGCTTGAATCTTTCTGGTGTCCAGGTTTTCACATTTATGGCTGATCTTTTCATCTACTTTGAAAAGATTCTCCTCTGTCTTTATGGGGTAAATTAACTCTAAATTGGATATTTGGTGAAAACTTATTTTGTTTTCTTGAAGCAGTACAGGTAGGACTTTGAAGTTTATACAGAAGCATTTGCTTTTCTCTTTCTGTGTTTGTTTTTGTTTGTGTTTTTTCTAATTGCAGTGAGGTTTTCTTAGTTTGGAGGCTTTTAATGTGATCTGTAAGTGCATAGATGATTTTATCTTTATCAGTTAATTTAGTATCATTTGGTTTCTTTTTAAGAGTTTTAAGTAAGTAACAATCTCATTAATCAGTTTCTTCAAAACTCCTTTTGATGTCATCTTCTCAGAGGTCTTCATTTTATAATGTATCTGTTATATCCAGTCCCAAGTTCCTGCAATCCATGTTGTCTTCCCCAGGAAGAGCAGTTGTTCCAGTCTTCTAGTTCCTTGTTTATCATCTATTTAGTAGTTTTATTCATTATTGAAAGTGGAGTATTGAAATCTCCAACTCTTATTATTATTGAATTGTCTCTTTCTACTTTCAATTCTGTCAGTTTTTGCCATATGACTTTTGGGACTCTGTTATTTGGTGCATATAAGCTTATAATTGTTATATCTCCCTGATGGATTGGCCCTCTTTCCGTTACAAAATCTCCTCCTTTGTCTCTAGGAACAAATTTTATCTTAAAATTTATTGCGTCTGATATTAGTATAGCCTTTCCATCTCTCTTTTGGTTACTGTTTGCATGGTATATCTTTTCCCATTTTTTACCTTCAACCTATTTGTGTCTTTGAATCTAACATGTGTCTCTAGTAGACAGCATATAGTGGATCATTTTTTAAATCCATTCTGCCAATTAATGTAGTTACTAATAAGGTAAGATTTACGTCTGCTATTTTGCTATTTGTTTTCTATATGTTATGGCCTTTTTGTTATTTTATTCCTTCATTACTGTCTTCTTTTGTGTTAAGTAGATATTTTCTAGTGTACTAATTAAATTTCCCTTATTGTTTCTTTTAGAATAGGTACAATTTTTGCTATTTTCTTAGTGATTGCCCTGCGGATTACAACTAACATCTTAATGTATAATAATCTAGTTTAGATTAATGCCAATTTAATTACAATAGCATGCAAAAACTTTGCCCCTATATAACCTCATCTCCCTCCCCCTTTGTGCTGTTATTGTCACATAAATCACATTTTATACATTGTATGCCCATCAACACAGATTTATAATTATTGCTTCATGCAACTGTGTTTAAAATAAGATGGGAGAAATAGAGTTACTGACAGAAAATACACTTCTACTATCTTTCATATTTTCCTACATAGTAACATTTACCAGTGCTCTTTATTTTTTCATGTGGATTTGAGTTACTGTCTAACGTTCTTTCATTTCAGCTTGAAGGACTACCTTTAGTATTTCTGGTAGGACAGGTCTGCTAGTGACCAATTCTCTCAGTTTTTATTTATCTGAGTATGTCTTAAATTTCTTATTCATATTTAAATGATGTTTTGCTGGATATAGAATTCACTTAGGAAATTGTTTTCTAGTTTGATAACTGGGTGTTCTGGCTCTTGGTTAATACAGTTTTGGCTGTAGCTAACAAAAAACCCGTCTGAAACCGGCCAAACTATAAGGAGAGCTGTGCTCTCACATAAAAAGAAACCCAGCAGTATGTGAGTGTGGACGTTATTGTTGCTCACCAGTTTAACCAGTTCGTCTCCTCCAGACAATCAGCAGGATTGTACTTCTCTGCTCCCTTGAAGTTGGGTGTGGCCATAAGACTTTGACCAGTGAAATGTGAGCAGAAGTGACATGTGCATTGAATATCCAGTATGAGATGCCCTATCTTCCTTGTCTCTTTTTTTGCAATAATGACTGACGACATTCTAGATGGTGGAGTTCCTTGGGTGAGGAGGATGAGGAGCTGGGCCCCGAGACAGACATGTCACACGAGTGATACATAAATTTTTGTCGCTTTAAGGTCTGGGGGTTTTTAGGGACAGCAGCATAATTTTGCCTATCCTGAGTAGTACCAGGAGCCCCAAGTACAGTATACCTGGCCTTGGATCCACATCTCAGTGATTCTCCTGTCCCTGGGCTGGCTTCATGAAGTGTTGGAGGATCTGGTTGATCCTGCCATCCTCCCCAAGGATTTCATGGTCTGTGTCCTTGTACTATATCTAGGTTGGGAGATCTACTACATATGGGAAAAGCACTGCCATATGTTATAATAAAAACACTTAAAACGTAGGGAAACATCATTTTGCTTTAAGTAAAGATACCTAGTTTTCATTTTTTCAGCTAATTCATTTGGGGCTTCTTTCAGTTCTTCAATACTAGGAGCAGATTATCTCCATTGTGACCTTAGTTTTAAGGACATTTCTCAGAGTCTGAAATATGGAGAGAGCAAAACTAATATTTTGCCCCATTCTGATGTGAAATATCTTATTAAACACATGCTGCGAATGCTGTGCCAGTTTCTTTAGAGAGGTTAACTTGTGCTTTTTTTTCAACCTATACTATGTCTAGGACAGTGACACGGGGATTTAATAAATGCTTGTAGGGTGTCCTGGTATCCCAAAGTCCTCCAAATATTTGCTAAATCAATCAATCAATCAACTAATTGCCAGGTGTTAAATCACTAACACTACACTTATAATTCATTTCTCTCTTAAAACATTTTGTTTTCCTACTTATTGGGTATATATGTCCCCCATAACTTTGAAAGTCGTGAAGTAGTTTTGTGTGTTAGCTTTCTTTGACTTAGAAATAAAATGGAATTGAAAATTATGCAAAAACTGCTTAGCGAGTCAAATGCTAGGAGTATCTACTTAGTGCTTTTGGATTTCTTTTATGGCACTTACTATTTGTTTCTTACTATATCTGACGCATAATTATTTATCGTTTAAATACTAATCATTTTGATAGCCGTTACCATAGATGTTTCTCTCATGGTGCAAAATTGGACAGCAGAAGTTGAAGAAAAATCTTGACAGTTAACTGCAGTCTGGATATAACGCAATTCCTGCCGTCAGCAGGTGGCACATTTGCTAATACTGTGAAGTTTTACAAGTCAGCTGTGCACTTGGAAACATGGGGCAAAATTGTAGCAGTCTCCCCGCTGATTGACTGAGACACGTGACTGAATGCTAAGCACAGAGACTGTTCAAGTTACACAGGGAGGCATCGTGTCTAAAGTCAATTTGATGATACTAGACTTGAAAACAGGGATGATTGGAATTTGGTATAAAGAAACCCTAGCATCTAACACAGCACTGTCCAATAGAAATATAATATGAACCACATATGTAATCTAAAATTTTCTAGTAGTCACGTTAAAAAAAGTAAAAAGAAGCAGATGGAATTATAATATTAATAGCATATTTTATTTAACCTAATATATCCACAGTATTATTATTTCAACATGTAACAAAGAAACCCTAGCATCTAACACAGCACTGTCCAATAGAAATATAATATGAACCACATATGTAATCTAAAATTTTCTAGTAGTCACGTTAAAAAAAGTAAAAAGAAGCAGATGGAATTATAATATTAATAGCATATTTTATTTAACCTAATATATCCACAGTATTATTATTTCAACATGTAACAAAGAAACCCTAGCATCTAACACAGCACTGTCCAATAGAAATATAATATGAACCACATATGTAATCTAAAATTTTCTAGTAGTCACGTTAAAAAAAGTAAAAAGAAGCAGATGGAATTATAATATTAATAGCATATTTTATTTAACCTAATATATCCACAGTATTATTATTTCAACATGTAACCATTATGAAAAATTGATAATGAGATGTGTTGCATTCTTTTTTTGCATACTAAGTCTCCGAAATCCAGTGTTTCCAGCATACATCTCAATTTGGACTAGCCACATTTCAAGTGCTCTGTAGCCACGTGTGGTTCGTGGCCACGACACTGGACGACTCAGATAAACACACCCTTAGAGGGACTGGAGGGTAAGTGAGATGACACTCTATAGGGAACACCACAGTTAGCAGGGAGCATGACCAGTTATTTGCCGATGATGTTCAGAAGCTACAGTCCCCAAATCATAGGTACAGCAGCTTTACATAGTGCCTTTAAAGTCAATCTTTAATGATGTACTTATAAGAATTATTTAATTTTCGTAACAAGATACTTTCTTTGCAAACTTATTCCGATTGCAGGATGTAGAACAAAATTACGCTTAATAAAAGTCAAGGTGAGATCTTATTCATCTCTGGGGTGGGGGGAGTTATAACTGTATATTTTAAACCATGCTGTGTGTTACTACTTCAAAAGTAGCCTCAATTTTCTATTAAAATCTCACTTAGAAACATAGCCCTCCTTATTTCTGTCCCAGCTGTCAGCTTAGACTAACAGTTGGCTAGAGCTGAGCTGTCTGCTATTCCACCCACCTCTTGAGGAGCTGTAGGTCACGGTGGTGCAGGAGGAGAGAGCCCGCTCTATGTTACCAGCACTGGTGGGGTCAAGGAACATGGCTTAAGCTCCTTATCCAGTTTGTTTGGATCCAACTCAAGTTAATGTTTTGGTTAATTTATGCAGACTCCTCTGAAGTCACAAATCCCGCAGGTGACTCCTACACTTCCCTTCATTGTATCCACTGGTTGGCAATCCTTGACCAGCGGTGAGCTGTTCCCTGCTTCGTGCCTTCTTCCTTTGGTACTTCTTGAGCACGTGCCCCCATTCTCTGCCCACGGAGACAGACGCCCCGCAGCCGACTCTGCTGCAGCTGCTGTTCTGTAAGAGTCAGACATTTCTCATCCCCTAGTTCCTTCATCTCAGTGTGCACTGTTAAGGAAACCAGATGGTCAGAACAAGGCCATCCCTCTCCTTGGAGAAGTGGGGGGCCACACCAAGACAGGAACCCCCACGCCCAGCCATTTCCGTGCTTGGGAAAGTCACTCCCCCTGTGAGAATCTCAGTTTGCTCATGAGTAAAGTGAGAGGCATGGACCAGACGATTTCTAAGTTCCTTCCATCTCTGACAATATATAAATCATTGAAAGTATAAGGATTTTAAATTCTGGTGCAGCCAGGTATTTCTTCTAATAGGAAGATCACTTTAATCTAGGATACAACCCACTAACATTTTATTAATCTGATCAGGTAGAAGCTTCCTAGAAACCCTACTTGCCATGACATTTCATGAACTGCGTGTGGGTTTCGGGGGAAGCAGTACATCATGTGTACAGTAGCCTGTAAATGTCAGTATCAGCAATTATTGAACTTCTGCTATATTTCAGTAAAAGGAAGGCAGTCTATATAATTAAAATTTTTTTCCTTTATTTTTTAAAAATTAAGATTTTTTCTTTTTATTTAAAAATTTTGTCATTATTAACATTTGAGACTGATAAAAGAATATGTGTAGCATATGTGTAATTTATGAGATGAACACCATGAGCCCAACATTCGGCTTTCAAGTTGGAGCACTGCCCATACCGCACATCTACCTGTTTTTTCCTTCGCACACCCATCGACCACCCTTCCAACACGACTGCCTTCTACTCGGAATTTTATGTTTATCATTCATCTGCTTTTGAAATATATGGTTTTATCACATCTGCATGATTCCTAGGGAATATATTGTTTACTTGTACTTGTTTTTGTAGTTTACAGGATGGTATAGAAACTACGTGTTGTCAATGACCTCTTTTTTCTCACTCAATATAATGTCTCTGGGATTCATCCAGGCTGTTAAGTTCAGCTGTGTAGTTCATTCATTTTCATACTGGCTTAAAAATCTATTGTGACAACCACACACAGTTTATTTGGTTATTCTCGTATGGACGGACGTGTGGCTTGTTTCTGGTTTTTGCTATTATGCACTATGCTGCTGCTGTGATCATTCTTGTGTGTGTGTCTTGGTACATATGTGCAAGCTTTTTTCAAGGATGCATACCTAGGAGTGGAATTGCTGGCACATTGGGTACGCAAAAATTCAACTTTAAAAGATAATGATAATTAATTGTCTTCTTAGGTGGTCGTAGCCATTTAAGCTTGCTGAGCAGCAAGCTTATTATTACCAGACTTCTCCCCATTTATATCACTGACATAATCAATGATATATTTGATAGAATAAATTATATAATTTACTTATATTATTGTAAATACCTTCTCCCAGTTTGTGCCTTGCGTCTTAAATTTCTTTATAGTGTCTTTTGACAAAGAGAAGCTTGTAATTTTTTTTGCCCTGAGCTAACATCTGTTGCCAATCTTCCTCTTTTTGCTGGAGGAAGAGTCGCCCTGAGCTAACACCTATGCCAATCTTCCTCTATTTTGTACATGGGTTGCCACCACAGCATGGCTGCCAATGAGTGGTGTAGGTCCGTGCCTGGGAAGTGGGGCATGTCAAACTTAACCACTAGGCCAGGGGCCAGCCCTGAGAAGCTTGTAATTTTAACATAGTTAGATTTATCAATCATTTCTCTTATGATTACTGCTTTTAGGAATTCCTGTCCTATCTTGAAATGATAAACACTTTTATATGTTTTTTTAAAAAAATTTAAAGTTCTACCTTTAATGTTTAAGTTCTTAAACCATGTGGAATTTATTTTTGCTAAGGTGTGCAGTGTAGATCCATTTTCTTCTCTTTTTCCATATGGATAAAACAATTTCTGACACCTTTTATAAAATAGTCCTTCTCTTCCCCAGAGATTTGTGATGTCATCTCTGTTCATTTCCTTGTTGTGTGTCTAGAAGTTTCTAGAGCTTTTTAATCTTTCATATGGATTTTAGAATCAGCTTGTCGAGTTCTTAAAAATTATTTTTGTTTCTTACAGATTTTAGATTTTGATAGAAACATTGTTGAATATTTGGCTCCATTTGGAAAAAGGTGACTTCCCTATGATATTGAATCTTTCTAACAGTGAACATGGTAGATCTATCCATTTATTTAGGTCTCATTAATATTTTCCAATAATGTTATAATTTTCTTCATAAAGGTCTTGCACATCTTTTGTTAGTTTTATTCTTAAGTACTTCATAGTTTTGTTACAACTGTAAAAAATTACATTTTCTGTTTGTTAGTAGATTTTTTAATATTGCTGTTATATTCAGTTGCTCTGAAAACCTCTCTTTAATTCTAACAAATAATATGTACCTATATAATATGTATAATACGTACATATAATATAATAATATAATATAACGTAATATAATACATAGAGTATAATAGAGCATCTTTGTCTTGTTCCTTATTTTATGGAGAATTCTTTTAAAATTTCATCATGAAAAATGACGTTACCTCTAGATTTGGGGTAGATAACTTTACAAGCTTTAAAAATGTCTGTCCTTATTTTGATAAGTTTTCTTTCTTTAATTGTAAAGGGATGTTGAATTTTATAAAATGCTTTTCTTCTGCATTATTTGAAATGATCATATGTTTCTCTTCTGCTTTAATCAGTCAATGCAGTATATTTACACATATTTAGATAATCTGGGTAAATTATAGAATTGTTAATATAACACATTTCTCAAAACCTACTTCTTTTCTGGTCCAAATGTTTCCACAACAGTGGCCCCCAAATTCAGATTTCAGTATGAAAGTAAGTGGAACATAATGGGTAATCCATCACACTTCCCTTTAGTTTACCATTGTTCCCTTACTAACGTCATACCATGGTTGCATTTCTGGGATAAACCCAAGTTAGTTGTTCCTTGTTCCTAATGTTTGCAACTTTGTTCATGAATGAGATGTTCATGTTCATGAATGAGATTGACCCATAATTTTCCTCCTATACAGTTCTTTCAGGTTTGGGGATCAGTGTCACAGACGCTTCATAGAATGGGTTGGAATTCTTCATAGAATTCTTTTTTTTTTCTGACTCCCTGAAAGAATTTGCATAAATTTGGAACACTCTCTGTTTTGAAAGTTCAGTAGAATTTGTCTGAAAACCTTCAGGTCTTGGTATTTTCTTTGTAAAAAGACATTTATCTTCTAATTAAATTTACGTAAGATTATAGGAATTTCTTTTTAGTCTGTTTTGATGTTATATTTTTCTCGGAATTTGTTCATTTGGTCTATGTCATGATAGTCATCTATGTTCATAGATGGGGTTCTACCTGAAGTTTTCCTAACGTGCTTGTAAAAGCCTTGATTTAGGATTATTTTAGGTTTCTTACCATCTTTTACAGGTTATATCTGTTTACATTATGGTCAGGTAGACAGTTTGTCAACTTGTTAATTCAAGTGCAGTTCAGCCAAGTGTCTTCTCAACTAATTTTTCTAGAAAGATCTTTTTCTTGTCTTCTCAAAGCTGATTGCCTTAGGTTTTTATTTTTATTTTTATTTTTTTTTGCTGAGGAAGATTCGCCCTGAGCTAACATCTGTGCCAATCTTCCTCTATTTTGTATGTGGGTTGCCACCAGAGCATGGCTGATGAGTGGTGTAGGTCTGTGCCCAGGATCTGAACCCATGAACCCGGGCCACTGAAGCAGAGTGTGCCAAACTTAACCATTATGCCACCAGGCCACCCTCTGCCTTAAGGTTTTTTTTTTTTTGTGAGGAGGACTAGCCCTGAGCTAACATCCGATGCCAATCCTCCCCTTTTTTCTTGAGGAAGAGTGGCCCTGAGCTAACATCCGTGCCCATCTTCCTCTACTTTATATGGGACACCACTACAGCATGGCTTACCAAGCGATGTGTCAGTGCGCGCCCGGGATCTGAACCTGTGAACCCCGGGCCACCAAAGCAGGGTGCACGCACCCAACCGTTTGCGCCACTGGGCCGGCCCCCTTGCCGTAGGTTTTTAATGAGAATATGTGAGGTATTTCTTAGCCACCTCACCCTACCCAATGTACCCAGATGTACAGTGAATATAATTGACAGTTTGACGACTTAGCATCACAAAATATCCGCTGTTATTATCTTGAATTTGGATTATATAGCATGGCACTACAGCTCTAAAAAGGCATTTAAAAAGGAAAACAACAAACAATAACACTAACAAAATCTTAATCTAAAAACTTTTTATCTCATTTTTTTTATCTTCTAAAATTTAAATGTGTAGAAATAAACAACATTCCTGTTAAGTATGAGCCTTCTGGATAATCTAGGTTTCCACGTAAATGGATATGTAGCAAATGAAGTAACTCTTTCATTCATTCATTCCTATCTGTCAAGAGAACAGATTATAATTCCACAGTAAGTAATTACTTACTTAATTTGTTCACAGTGTTAAAGATCTTTGTGAACCACGTTCAGGGCCAAGTGTAATCACACATGGTGGTGCCACCTTGTGAGTGTGTTATGAAGAATGTGCAACACCACCCTATAATTCAAGTTTTCATGAAGTGTTAAACTGCCACTTGAAACATGGAACATACTGATATTCTGAAAATATTTTGCAGGACGAAGCTGTTTGTTTAGATGCTGAGGTAGATGAACATATTAGCTGGTTCCAGCAAGAATATGTGAAAACAGACAAGGATTGGAGAGAAATCGATAAGAGGATGAGCCAGACTTTGGAAATCAGAAGAAAGTTGATTGGGAGCAGAACGCCTCTGAAGGACATTCTTAAAATGTTTCCTTTCCTGAAGTGCCCTTATCAGGTATCTTTGCTTGCTTATAATACCCTGATTACAGTGTCCAAATTGATTTTCCTCTTTCCCCCTGGCGTGGGAACAGGCCACGCCTGTTCCCAGTAGCAGTATGGTGGGTGTGAATCTCGGTTGGGTGTGTGAGGCCTCAGGGGCTGCAAATAGGATCATTTGGTAAGAATTTCTGGAAGCATATTCTGATAACACGCACTGGCTGCCTTCAGATTTAAAGCATTTCCTGTCATTGGATATACTGTGGAGGCCGGGGGACCACTACTTCTGGATATTTTGACAGTGTGAGACATCTTCCCTTTGTATGCATTTAGACAATAAAGATAGTTTTTTAAGGAACTGTTAGTATGCAACATTGCTCAAAATCTATTTCCTTTATGATCTCAGATCATTTCATAAAGTGGTCTGAAAATATATGAAGTTTGATGGGTAAATCAAATACGCTGCCATTTCGTTTACTTAAGGTGGCCATTAAAGGGTCCTATTACAATTTTAGTGTAATTTAGGTGTAGTGTATAATGAAAGAGTCATCAGTTTTTACCTGAGAACACATTTCATGGAAGCATTCTGTGGGGTGCAATCAAGCAAATTGAAAATGAAAAGTTTTACATATTTTTCTTCTTCCCCTAAGAAAACTGAAATAAGAATTTGCCTGCATGTTTTATTTTATTATAACGTCAATATCAAACATCTGAACTTACTATGTAGCAGGCATGTTCTAGCACATTACATGGATTATTTTATCTAATCCTCTCAGCAAACCTACCTTGACTATTGCCTGTACCAGTTCTCTTAATCTTTGGGTTGCTGGGAACAGTAATAGCCAGTAGCCCCTGGCTATTAGAACAGTATGCCAGATTGACACACCTACAAAATATAATTTTAAAGCAAAAAATCTGTCAAACTGATAGTTTATAAACTTTTTAAATGTAGGGAGCATGTTTTAAACATCTTAGTAGTTCCTAAAGTGCCTAGCAGAGTACTGTGTGTGAAATACAAATGAAGTGTTAATTTTTTGAGTGCTGAATGAGTTAGTGGATGGTTGGTGTCTTAGTCTGCTTGGGATGCTGTAACAAAAATAGCATAGACTGGGTGGCTCATAAACAACAGAAATTTATTTCTCACAGTTCTGGAGGTTGGGAAGTTCAAGATCAAGGCACTGGCAGATTCGGTGTCTGGTGAGAGCCTGCTTTCTGGTTCATGACTGACGTTTTCTAGCTGTGACTTCACATAGCTGAAGGAGCAAGCTAGCTCTCTGGGGTCTTTTGTATAAGGGCATTAATCCCCTGCATGAGGACTCTGCCCCCATGACATAATCACTCCCAAAGGCCCCACCTCCTAACACCATCACATTGGGCATTAGGTTTCAACACATGAATTCTGGGGGAACACAAACATTCATTGGCTAGCAGGTGGTAAGGCTGCTCCATCACTGATGTTGCAGCCTTAGGGGGCCTCACTGGAGTGCAGCCTGCAAAGGTTTAGTGATTAAAATAGATGAGCTGTGGTTCAGCGGCCTTTCAAAGAACCGTAGATGATAGTAAGTCTGAGGTCCAGTACAGCCTGAGTGAGGAGAAGAGAGATTTCAGACCTAAAACTGTCTCTCTCATGCTTTGTCCAAGTCTCTGTCTTTCCCCCATTCCCTCAGGTATTTCACCCTTTATATCCAAAATATGGATTGGGGTATGGTTTTTGTAATGACTGTATTGTCTATTTCTTGTTTTAAATACAAGAGTTAAACATTTTAGATTTCTTCAGAAAGTACCTCCCTAACTCAGCCTTGTGTAGCTAGCTGGAATTTACAATTCATAAAGCCCTTGTTGCTCTTTCTAAAATAAAAGCAAGCTTGACCTTACTTACAAATAGCCAGTTAACAACAATCTCTATAATAGGCCAGCTGCCCCCGCTCCAAACCACCCCCACCACTTGTTTCCACGACCACGGTGAAAACGCTCTGAGCTTAGGGAGCTTGTGGACACAGGGGTGGCAGAAGAGAGGCAGCTGGTGTGGAAGCCAGTCCCAGGGGCTGACACGCACCCTCCCTCACCACCTGCACTCATCAACCTTCTCCTCTCAAAAAACTGTCTCTCAACAGAAAATTTAAAAATTTAAAATAAAAAAAAAGGACTTTATTAGACTATCTGAAATATTGTCAACTAGGAATTTGTTACTGGGATCTATTGGATGTGGCACAAGACAAGCAGGAAGGAGTTGAGGGGAAAATACCAAACGCAAATTTAAACAATTCCTCAAATTTTCCAACAAATCCTTTGAGATGCTAGTTTTCACCTTACTGAGAAACTATTTCAACAATTGTCATTTAAAACTTAAGTGAAGTACCTAAGAATCACCAGCTAACACAATAAAGTCTGAAAAGAAAAGAAAATAAAGGAATCTGAGTTCTGCTTTTGGCCATGATGGAGTAACCAGTACTGGTCTTGCCTTCCCACCATTAGCATGGATACATCTGGGAAAAAATAATGAAGCTAAGGCTTTCAGGCATTGGATAGTAGGCATCCCAGGACTCTGATCCTTGATAAAAAGGGAACACCTAGGATGTGCCCCAGCTTTCTACCTCAGGGTTACTTTCTAGATCATGGCACAGAAATGTGGAAGCCAATCAAAATGTGGTGGTCTCTCTGAGCTGCACAGGAAGAGAGTGGAGTTTGGGAATGATGAAGCAGTTGGTATCTTCAGGACACGGTACTAGAGGAACCGGGGGGCGGGGCAGAATTCTACATAGAGATCCCCCAGAGGTCCCTGGGTGAGGGCTACACTACCCGGGATGAGACCCTGCAATAACATACATAGAGAGGCTGCTACAGAACTGAAAGCTGATATCAGAGGCCACACAGTGTTGAAAAATAAGAGTTCTGGCCAATCAGAGTGGAGAGAGCTTGCTGAGCACCTTGGGTGTCCATCTGAGACTCTAGAAAGTTGACACTTTATATCCTAGATGAGTCAGGGTCATTACCCCGGACTAAGGACAAAAACCAAAACAGATCTGTCCAAATGATAAAATCAAGTCTGACAGGACCAGAAGGATCCACCAGTAATTTATTTAGCTGCCTGCCAGAACACATCTAGTACCCTGGAAAGGAACACAGTGTAATCCAGACTCCCGACGAGTGGGTCACTAGGAGGAATCGTGAGTGGTGCCACTCCAGGTTTCTACTCCTGGATTCCTGGCCCTGTGAATCTTGGCTACGAGAGAAACAGCACCATATATTGGATGCTAATTCAGAGCATATACAGCCTCCTGGAGAATCTTTCTGCAGCCTTGCAAGGAATTGCTAGCTAACTGGTGCTCTAGCTGAGTCTTCACAGGCCATTTCACTCTTCTATCAAGCCAGCTGCCTCACGACGGTGGGGAACATGGTAAGACCAGTGAATTCCATCTACCATTACTGTGGGGCATCTCAGCAGAGAAATGGAAAATATATTAAAAAAGAACTAAACTGAAATTTAGAAGTGAAAAGAACGTTTATCTAGAATGAAAACATCACTGGATAGGGAAATGCATATTGAGAAATGCACAGAAAGGGTCTGTGAACTTGAAAATAGATCAATAGAAATTATCCAATCTGAATAACAAAAAGAAAAAGGATTAAGATTAGTAACCTGTGGGGCAAAACCTGGGGTTGTGGAGAGAGGGGCTTTTCTGTGGCTGAACATTCACGGCTGGGAGTTTGGCTACATGAGGTGTGGGGAAAGTACACAAATAAGTTAATACACTGAGGATAATGGGAGCCAAGTTTCTCACTGTTGAAGAGTTAGAATGTATGGAAAGGGAAGTTAGAATAAGCCCTGTGGTATTGGGCTGGAACTGAAGGTATCAGTGTAAACTCATTGTTTTTAATATTTATATAGGTATATAAACAGATATAGACATGTGTATGTGTACAAATACATGCTTCCCAGCTTTGTTCTGTGAGAAATTCTAGAGCAATAACACCTCTGTAACAAGCAGCACTCCTAGGGCTGAAATCTTAGTTTCTAAATACCCGTCTCCATTAAAAGGAACCAGGGCTCTTGGGGAAACAGCTGATTCCAGGGCTGGGCAGAAAAAATACAAGATGAACCTGAGATATTCTGTGGTGCTAGAAATTAAGGAAGTGATCACAGACTAATAGGCTATGTCAAGAGGTCACAGGAGTCAGCTTGAAGCAGCTCCCACTGGCAAAATCTAGATAATCCGAACATTAATATAAATAATTATATTTATATTAATATAGGTATGATTATATTTATAATTAATTAATATGAATACAAATAAAGAACCAGATTTATAACCATTTGAGTAAAATAGAAATTTATTAGTCTGTAGTGATAGAAATAAAGGAATAAATAAATAAATGTGGAAGAAGAATAAGCTCTATGCTGGAGTAGAAAGCCAACTAATAAATTTAGAAAGAATGATGGAATTACCATTTGGCAACTCGCATAGTAATCCTCGATTCAGGCAAGAATCATTGATGGATGCTAAGTTTCATGTTCAAAGTTACAAGAGGAAGAAGATATTTACATAAACACAAGGTATCTCCCCATAAAATACTTACAACTATATATTAATTAATAAGTACAACATATATATTAATTAATCTGAAGAAACCTGCAGATTCCATCTTAACCAAGTGATAAAAGTTAATATCTTTAATAATGGGACCACTTACCATCTTCCTGATGCAGTGAGAAGTGCTAGCATTCTTCCTAAAAGCAAACCTAGAATGAGGGACGTTTTACAAAGGAATTGGCCTCTACTTTTCAAAAATGTCAAGGAATATAAGGAAAAACCAAGAAGCTGTTTTAGACTGAAGTCTGAAGGAGACTAAAGAGACATGATACCTAAATTTCACAAGTGTTCCTGGATTAGATCCAGGACTTACAAAGAACATGACTGGAACAACTGGCGAGCATGAATGGGGTCTGTGGATTAGATTTTCCTGATTTCGATGGTTTTGCTATGGTTACCTAGGAGGGTGTCCTTGTACTTAGGAAATATGCAGTGAAGAGTTAAGGGGAAATGGGCATCATGTCTACAGCTTACTTTCAAATGGATCAGAATTATTAGCATCAGGGGAAGTTGCACGAAGGGTATACGCGAGCTCTACTATTTCTGCAACTTTAATGTAAACTTGAAATTATTTCAAAATAAAAGGTTAAAAAAATTCCTAGCCTATGCGCCCAGGAAAGTGGAGGAATATTCCCCCACTTCATACTTCACTTCATAACTCCCTGCTGAGAGCAGACCCTTTTAGGGTATTAATCTAGATTAGTGGTCCACTGAGGGCTGCCTGACAACAGCCACTATGCCTTCATGAGAATGTGCATTCCGGTTTTCGGACAGCTTTTAGACCTAATCTTTGGGCAATTTATGATCTACTAAAATATTCAAGGAACGATGAGACCCAGTGGGTAGTATGCACTGTTCTTTACAGAGTTTTATGGAAAACGATGATTACGTTGATTCCTACTAGAGTGGGTAATGAATAGTCTTATAATGCCACTGTCGAAAAACAGTGGGGAGGGTGACAGTGGTGGTGGAATTCTCTGAGGGGAAGAACTTAGGCAGGGGCAGGAGGTGCTTTGATCTTGAAGTCAAATCTCCTACACTTACACTGTTTCTCACTCTTTATTCCTGTCTGATCTTACAGAGTCTCTAAAGCTCTCTCCTTTCCCTTTAGGATACTATGGTTAGCTATTTTTCAAGGTTTGCCTCCTAAAACCTAACAATTTTCTTTTTTGCCTCTTGTTGGACACTGCCAAAACATAACAACGTAGTTTACCTAAAGAAATGTAAGATCCTAGAATCTTAGCTGGGTAATCCAAATAGCCAAAATACGCATATATACTTTGGAACCATTATTTATTTATTTTCTTTCTTTCTTTTAATTTTTTGTTTATTGCAGTAACATTGGTTTATAACATTGTATAAATTTCAGGTGTACATCATTATACTTCTATTTCTGCATAGATTACATCATGTTCACCACCCAAATACTAATTACAACCCATCACCACACACATGTGCTGAATTATCCCTTTCGCCCTCCTCCCTCCCCGCTTCCCCTCTGGTAACCACCAATCCAATCTCTGTCCCTATGTGTTTGTTTATTGTTGTTATTATCTACTACTTAATGAAGAAAATCATATGGTACTTGGCCTTCTCCCTCTGACTTATTTCACTTTGCGTAATACCCTCAATGTCCATCCACGTTGTCACAAATGGCTGGATTTCATAGTTTCTTATGGCTGAGTAGTATTCCATTGTGTATATATACCACGTCTTCTTTATCCATTCGTCCCTTGATGGGTACTTAGGTTGCTTCCAAGTCTTGGCTATTGTGAATAACGCTGCAATGAACACAGGGGTGCATGTATCTTTACGCATTGGTGTTTTCAAGTTCTTTGGATAAATACCCAGCAGTGGAATAGCTGGATCATATGGTAGTTCTATCCTTGATTTTCTGAGGAATCTCCATACTGTTTTCCATAGTGGCTGCACCAGTTTGCACTCCCACCAGCAGTGTATGAGAGTTCCCTTCTCTCCACATCCTCTCCAACACATGTTGTTTCCTGTCTTGTTAATTATAGCCATTCTGACTGACGTGAGGTGATATCTCATTGTAGTTTTGATTTGCATTTCCGTGATAGTTAATGATTTTGAACATCTTTTCATGTGTCTGTTGGCCATCTGTATATCTTCTTTGGAGAAACGTCTGTTCAGGTCTTTTGCCCATTTTTTAATTGGGTTGTTAGTTTTTTTGTTGTTGAGATGCATGAGTTCTTTATATATTTTGGAGATTAACCCCTTATCAGATGTATGGTTTGCAAATATCTTCTCCCAATTGTTAGGTTGTCTTTTTGTTTTGTTGATGGTTTCCTTTGCTGTGCAGAACCATTGTTTAGTTGAATCTGCATCCAGAGTTTTAATTCTATGGACTGAGAAGATTGCCATGTCCATCATTTATCTCTTCCTGTTCACTGTGGGCTTCCATTCTTCTCTCCTCCTCCGTCCTAAGTCTTTACTTCTCCACTAAAGCTACTCGAATATCTAGTATATATTTTAAACTAGCATTCGAAGCTTAATATAATTCTATATTCTAAGTGTTATTTACTTCCTTACATTCTATGCATTAGCTTTTCTTGTGATCTGATGTATTTTACTTCTTTTTTCAGATGTTTAGAGAATTCCAACTTCTTACAAGAACAGATATCTATAAGAAAACAAGGCACATTTTGGAATCCTATTCAGAAAATATACTGACTTCTCTTTCAGTGGTGGACAATCCAATCCATATCGCATTGCAAGAAAAAATGAAACAGCACACAGATGAAGACGTGTTGAAACGTTAGTAAACCTGAGGGGTGGGGTGATCTGGTCTCAGTTATCTGTATAATTCAAGATAATTAGAAAAGTTCTGTCTTGGTAATAAGTAAAATTTAGTGAAACAACACGTGGGAAAGAAAAAAGAATTTCTCAAATAGGAGGAGGTATAGATTTAAAAAGTACATTCAATATTGTAAAATTATATTTAGGGAGCCAGTAACTTGTTAATTTCATAATATAAATCACAAGGTAAATCATGATAAAATCATCCTGGCTGATGGATCTTATCCTCTACTGGCTGTGATCTGGGGGCAGAACATGAGATCTTGAATGTTTATTGAAGGGGATGTTGGTTCAAAATGGTCAAGAAACACTGATCTAAGAAGGCTAGCTGTTCTCTGTAGAAGGTAACGATTAAAAAAAAATCCAGAAGTTTTAATATTAGCTTTGCTTACAACAATTGGTAAAAGTTTATTTTTACTCAGACTGTTTGCTTTGACAGATATGAAGATGACAGCCACATGTTTACTCCTACCAGATGTTTTTGGGGATGATCCCAGCCTTTTTGTCATTATGAATGAGAAGGTATGCAGTGTATCAATGATCATCGGTTTGACATTTCACACCTTTATATAATTTATTTGAAAATGGGATGGTGGTCTATTTTTAAATGTTTTGTCATATTTACAAATTTGACAAATTTGTAAACATGAAAAATTTATAAATATGACAAATTTGTCATATTTGCAAATATGCTAAAAATTGCAATAAGCTAATTTATTATAATATCATGGTTAAATTGAGAACCTTGTATTATTTAGCTATTTTACACATCATGGGGTGGTGACTCCATTATCCTTTTTTTTCAGGTGCAGGTGTCCACGCCTGTGTTAGAAGTTAAGAACCCTTTCAACATTGATGTCTGTGAATTTTCTTTGTATTTAGAAAAAGAGAGGCTCACACAAGTGGACGACTGTGTCACGGCCTTGGCTGCTCTCATAGCTGCCTTTCACGTATTTGGGATCGAGTGTCCAAGAAGACTGTCCCAAACCCTCAACTTTCTAGAGACACTGATTTTTGATATGCACAGTCCCTATTTTCCTTCTGTGAATGAAAAGGAAAAGCAAGTAGGATTTCAACAACCAGTCACTTAATGATCACGCCAAATATTGTATCAGAATTGATCTCTGGGGCAGCTGAAACTTTACACAAAGTTGTTTCAATTTAGGGTACGGTAGTGGGTAGGTATTGGAAAGTCATGTCTCAAAGGCGCGAATCAATTTCAATGCCTTCTATCTTTACGCTTAGATACTTAAGTTATCTGTGAAAGTCTGTAATAAAATACTACTTAGCTGCTGATTTTTGAGGTCTGAGAAATTCCATGGTCCAAGTTACACTTTCAAGGATGCATTATTTTTTTAAAAGACACTACACTTCAGATTTCCTCAAATCCTCTGGATTGGGGTATGACTTTGTACTTCACGTGCCCACCTTTGAGAGACTTAATGCCCAGGAGCTGCACATCTGAGGCCCGTAGGCTGCCTCATTGGTCTGACCACTGCTTGGAAACATTTTGAATTTAACATTTTAAGAGGATGCATATACTTCCCAGTTCTGTCTCTCCCAGCTGACCTGCCTGGCTCTGGACGTTTGGTGGGTTTCCTTCAACCACATTTGTTGAGAACAAGGGCTCCTTTATTCTTGAGGTCTCCTCACCGTGGGCCCATCTCGCTGGCACCGATCTCCGAGCACCTGTGACCTGTGTCATGTTCCACTGCTTCCCCCATTAAGGTGTAACGATTCACCCGGTTCTTGTCTCCCCACACAGTTTCTGGTTTTCCCCGGCCTTGACCTCGGTGTTTGCGTCTGCCCTGGTTGCTGCCTGGGCTTGTTTGGATCCGTAATATGGAGCTGGCTCGGCACTCCCAGAGCCACTTGGGCTTCAGCTTCCAGTTTTCAGGGTAGGCCCCTTCCTAGACCTGCCCTCCAGCATCTCTCAGGAGACCTACTTCTGGTTCCTCATCCAGCCCGGAGTCCCAGGTTGTAACTCTATTCCTTCTGTTCAGAACGATGGCTGCACAAGTACTTTGTAGGTCTAACAAGACTCAGCGCACTTTCGCTCTTTCCCAAGTATTTCACAAGGAAAGACTACAACACTACAGTTTTAAGGTCATCATCACAATATCAACATCACTCATCGGTTTTGATAGAACAGGTTGGTTTGGAGACTGAAGAGATTTCAGTTGCTAATTCTTGCATCACAATGAGATGAGCAATTCCTGGGTTACTTCATCAAATTAAATTTCTTAAAAAGTCTAGGAAGAAAGAGGTTCATATGACTTACTGAAGAAATATTTTTATAATATACATCTCTGGAAATACTGCAAAAGATTTATTCTAATATCTTTTTCTCTATAAGGACTGCTATTAAAACGCTTAAGTCAGTGAGATAAAGAAAGTGAACGGTCAGTTGCCCACCTCTGCAATGACCAGTCACCACCTACGAGAACGGACAGGCAGAGTGAGTAACAATTCGGTACATGTCATTTTCACATAACCTAGTCCCTATTCCACAGTTGCCGTTTATTCCGATTCATGAGAATGTGCCTTTAGTTCCTTAGAGACTTTCCTTTATTTTTCCTGAATATTTCCTCCCCCCATTTGTAAGTTTCATAATCTGTCTTACTCCTCTTCTCCCAAATGAATTTGCCAAGTTCTTAACAATTCCTTTCCTCAGGAGGTCCACGATCTCTCTGGCTGAGGTTGAATGAAAGCCTCCCTTGTTCCTTTAGGCTGGGGCAGAGGGCCAGGGGTGGGGCTGCAGGAAACTGCAGGGAAGTTTGGCTGCAAACATGACACAGACATGAGCTGACCACAGGGCAGGTTCGGGGAAGCTTTATTGTCTCTTTCAATGGTGCACCTATCCCCAGTGCCCAGCATGGCCCTGCCACTTGGTAAAATCCAATACTGCTTGACTAACATAACCCTATTTTCTTTGGAGGCTGAGTCCATTGAATCTAGAAGTTGCAAAAGGGCAGCCTGGGGCCATATTTCAACCTGCAGACAGGTCTCACTTGGCTTGCACAGTGTAATGTTTTTAAATGCCTTTAGATGGGAATCAGGTTCCACATTCCCCATCCCCCATCTCTCCCTTTATCTTACCCCAAGCCTGCTTCTCTCATTTCAGGGACCTCCCCGTCATCATGGCTCCCTATTTCCTCCGTTAAAACTGAGACTATATCTCAGGGATGGAATGGTGAAAAGGTTTCCGCTTCCTGCGGTAGACTGCTCCACCCTAAGGATGCTTAATGCTCGCCTCTAACATATAACAACGTGCTACTTAGAATGAGTGCTGTTTTCAGTAAGATTTGAAAGTCCTTTTGTTAAAATATATGCTTTAAACCAGAAAGGAGAAGTCTCCAAAGGGCATGAATCCTATTTGACCAAGTAATATAATTTTTCCTTTGTGTGTCATTCTTCACATTATCTGGGACATAGTTCGACGAACAATTCTGAATCCTACAGATCCATTACACAGCTCTCAATGCCCATATGTTTGGTACTGTTCCTGCTCTCTTTCACCCCTCCTATTTGACAAGCTTTCTTAAAAATCATACTTATGTAAAAGAGTATCTGCAATTAAGATTTTATTTCATTCATGTCAGATATAACAAGTGCAACTTGAATGTACAAATTCTGAAGAAAACATAAAAAAGGGAAAAAAAAACCAACAATGAAAAACTTATTTAAGCAGATTCATGCAAAGAAATGAATGGGACCCTGCAGATGTCATGGATCTTGTTTCACCTGGAATTATGACAAATGCAAAGGACTGCTCACAGACTTCCAACAGGGGACACCAGAGGAAGTCCTACATCAGGAAAAACGAGAGCAACTAAGGAGAGAGGTGGAACTTTCCCCAGAATTCAGACAGCATGCTGCAAACTTACTTTACTTTTAAATAGTCCTAAATAAATGTCCAATCCCAGAATTAGAAACTGCATCCGAAGGCTGATAAAACAATTTACCTCTTGCATTGGAAATGCATTCCTGCAAAGAAACACTACCGCTATCAGTTCATAGGTCATCAAGGGCTTTCCTTTAAAGGGCACCTATATGCTTATATATTGAGGCAAACTGCTCTACAGAGAGAAGGGTCTTCCAAAACAGGTTTTGAATAATTGCTTTGGGAAATCGCCTCCCTGATCTGCGAGCATTTAGTGTAAACTGCTGTTGCTCCCTCCCACCCTGCCTTTTCAGTAAAATCTCTATACTCTCTTCAGTCAACCCTGAAGAAAAGCTTTGGGTTTAGAGGACACCACAAGATCTGAGACACAGCTCTGTGTGGATTAGTGTTTCTATCCACAGAATGAGCCCTTACCCATCTCTGAGGAGCACCAGTTACCTCGATGACCATTAGAGAGAAGCTCAAGATAATCTCATAAATAGTTCCAGACCCTTACAAACACCCCCTCCCCGCCAACGTAACTGCATATTCCTCTGATACTATTGGACACGTGTAAACACACAGGGCACCACGATCTATGAGACTGATGTCATTGTACATCACCTAATTTATTTATGTTTATATATTTTATTTTTCAATTCCATTATTTATATACATGTTTTTGGTAATTATCGTAAAGATGCTGGTGAAAAGTAATTTGTTTAACATTTCATAATACGTGCAAAAGTAAAAACACTGATTTAAAGGAAAGTAATTTTTACAACTATTCAGCCCCAACAAATTATGACAAGCAGTTAGGCAATAGCATGACTTGCAAAGTTATACTTAGCATAAGGTCGCAATTCAAAATATGGCACAGAATCAACAATACACATAACAGTCCCGCTGGCCGCACTTCACCAGGTTTTGACTAATTTGGTTTAAGTTGAAATCTGATTATATAAAAAGATTCCTGAAAGTATTGAAAAAGAAAACAGTGTGCATGAAAGAGAATTCAACTATGTTTACAAAATGCGGAAAGTTCTTACTCTGCCCCCCTTATCCATAAATAATTAATGAAGTCCCCCTTTCCCCCCACCCCCCAGCCTCAAAAAGATTTACAAAGATAAATTTAGCTCAGTGAACAGAACCAAAAGATGACTGTTGTTCGACAGTACCCGGTTAAAAGCTCGAGCACTTTCATAGGAATTCATATACATTGTCTCTCGAGGAATATAAATAATCCGATAGCACTGTTCTTTTGAGTTTTGGAGACTTCTCACTTAGGAGTTATAACTGTTCTTGTGCTTTGAATAAAACATGAGCTTTAAAGCAGAAAGCTGACAGTATTCAAAATTCACCATCTTCAAAGTTCATTGTGAGAGTTCTTCTCTGCAGCTTTGAACATCAGGATAGAATTGAAAATTTTGAGAGCAGGGCCCAGCTTAATGCTCATAATTTTAACAATGTCTGTTTGGGTCATAAGCAGAAATGCTTCTCCATCAATTTGCTAAAATGAGAGGAAGAGACAAAAGATTGTGAATCAATCAGATATAGTGTTGTGGGAAATATTCACAGTTAAATTATCAGCTGTCTTCTACACAGCAACACTAAAATGGCACAGACAGGAGTTCATGTGCACAAACAACATTGCCTGATAAGCAGACCTTTCTTATCTACAACAACACACCCGAGTGTGGACTGCAAGCAAAGTAAAACTCACTCATCTGAAAAAATCAGGAAATCAGCCAGCAGGAAAATGGAAGGTGCTTGTGATTCCTCTGATTTAGGCAATGAGTTGAGAAGAATTTGGAAAAATCTGAGGTGTCTCAACTCCAGTTCATATCACGGTAGGTTTTATTTATTTATTTATTTTTAACAGTTTTATTTATTTATTTTTTGTGAGGAAGATCAGCCCTGAGCTAACATTCATGCTAATCCTCCTCTTTTCGCTGAGGAAGACCGGCTCTGAGCTAACATCTATTGCCAATCCTCCTCCTTTTTATTTTTTCCCCAAAGCCCCAGTAGATAGTTGCACGTCACAGTTGCACATCCTTCTAGTTGCTGTATGTGGGACGCGGCCTCAGCATGGCCGGAGAAGCGGTGCGTTGGTGCGCGCCCGGGATCCGAAGCCGGGCCGCCAGTAGCGGAGCGCACGCACTTAACTGCTAAGCCACGGGGCCGGCCCCTCGTGGTAGGTTTTAGAATTAGAGATGAGAAGAGGTACACAGATGTTTATGGATACAAACAAAGGAAATCAGGCAAACATCAGCTACATGCTAACAACTTTTTTTTTCGCCTTCCACCATGAAGAAAAGCATCAGTGATGATATTCATTTCTAAAGTGGCCACAATTATTCTTCATATACAGAAGAAAAGCAGTTACTAATAAGGGCAATCAACAGTGTAGTTTGAAAAACATGAGACTGGTGTTAAGAAATGCAGACTCCATGCTGGTTCTTCCAATACTTGGGTAACTATGAGAAACGCCTTTTCTCTCTCTGCATCTCTTCTAAGACTAAAAATCCACGCTTCTACAGAATAGAGTACTTTGAGGTTCAAAGACACTCTAAGGAAGATGACATGTGGTTTCGTGGGCAGAGCAAAGAAGTAGAATCTTTTTGTATGACTTTCAGCTCTTGAGGAGTTCCACCATCTTAAAAAAATTGACTGACTTCTCCTTCAGTTTTCCCATATTGCACAAAAAGTAAAACATGCATTTGTCCTCTGCCTCAGAGTACACTGGAAACCTTGATAGCAGTGCACAGTTCTGGGTTGAATTGTGTCCTTCTCAAATCTGTATGCTGAAGTCCTAGGCCCCAGTAACCTCAGAATGTGACCTTATTTGGAAACAGGGTCACTGTAGATGTAATTAGTTACGATGAGGTTCCAGTAGAGTAGGCTGGGCCCCTAATTCAAGATGACTGGTGTCCTTATTAAAAGGAGAAATTTGGACACAGAGACAGACACATATAGAGGGCAGATGATGTGAAGACAAAGAAAGAAAGAACACCATCTACAAGCCAAGGAGAGAGGCCTGGAACAGGTCCTAGGAAGGAAGCAACCCACCCTGTCAACACCTTGACTTCTCACCTTCCTCTGACTTTTAGCCTCCAGAATTGGGTGACAACAAATTTCTGCTGTTTAAGCTACCAATTTATGGCAGCTTGTCACAGCAGCCCTAGCTAACTAATTCTACTCTAAATTCTGTAAACAGTTCACTAAATAAAGGCTGATATAATTAAATAACTATTTCTTAAGATTTTCTTGTCTCATCTAAAAATAAAAAACCTGTAAACATAAACTGCCCACACACCTAAGCAGTAAGAACTAGAGTCATCTTATACAACTTCGATTAACAATGACGTGGAAAAAGTTTGCTAATTTTCAGCAAGGAAACATCCTGCTGTCTTAACTGAGAAGGAAAGACATTCCCATGTTAATTTCCAGGTGTAAGAGGAGTTAAGTGGCAGGTATGACGAATGTTCTACTGTTTTTTGGAAACATTTGCTCTGGTCTCGTTTGCTGGTGCTATGACAGCCCTCTGCTAAAGCAAGGCCAAGCAGAGAGGCAGATCTATGAACTCGTCACTCAACCAAGGCAGACCTTAGCAGAATGAATGGTCTGATAGAAGTCTTCTACATCATTAATGAAAATGTCAGCTGACGCACCGGGTCCCAAGGAGTTCACTACCAAGACTGACGAGCTTATTATAACCTTGGCGCCGACCGAGTCTCCTCTTGAGACTAAAGAAGAGGTTAATGTGGCTGATGACTGATGGAAAGGAACATTCAGAGAACTGCAAGGCTGGGATCTGAAAGCTAGGAGTGCAATGAGGAGGGTAAGTTTGGTAGATTATTATTTTTAAGGTTACACTACAAAGAAAAAATCATCTTGAGGTTAGTGCCCAACAGTGTATTACATTCAGGCTGCTCTGATGGGTAGCCATAGGACAAGCCTCAATTGGAAGGAAATAAACTTAATTTAAGAAACTACTTTCTAGACAAACACTGTATGATTTCACTCATATGTGGAATATAAACTAACACACAGACAGAGAGAACAGTCTGGTGGTTACCAGGGGGAAGGGAGTTGGGGGGTGGGCACAAGGGGTGAAGGGGCGCATTGATATGGTGACTGACAAACAATAATGTACAACTGGAATCTCACAATGTTACAAACTATTATGACATCAATTTAAAAAATTTTGAAAAAAAACAAAGTACTTTCTAAAAACAGTGATCACTGCAATGGATTACTGGGTTTATTTTTTGTTTGTATGCCTTAGTGCTGCCTAAACTGGTCTAACTCCAGAGACTAAGTATCTTGTGAAAGGCCCAAACCTCCAGACGAAGACTTGGAACCCAGGGCTCTCGCCTTTCACTTCATCGCTCTTTCCACTAAGCACTCACAGTTCCTTCCCAATGTTTTAACTCTGCAAATCACAGCGATGTGCTCTTTGAATGTCTTTCTCTGTGCAAAAGTATGAGTATATTCACTCAACAAAAACCTATTAAACATCTATTATATGCCACACACTCTCTTGGGCCTGGGCATAGAGTAGAGAATAAAACAGATAGCAACAAGCAAGCAAGTAAACAAAAGCTCCTTGTGGAGGTTCCACTCCAGTAGTGGGAGATAAACTATAAGCAAAAAACATAATAAATAAGCGTATTATTTGGTAGTTAGTTAAAAGTAATTAATTTTAAAAGGTGATGAGTGTTATCGAAAAACCAGCTGGCTGGGGAGAGAGATGAATGGGCAATAGGGCAGGGATGATGTGTGGTGGCAGGTGGCAATGTCACCCAGGACAGTCGGGGTAGGATGACTGAGAAGTGCCATCCGAGCAGAGGGAGGGAGCCATGTGAACATCCGGAGGAAAAGCAGTACAGGCAGAGGGAAGAGCCAGAGCAAGCCTGGACAATCTGAGGCAGGGCAAGGAGGCCAGTGTGTGCAACAGTGCAAGCAAGGGGCAGGGGACACAAGCAGCTCAGGAGGTGAGAGAGGTCATGGGGCTCAGACTGCAGGCCCTTGTGAGGATTTTGGCTTTTACTCTGATTCAATTACTGCAAGGATCTGAATGGAGGAGTGACATGATCTGACTTATGTTTTGGCAGGACCACCCTGGCTATGCAAAGAGACTGGAGAGGATCAAAAAGAGAACCAGGGAGACTAGTCAGGAGGTTCTTGCCTTAATCCAGGTGGGAGATGATGGTGGCTCAGATCAGAGAGATAGTGGTGGAGGTAGAGATCGTTGGAATCCCTGTATGTTTTTAAAATACATCCAGTAGGATTTTCAACAGATTAAATGTGGAGTACGTAAGAGAAAGAGAAGGCAAGGATGGTTTCAAATAACAGTCCATCCTAACACCTGTACTTTCCCTTTTAGGGACGACTTACAAAGACTTTAGATTTGTTGTACAGTTTACATCTGGGACTCAAAACCAACACCTGCTGACCTTCTGAGCCATCTGAGAGCAAGGATTGTGTCCTCCTATCTCTGAATCAACCCTCTCACCAGAGCATTACACAGAGTAGCATACACATGGTAGGAATTTAACAAAAGTTCACAGGATGAATGAATAATGGAACGAATGAATATATGAATGATACATGAGGACAGGGAATATTCACTGTCTCACTCTTCAAAAGAATGATCTGCCTTTGAGGGTATTTGGTGCCTGAGGAGTGTTTCCAGAGATAATACGCCATGAAGAAAAAAATTATTCAAAGAAATAAGATATCATCTGAATTTTACTTTAAATAACAGAGTAAATCTACATGGATTGTCTAGATAGCAACAGAACCAAAAGCAGGATTTATAAAATAGATGTACTACAAATTTATTTTTAAAACGTTTGATCATTTTCAAAGGTAACGATTACATGACTCCTTCAGAGAAAGAGCCACAGCTCCCTGCAGATATCTAAGTCTGTTCAGGGATCAAAATGAACTGAGAGTGGTCCACAAGAACACTTAAGACTTAGGAGCTAAGGAAAGAAACTCAAAATCTAAATAATTGCCAATTAACGATCAACTAGAAAGAAGATAAAACATTTCTGAAATAACATAAATCAGGGAAAAGATGTTGCAAATCAGATCCTTGTGCATTTTAACAGCATCCATCTAAAGCATTAATGAAACCTGACAGTATAGGGACACTGGCGACCAGTGGCTGGAGTCTTAGCTGTCCCTACATGCCTGCGATGCTCTTAATTGAAAGTGTGCTCTTCTCATCAGTAGGGACTAAATATAGGAGCAAACAAGGTGTATACGCTCCTAACTGCAGAGAGCAGATGCTGGAGAAAGCCTTCTGAGACTACTTAGCCTTCCTTCTACCTTCTCGCAGCCAAGAGCAGAGTGATAATTGACTGTTCTGCTTGGAGGAGCTGACAGGCGAGGGGCTTATTTTTAAAGGTCTCTAGTGAAGAGAGTCTCCTGCTGGACTCGAAGAGCATTACTTCCAGTGTAGTTAGAAGCCAAATTCCTTTGTTCTCATGCTTGATATAGGTGATATAGGTGTTTTCATCTACCTGTCCAAACCTTCAATATATGGGGTGATTAATAATATTGTAATATTAATAATATACCTTATATTGAAGGTTTGGACAGGTAGTTGAAAACAACTAATAAAATAATCTTCCAACAGCAGACTGCAATGAGTATCAGTTGTTATAAACATTACTGAGAAATATAGAAGATCTAAGGGACTGTGTTAGCAATAATGGTAATATTATTTATTATAAGCCTCAAATGGAGTTAATCTGGGTGTTGTTAAAATGATCTTTGAAAATAAAATAATAAAATAATTTCACTTTATTAAAAATAAAGTGTTGCTTATTTCTTTCTTTGGTTTCTTTCTGTGTTATAAACTATATAAATGCATGCTATTAAGTTTTGTGTTTTCTTTTAATAATGAGTCTAGGGCTACTGCTGTGGGATATAATGTGGTGCAACCATGTCCTCTGCATCTGATCCCACACAAAGACATTTTTATACAACTGATTACTGTTGCTTGTTAGACAACTCTGTATCAACTAGTCAATTTCAACGTTACCTATCTCGTCCCCCCTCTGCCAATTCAGAACATTTCACCGTTCACTGCATTTCAGTGTTTGATCCCATTAAGTAACACACCACAATTTAGCGGAACACTTACTTCATCCTTAAATACCTTTCCGTGTTCTTCACACCCAGGTAAGCTCTGTATGAATTCTGACACCTGTCAAAAAAAATATCAAAATTCCAGTTTAAAAAAGAAGTCAGAATCTAAATGCCACGGGTTTAAAATACTTAACCTATATGTTCTCGTTGTTTCTCTAAGTAATTTCTTCTCTTTCAGAAAAAAAAAGACTCAACCCACACACATTAATTGTGTCTGATCCTTAAGCCTGTGCTCCTTTATCTGGTCCCTGACAGACAAAGAAAATAAAAATACCTCATCTGTGCTCCACTTGGAAACTTTACTGGCTGGGATGCCGGCTACGGTTGGAAGAAGCTTGCTTTGCTGCTCCCAGCGCAAGGGCAGACACGGAATTGGGGACTTAAAGGACAGAAAGACGGCTGACCGACGCTGTGCCTGCTGCACACTGGGCTCTTCCCGGGCACCTGGTCGAGTGAAAGAGATGGGAAATCACTCTCTGAGAAGCAGCAAAGAAAGCCCCAAATGCCACGTGTCCCTCAGACACAATGAGTTGCGGGGGGCCAGTTAAAGCACTGGTTCCTTTCAACATACATTCACGGAATAATTACACCCGCCTTTGTGTTTACTGAAAGTCACCATAAGAAACAACCTGTGACTTCAACTTCCACGTTTGTCACATCACCCATTATTGAAGACTGCGTCATTATGTCATCCAACATCGCCTCTTTAATGCTTCAGGTAAGAAATTTGCCTCTCAGCTTTAGTGACGAGGAAAATAACTCTCACCTTAGGAAACTGTATTTGTTCCCCTTTCAGCTTTGGATGTTGTCAAGGTGATGGCCGAGCTGGTGCTCAGGTCCAGCCACTGTGTTGACCTGCAGCTACTATACTTGTTCTCTCCTTTTATCTCAGCTCTGGTCTGTTCTTTCCATTTCTACTTATTAATCACACTGACTTTTCAGTAGCCAACTTCATTTTTTTTGAAAGAAGATATGAAATTATTGCAATAAAAATAAAACAGCAGAAAGGCAAATGCTTTTGTCATCTTTTCATTTGTGGAGGTCAAAACTAAAACTATAGAATATTCCATTTATCTCCTAAATCTTCTGAATCCAAACCTAGTTTACTGTTGCTCTCCTAAAATAGCCATTTTCTAGCAAATGATTTTGTGTCCTTCGGACTCTTGACTTCGAGTCTGTCAATAATTATTTCCTGAAGATCCCTTAGAACAGCAACCTTTTTCTGGAAACTACTTGCTCAAAGCCCATCAGAAGAAAGGCACCTCCTTCACATTTACTCGCCCCTCTAGACGCC
The DNA here is from genome assembly GCF_057802395.1 of Ceratotherium simum simum. Taxonomy (NCBI): domain Eukaryota; kingdom Metazoa; phylum Chordata; class Mammalia; order Perissodactyla; family Rhinocerotidae; genus Ceratotherium; species Ceratotherium simum. The sequence continues at coordinate 49,828,725 of NC_141918.1, read as the reverse complement.
AGCTCAGCTACAGCAATACTTCAACTCCACCACAAATCTCGGCCAAGTGGTTACCTAGTTTAGTCATTGGTATCTCTAAGAATAGTTTAAACTTGTTTCCTTGCAGATTTATTTACAGAAGCCACACAAATCCTAAGTGTACAGCTCAAAGCATTTTCACAAAGTGAACACACTCAAACCACCACCACCCAGATCAAGAATCATGGCAGCACACCCAGAACCCCCTCCAGTCACACCCCACCCAGCAAGGGTAACCACTTCCCTGGCTTCCAACACCATCAATTCTTTACCCTGTTTCTGAATTGTGTTAGATGAACACTTCGGTATCTGGCTCCTTTCTCTCAACAGCATGTCTGTGAGATTCATTGCTGTTATGTGGTTGTAACTCCCCTACTCTTTGCTGTATGGTTTTCCACTGCTATGAATATTTCACAATTTGGAGCTGATGAGCTTTGAGTTGTTTTCATTTTTGGCTATTACCGACAGTGCTGCTAGGAACATTCTTGTATGTATCTTTTCTTGAACATACGTGTGCATTTCTGTTGTAGATATACTGAAGATTGGAACTTTGTGGTTATAGCGTTTGTGTACATTAAGCTTCAGCCAATTCTGCCAGTTTTCCAGTTGTACAGTACACACCCACTAACAGTGTAAGAGTGTACCAAATGCCCCATGTCCTCACCAACACGTGGTATTATCTGTTTCACCTTAACCATTTTGGTGGGTGGTCGTGGTATCACATTGGCTACAATTGCATTTGTCTGATGACTGATGAAGTTGACAATCTTTTCCTATGTTTATTGGCCATATGGAGAACCTCTTTTGTGAGTACTTATTTATGTTTTATGCCCAATTTGCCATTGAGTTGTCTTGCCTTTTTCTCACTGATTTGTAGAAGATATCTATATATTCTCTGGGTAGGAATCCTTCCTTGGAAATATATATCACTAATATCTCCTCCCACTCTGTGTCTTCCTTTTCACTCTCTTAATAGGGTCTTTTGATAAAAAGAAGTTCTTAATTGTAATAAAGCTTAATTTATTAATTTTTTTTTGTGGTTAGTGCTTTGTATGCCTACTGAAGAAATCTTTGCTTACCCCAAGGTCCTGAAGATAGTCTCTTCTGTTTTCCTCTAGACACTTTATGTTTTATCTTTCACTTTTAGATCTACAATCCATTTGAAACTTATTTTTGAGTATAGTATGATGTAAAGAACAGTGTTCATGTTTTTTTCCACATGGATGTCAAATTGCCCAACCATGATTTAATGAAAAGACCACCCTTTCCCCACTGTACTGCAATGCCAGCTTAAACATAAATATGTTTCCAGATTCTCTATGTTCCACTGGTCTCTTTAGACTAACCCACAGATTTTAATTACCATCATTTTATAAGTGCACTGATATCTGTGATCTGGGTCTTCTTCAAGATCACCTTGACTCCTCTTATCCCTTTGCATCTCCATACAAGTTTTAGGATCAGCTTGTGAAAAAAAAATGCTAGGATTTACATTGGGATTACCACTGAATACAGATCAATTTGGTGAGAAATAACATCTGCACAATATCAAGTCTCCCAATCCAAGAACAAGGTATATCCCTCCATTTCTTCGGGTCTTTAATATCTCTCTTTAATGTTTCATCATTTTCATGTGGAGGTCTGGCACATCTTTTATTCAATTATTCCTATGTATCTGATGTTTTCTGTTGCTATTATAAGTGGTACAGTTTTTAAAAATTTTGTTTACTACTGCTTTGTTGTGGTTGTTCAATAACTTTTTTCTTAGACCAACCTAATCTAAATTTTGAATTGCTCTGAATGTTAGAAAGCCCCTATGCTAAACAAAAAAAAGTCTGTCTTACTGGAGCTAACACCCACTGGTCCTGGTTCTACCTGAGTGAGCTCATATAGAAAAATGTGTCTGCTCCACATGAAACATGGCAATTCTTCAAATATTTTCTAAAAACCCATCATAGCCCCTCTTTCCAGATTTCATTCAATGAATCTCATAATTGGTTTTAAGTTCTCCTCTTGTTTTACTGAATATCTATTATGAGCCAAATATATAAACCCATACCAGTTTGTTTTTATTCTTTTATTTTTTTTTTAAACTGCCCGAGTTCAGAGTTGCCCAGAGTTAAGATGTTTTTGTTTAGCATAAATATGGGGTAACTTAAAAACATTCCTCAATCTCAGATATTCCCAAGAGTTTAGCAGTCATTTGAAAGACAGTATTTGTAAATCTTTCATGAGGCAGGCTTTTATGAAATGGTAAGATTTTTAGTTCCACACTAGAATAAAACAATAGAGCTTACTTTATACTTTATAATTTGTATTCTGATTGTTTGCCACATAATAAGTGTCAGTCTTTTCCAAAGCCATATGCTCCCTTCTATAACTGTTCATATTCTATTCACACTTGGGTACTGTTCACTCCTTCACTGGAGCTCCATGCTATTTTCATTCTATTTCCTGCTAAAGTTGTATCATTCACAGTTTTTTTCTAATGCTCCTACATCATTATTTCTTAGAAAAACAACTGAGCTATTCTAAAGAAATGACTAAAAACGCTACAGCACCTATATTTCTGGTAGCTTCTGCATGCCTCTGAAGCTGATACTATAAATGGACCTAGACACATACACCAAGCCAATCCTAATACCAACTGTGCATCATTCACTTTAGGACTCTCCTTTTGCTGATTCTTTCGCACTGACTCACGCCCTGGGGCCCAAGAAGTGTTTCTGGCAAGTGCAGCAAATGCCGTATTTACCAGCCACAGAACATGCCATCACTTCGGAATAATAGTGTGTTAGGCGTGATCCCAATCCAAAAGGATGAAGAAAGCAACTTCATTTGAGTGAATGTGTATTTGATTCCTTGAACTGCACAGAATGTGATGCCAGGTTTTTATTTTAACAAGTGACATAGACTAAAATAAATGCAAATAGACTTCGGCTCCAGGAGCCAAAGGTAAGGAAGAGTAGACCTGAATGGGCACAACCTGTTTCAGAAAACAAAGCCTTTGGTTCTGGAAGATGTTTCTGCCACCATCATTTACTAGGATCACATTTCTTACCACCCTCCTCTCAAACTATTTACCTGCATAAAAAACAATACTTTTTAAGGAGTTTTCTGTATTTTCTGAAGCTTCCTGAAATGAGAATTTACCAAAGGCATATGGTCAGACTGTCTTCTCACCTGTTCCATTTGGAACTAGTTCTTTAGTTCTACTTGATTCTACACCACTGGACGCAAATACAGGTCTGGTTCTCACTAATCTTTGCAAAGATAATACCATTTAGAAACTTTTTACTTTATCTAGAAATTGAATGACTTTTAATGCTTTATGAATATCAGGGATATATATTTCTGGGACGACCTGAAGAAGTGAAGGAAGGTGGAACAGGGAGGAAGAAGCATTCGCAACAAAAATAAGTAAAATACTGAAATTCTTTGAAATGGCTTTTAGGAACATATGACCATGAATTCCCTGTCCTCCAATAAAAAGCAAGATCTTTCTGTGGTATTTTGTCTTTCTTCAAAAACTGTTTTTGTTTAGTTTACTTAGAATATAAATAGGATAGAAATGCTTAAGCAAATGTGGGTTAAAAATATTTTAGGCTGACAGAGAATTAACTAAAATTAGTGTATACTAGGAATGTTAATTCTTTCTGATTCTTGGTCCAACAAGTGATAAATTTTATTTGTAGAACTGAAAGCATCATCCTCAAGAATGGCAAGACAAAAATGAAGAGAAAACTTACAGTACATTAAAATGAGAAACAGTACAGTACAGAGAAAAATAATATTATCTTTATGAACAAATGAATCTGCTCAGATTAATAATCAAATAATCACTATTTTTTCTTAAGAATTTTTTTTAGTGAAGCACGTACTTATGTATGAGAGAGACAGAGAGAGATGGGCTCTGAAGACCCTCTGGTCATGGAGAGGAGGCATAAAGATCAGAATGCTTTATTAGAAAAAAGACAACAGGAGAAAATTTTTATGTAAAATTTGAAGAGTGAAATCTACCCAGAAGTCAGATCAGGGCCAGGAGAAAAGTAGCTCCCAGTCTTAGAATACAGCACCACCAAGATCCCTGGCCCTACAAACCATGAGAAATTGCAATTGTATGGGGGCTGTACTGTTAGGATCTCTTTTTACAATCAAATTTCAATTTGAGTGAATTTAGATTCACTCCCTGTACAGAACATGTACCTGCATACCACCATTAGGGTCTGCAGAATGCTCTGGATTGGTCAGATAGCACCTTTCAGTGAGGTAAAAAAATGTTTCCCATTCCTACCATCATCATGCTAAAGTAACTACAAAACACTCCAAGTCTCAGAAGCTGTGGGCAGAAGTCTTTTCTCTCACCTGAAACAGGTTCCCCGTGAGTTATTATCCTTTGACTCAGCAATTCCAAGTCTAGAAGTTCATCTTAAGAAACTATTAAGCATGCATGCTAACAATCATCTATAACAAAGTCACCAGGCAGGCTCTCTGCTAGGTCCATAACTATAGCCAGAATGAAGACTACATGTCCCGGCCTCTCCTGTAGCTAGATGTGGCCATATGACTAACGGGAAATAAGCAGAAGTGGTATTTGCAACAACTTTGAAGTGCCCTTGAAGAGTGAGAGCACTTCAAGATGCCCACTAACACTTCCTCACCCTAACCTTCCTTCTTACCAGGTAGAATACTAATTGAATGGCTAGCCCTCCAGGACCTTTGACCAAGATATGGCCTTGGGAATAGACACTCTGCAAGGCAGAGTAACAAGACAGGTGGAACCTCATTTCCTGATACTGTTGGGTACCATTAAATCCTGGAGCACCTACCTCTGAACATCCCCTATGTGAGAGACAAATAAACCGCTTTACCTTACTGATACATCTTTCATGGCACACACACAAACCTAATCCTAGTCACCACTAAGGTTTACTGCAATAGCATTTACAACAATGAGAGATATGAAATACACAGCCTAGATACCCAATAGAGATTGATTCATTAAATGATGCTACATCTATCCATAGGGAAAATATTTAATATTATAATTAGGATAAATATTTATGTGAAAATAGTTGTAATACTAGGTAGTTAAAAAAACTGCAGGTTGGGCCGGCCCCGTGGCTTAGCGGTTAAGTGCGTGCGCTGTGCTGCTGGCGGCCTGGGTTCGGATCCCGGGCGCGCACCAACGCACCGCTTCTCCGGCCATGCTGAGGCCGCGTCCCACATACAGCAACTAGAAGGATGTGCAGCTATGACGTACAACTATCTACTGGGGCTTTGGGCGGAAAATAAATAAATAAATAAAATCTTAAAAAAAAAAAAAACCACAGGTTACAAAATTGTATAATATTTCAGATGTAAAAAGTTCAAAAAATAGATACCGAAATTCAGAAAATAGTATCTTAGAAAATAAAATTACAGGTAATTTTGATTTCCTTCTTTTTAATTCCTTGTATTTGCTAATTATTCTATAATAAATACATATTTATTTAGATAATAAAAGTCATATAAAACCAGAAGCTGATATTAAATAAACTACTTCTCGTTACTCAAAAATAATACTCTGGTGACTTGGAAAGCAATTTAGTGTGTTTTTGGAAATATACTATTATTAAAACACCATTAATTGCCGAGCTTTCTTAACACCAGAGGACGTTCGGTGGGAGCAGGGGTAAGAGAAATAACTTCGTGGATCTTTGCACAGTTTTACTGCTATTTCATCTCTCCCGACAATTATCAAATGAGGAATATTTTTCTTATGTGGATTCTTGGAGAATGGACAATAAAGGCCTGTTTGCACTATTTACGAGTACTATTTACTAGATGGAAATCGTTCATCCAGCTGTTATTTATTCAGCACTTTCAATGCATCAAAAACTGTAGAAGGCTATGTCAATACAGCATATCCTCGCAGACTCTTGAAATGAAGTTTAAAAGATAAAAATGTAGTTATTCAAAGTAGAAATTGGCTCACACACATTTGCCCACCACGTGTCTCAATTCTGGTTGAGAGTACAGGTATTAAAATTCTTGACTTGGCTTAGGGTAGGAAAAAGGGAAGCAATAGATGAACCCTTAGAAGACGACATTTTTTCTTTTTTTTTTTTGGTGAAGAAGATCGGCCCTGAGCTAACATCTGCCAATCGTCCTCTTTTTGCTAAGGAAGACTGGCCCTGGGCTAACATCCGTGCCCATCTTCCTCCACTTTATATGGGATGCTGCCACAGCACGGCATGACAAACGGTGCGTCGGTGCGTGCCCGGGATCTGAACTGGCGAACCCCAGGCCGCCACAGCGGAGCACGCGCACTCAACCACTTGCGCCACCGTGCCGGACCCTGAAGACGACATTTCTGATAAAGGTGATCCTGAAGGAACTATCCTCCAATGTCTCACGCAAAATCAAGACAAGTCTTCAGTGCAGGGAACACCATCCAAACCAAACACCAAGTCTCCTGGTTGAAAGAGACTCCTCACCACCACGGAGCGTGAGAAGGCGCTTCCTGCAGGACGGTTCCCACCAGGGCCCATGGAACCACCACATGGTAGGCTGACCAGGCAGGGCAAGTCCCAGAGAAAAGGGGAAGCACTCATCACGCTTCCTGCCATTTGCAGACTCGGATCCCACTCCGCTTCTATTTTCAAGTCTCAACAACGCTACATGGACAAGCCACAGCATGAGTGACCTCTTGTCCTGACTCATCTCTGTCTCTTTAAGCCAGTGACAGAAGTGAGACCAGAGTTTTCCACTGTCTTGTTTCATCTTTGTTTCAAAACAACGCTAGGAGGCAGCTATTCCTAAGGTGAGGACGTGGAGGTCTGACACATCCAAGGCGACACTGTGAGATCAGGGCAGCGTCAGAAAGTGACCCTGGTCTTTTCCCTCCTAGCAAGAGGGTGAGTTTAAGAGTCTGATAAACCTGGATTCAAATCCCTGCTCTGCCCCTGCGTAGCTCTAGGATCTTGGCTAAATCAATGTAACAGGATCATTGTAAGGATTATATGATATTTTAAAAAGCTAATCCCAGTGTGACATATAGTAAGGACTCAGCAAATGGGGAAAATTATTCTTATCTTGAAAGAAAGGCGTTTCACTGACAGAGTACTAGATATAAAAAGGCAAAAATGAAAATGAGTCAATAACTCTTGCAGGCTAACGTTCCATGAGTCTCTAAAATATGCTCTTATGTGAAAGGAAAAAATAAAGCCAGAAGAAATGGGACACATCTGTCAACCAATGTTTTTTTTTTAAATGGAGTTACTAAGTGTTGACTAAATATATAGGATGAACAATAACAGTGATTGGATAAAATAAATGGATCTGTGCTTCAAGGAATTAGCTAAATTCCTAGATAGAATTACGATAATTCTTAGATAAAATTAGCTTCAAGATACTTAACTCAGGCAAAAAATATTTGAGGATCATCTCAAGGTTAACAACCAAAATAACAAACCAATTTCTATGGAGGCAAAAAGCAAGCCTGATTTTTCAAGTGAGAATCTAGCACATTACAAAACGGAATTCAACTCTTTCTGCATATCAGCCACCCAGGAGAGAGAATGCTCACAGGAGAGAAAACAAAACTATACCTTTCCCAGGAATACAAGAGTTTAAATCTGAAGGCCAATTTATAGAATCCTTTATTAATTGGCCTTCTTATAATGATAGGAATGAGTTATTTTATCTTTCAGGTAAAGGAGACAGAAGTAAAAAACAGAAGAAGAAGAAAGAAAAAAAATGATGAATTGTTTTCAGTAAAAGTCCCTAAAGGTCAAATTCTGTAGTATGGTGGGAATCATCAAAAAAAAAGGTTCATAATTACACATATTGTACACAATTAAACTGAAGAAACAAGGTGGGGGGATATTTTTTAAGGAGAAGGCTTTTTTAAAAATTAATTTGCTCCAAGACTCCAAACAAAATAGTTCTCATGGGCCTACTGAGTCTTCAATCCTGTTGGCATTATGAAGAAATTTAGGGTTGGCCTCTTCTCAGTCTCCTCTGTACTAAATGCTGCCCAACTGCAACGGGCTTTCTCTCTCATGCCCTATGCGACCCCCCAGCCAGGTCAGATTCGGGAAGGGCTGCTGCACCACTGGGGGAATGGAACTATGAATGAACACCTCCTAGACTCCAGAATGTGGACCCTGAGTGGAGTTCATCTCCCTGACCTTCAGGCCCAAGTTTGGAAGAGAAACCTGCCAGCACCCAAATGGGAGAATCAAGGAGTAAATGCTCTTCACAAAAGACCTGGGAAACTCCTCTCAATTCAAAAACGATAAAACAGGAAACAATCAACATGGGGCCTAGGATAAAAAGTTCTATAAAACATCAGAAAGGGATGTTTTATAGAACTTTTGATTGATTTACTGACAGAGAGTTTCATGATTTTAGTAACGCAGAAGGGGACACGACTTCTACAAAACAAAAACAGGCTATGACTAGAGAAGAACAGGCCAGTATAGGAAATTAAAGGAAAATAAAAACCACTGTTGTTAAAATTTATGTTCAAGTCAGTAAATAGTAGACTTGACAGAGCAAGAGGCCAAGTAAGATACTTCAATTTGAGAAACATGTCTAAAACATCAAAACTGTATAAGTTGCTAAAATAGTAAATACTTCCATATTGGTTGGTAATAGTTCCCCAGCATCCCCACCATGCAGCCAGGCTCTTGTGGGACCTCCCTAAGATCCAGCAACTAAGGGTAACTCCTGGTATAGCAGGAAGCCTCCAGGACTCTGCTCCAGCACTAAGACCAGTGTTTGTTTTAACTGTCCTGAGCAAGGCTGGTTGACAAACTAATTGTTAAATATTTTGAATATCACCCCTTGGACCTAACCCATGAATAACAGGTATTACCAATCAAAAAAGAGAACAAATACAGTAAAAGTAATAATCAAAATTATAACTGAAGGAAGTTTTCTGGATTTAAAGATGACCTGTGTCTTGAAAAAAAAAAAATCAAGAAAGCTCATGACATTTCAGGCAAAATAATGAAAGAGAATTGAACTCAGAAGCAAGGTTCACTGTTTGAAATCATAAGACTGGATTGAATTGGGCTGGCCTAATCCCACATATGTGAAAGGATGTTTTGGTTTGTTTTTCAGTTTTGTTTTATCTTTCTTAAAGGAAAATCAGAGACCAAACCACCAGCTGACTGTAGTGGATACTGTGGTGTGCCACCCAAATTGCCCTTCATAACTAAGACATTCATTCTCCTACCTACTGGCTGCTGATGGCTCAGAGCTACCTCCCTCTCCAGGAACCACCCTAAGCCAAAGGGAACTTTCTCACCCAAGGACATGGCCCCCTCTCAGTCAGCAGCCAAGGACTGGTCAACACAGAGATACAAAGGCCGAGTTCTCTTGCCTGAACTCAGGATGATTCTTAAGGGTCAACTGGAGCTCCTCGTGGGATGGACTGAGGCTTCTGTTGTAACCACATCACAGCTCAACTTCTTGTTCTGCCCAACCCCACAGCTCAACTTCTCATTCTGTCCAATCCCACAGCTCAACTTCTCATTCTATCCAATCCCACAGCTCAACTTCTCGTTCTGCCCAATTGTGCTTCTCTCACTCTCTTATTGGTATTGTTCCCAAGAGTACTCACCAACAAACCTCCTGTACATAGTACTCTCAACATCTGTTTCCAGAGAGCCCAACCTAAGACACTGGGTCATGGCTCTATTGAGAACTGAGAGGCAGGAGGGCAGAAAGAACTGAATACATCCACCCACTGACCAGAATCTGAGATATCCCCACTATCGCCAAGATACGGGAGCCCTCAGACACCACAAGATCTTGTTTTGGTCTGAAGGTCCACGGGGTCCAAGGAAGACAACCAATAGACTATTAAATGGTAAAGTCAAGAAGTGAAATTCAAATCTTTTCCATATAAAATGAATCTGGAAAAAAATTCAAAAAGATAAAGGAAATGTAAAAGCTAAGAAAGAAGCTAAGTGAAAGCTGCCAATCATAACATGATTTCAGATAAAATTTTATGAAAGTTTTATACAAAATGTTTCAAAAATTTGAAAATGAAGGAAAGTTATCAAACTCATTTTAGGAGGCTAAAACTGGATGAGATATTAATAGGCAAATCTCACTTAGGAAATTATGTGCAAAAATTCTCAAAGCAACTTATTTTATGAGGTTCTCTTCCACTAACAAAAAATAAGACAGTGAAATATGCAGACTGAACTATGGGTTTCATAAGAGAGAAAAACAATTGAGAGTCATATATGAATCCTAGCAATGTTTCTTTGGAAAGAATAAGAAAACAGAAAACCTAAGGCAATTTGAATCAAGAAAAATAGAACAAAAACACACAAAGTTTGAAAAGACATGAAACTACCACAAAAAAAGAGAACATCACGCACATCATATGTTAATAGACCTGAAATTCTCCATTAAATACACTATTTTCAGGAAAAAAAAGATCAAAATTAGCTCAGCAAATGAAACAAAAAGTTAAATAGATCACTAAGTAGGAAGAAACTGAAAAGGTTATCAAATTACTATGCCCTCAAAAAGTTCAGAGTCTAGAAGATTGTAGTATGAATGTATCTGACCATTCAATGACCAGATAATTCCATGCAACAGACGCTTATTCCATAGCCCTCCTCCTCCTCCTACCAGCAGCTAATACTTCAGCCACTGATGCATTTAATCCTCAAGATAATCCAATGACGTGGCTATGATTACCACGTCGATTTTACACGGGAGGAAAGTGAGGCACAGAGAGGTGAAATACTTCACCCAGAGACAGCCACACAGCTAGTAAGCGGTGAGCTGAGATGAGAACGAAGGCTCTGCTCACAACCTCTCTGCTAAACCACAGTTTACAAACAAAGGATGAAGCCTTTGTCTAAGAACCCAATGTAACCTGATGGCAAAACCTTCACAAATTAAATGGTTTTCGTCCTTTTTAAATGGCCAGAAACATTTAAACCATCAAGGACTTGCGTAGCACTTAGTGCCAGGCATGTTCTAAGCAAGTTACAAATGTTATTGCACTTAAGCCCCGTGACAACCCTGGGAGGGAGTCGCCATCCTCCTCCTCCTGAGTAGATAAGGAAACAGCAGCACTGAGAGGTCCAGAGAGATGTCCAAGATCACACAGCTAGCAGCTGGCAGAGCAGGGATTTGAACTCTGGCCACCTGTAGGGTTTGTGTATGGTGCTACATTAAACACCATAAAACATGCTGAAGATAGCAGTGAATACAACTTTTAAATTAATCATAAATTACTGCTTTATGATAATCAGATATGGAAATCAAAGCATCACTTAAGGTCATTACAGGCAAACAGTCATTAGGCACCATTCTCAAATCTTACACGATAATCTAAACCAAAAAAGTGCACATGAAAAGCAAAGTCCCCAGGGACAATCATGAAAATCATAAGCAGGCCAAGATTTCTTATAAAAAAATAAATAATAATTATATAGCTATGTGAAATTATAAATACAATCTATACTATGAGTGACAGTCATACAACTTCATTGCTTAAACCATTATAATGTCTTTTTAGCAGATGTAAGACAAACTACTTCCTCCAATACAACTTAAAACATTTGCTCAAGTGATTTTCTTTTCATTTTGTAGTATATAGATTAAGACCATATTAATTCTATTTGGATTTCAATACACATTTTGAGATGAGTTTTAAACATACGAAGCAAATGACATCAACCACACCAAAGAAAATGTATGATAAGGACCAAACAGAATGTTTTACCCAAATTGTATATACAACATTGTACAGAAATGTGAAAGAGACTGTAAATATAGGTCATAGATGAATCCATATCATTAAGAATTACATACTATATTTATCCTGAATGATAAACTTTTATTGCCTGGGATAATGGAACAAACCAAACAAACGAAGTTTATCTTTAATATAAAATTGACTACTATATTCCAGTTAAGTTTTTACTGTTGAGTATTAAGAGTAATATCCATCAATAATACGAGATTATTATTCCTACCTCTGGCTTCATGTGACGTCTTCATTTCACTTTCTGTTCTCTCTTCAAAGTCTTCCTTGACATCATCAGCATGCTGGTCTCTGAGAAAGATAGGGGTTTCAATATTTTGTAATAGAAGTGTTTAAAAAAATGGTTCAGCACTGCATCTCTGCAGCTGTTTTCCTTAATTTAAAAACAAGCAGTACCACTAACATGTCAGAAAGGATTTTTAGTTCTACTAAGAGGATTAATACTAATAACATCTCTAAATGTCCATTTTCCGCATTATCAATTTTCATTTACTGCTCAGAAAGGAGATTTTAAAGCTAAGAATGGTATTAAAGTTAACTATTCTGGAAAACGTAGCTATTGAGTAATTCAACTTCAAATTGGGCCATGTATTCATGAGGAATTTTACTTGCACTGTCTGGTAGGGCTACAATTTAAAGAAAGAAATGCTTTGCAAGTCCACACCATTTAATCAAGTCACTATACGCTACTCAGTTCGAGGATTTGGAATTGAGGCTGAGATTGGCCCAAGAGAACCAAACTCAACTCCAGGCAGCTTTTCTTGGCTTAATCAAGTCAAATCCACAGGCTGAACTGATTCTACCTCTTTCCGACCAGGAATGATCTAATCTAAACATGCTGAGGATGCTCTAAAATGGAATGGACCCATTACGATCTTAATTCAGAACTCTTTCCCTAAGTCAGAGACAAAAATGGCTTTAAAGGGAACCAGGTACAGGCTACTTATATTTATATTTTCTTTAAAGCTAAATTTCAGGGATTTATAATTTTTCAACCTAATCTATTCCATTCTCAGAGTTCAATAAAGCCCACTTGGCAATTTCCTGGGACTATCGGGGTATGATATCTGGCCTACACACTTTACTGCTTTGTAATACTCTGTATTTATGACGTTCTGTTGTTTCCCATGTGTTGTTACCTTTACAACAAATCCATCCTGAGTTTCTTGAAGACTCAGACCATAGTTCTACTGTTAAGTTTTAATTAAAGGGCAAATACATTTGAAACCAAATATCCCAACAAAATATAAAGGAGTTTTAGAGTCTTCATTACAAAGGCATTAATTTATTCTCCATTTGGAACGATAATAATTTAACACAACGATGCTAACACAGTAAATGTGCAATAAATAAATGTTCACTACTTCTTAGAAAGATCATTTCTAGGGACAGATGTGAAATATCACTTTAAGTCTGAGCTCCCTGGCTTAGTTCATAGTAAAAACAACTTACCACAACTGCTGAAGAATACATGCTTATTTGAGAATGGGGAAGAATCACTGCTATTAGGCAATAATAGCATTGTTTTCCAAGAGAAATCAATTAAATGACTATGGAGGCTCTCACTCCACAGAAAGTGGGGAGATGAAGGGCTAGTCAAAACAAATATAAGAAAATCACTGATAATCGGAGAAAGGACATGAGTTTAAGGGATGATAGAGAACGTTGTCTTCTCTGTAAAAACTGTGCTGAAGTTATTCTTGGTAATTCCAACATGTTAATTCACTTACTATGCTAAAATTAGCTTATGTGATCTTCTCAATCTGTTTTCTACTAAATTGGAAATAATATACTCTGAGTCCACAAATCTATCCCAGTAAGTACTGTGACCACTGAAACAAGTTGTTTGTGGATGGCTATATTAATACTTATTAGAAACAATCATACATTACAGTGATATAACTTAAAACTGCATTTCTCAGAGTCAAAGAAAATAAATTCTCAATTAGTTATTGTAGATTTCCTAAAAGCTTTAATAAATGGTTAAAAAAAAAAAAAAGACAAACTGAGACCAGAGGCTAAAATTAAGTCTCAGAATTTTCTGTATATTTCAGTTTTCATGATTGGAATTGTCCACTGATAATTACCAGTAACACTTTTGCCGTTTTAATAAAGCATATCATTCTTTTAAAGTAAGCTTTATTAAAATAAAGGTATAAGACTTAAGTACGAGGAAAGTTCTTTTGTATTCTTATGCCCAAATATAATGCCAATGACTTATTTTATGAAAAGTAAGAAAAGATCCATTTTCTAAGAGGGAACAAAAATAGAAAAGGAAAATAAGACCTCTGACCCAAAACGTTTCTTCATGCCTGGATCTGCCCTAATCCATCCCAAAAGAGAAGCAAATGGCAGCTACTGCTCTTATTATTTACGTTGCTTCATTATAGAAGCAGGGTCCATTTCCACTTTCCCCTCTTTAACTCATGATATTTCATTACACTGAACCTACATAAGCTTGGGAATACATAAACACGGATATTTATCTGTACCAAACACAATTCAAATAAGGGACTCCACAAGAAAGGTTTAGGAAATGTTTTATTTCCAATTAATACATTGATTCTGCTAATCCCTTAAAATTAAAAGTGACTAAGCCCCTTGGAGTTCTACGTGACGTTTTCTTTAGCTAGAGAGTTGGAGGGGTGGGGTGGGGTCGGGGGCAATCTGAGCAGGCTATTAGACCAGACAGTGTGAAATAGATGGATGAATAGAACCACTGAAGTGAACAGAATCCTAATCAAGCACATCCAGAAATGTGGAAGCAGTTAAGAAGAAGACAAGTTAACATTCTTAAGAATATACTATGCACCAAAGACTGGCTGAGCTCTTTACATGTCCAATATTTTATAACAATCACTAGAAGAAGGTTCTATTACTATATCCACTGAAACTTAAAGAGGTAAATCCCAAATAAGTACGGTACCAGGTCTTACTGATGTCAAAATCCATAATTAGATTAAATTATTACGTGGTTTTTATTATTTGTTTTTCCAGAATACTGTACATATTCTTGTTATATGAAGTTAAAGAGAACTTGTCTTTTTGTTCCATAATCTTATTTTCAAATTATCTTTTATTAATAAGGTCAGAAATGAAGAATCTGACTCAATATTCTTATTTGTTTTGTATTTTATTTAAAATAAAAAGTTTCCTCAACTGAGCAATCAATATTTCTCTCTCTTATAAGGTCAGGAATTTCATTGCTAATTCTGATTGAATAGGTACTGTGATGGATTTCTTTCTCTGCAAAAATGAAATCCTTGATCTAGGATTTCAACTTCCCAAGCAAAAATTTATTCTAGCTGCACAGTCTTCCAATTACAGACAAAATACGTTTATATCAGAACGTCAAAACTCTATGATAATATTATAATACATTCTGGAACAGAGTACAAGACATGCTGCTTGACAGATTTTTCAAAGGCATGACAACCAAAAATATTTTTATTTTGTATTTTAATATTACAAGTTTGCTCTACATAAAAACTCCTTTATCTTCTCCCCTTGATCAGCATTTTTCATTACCCACAATTTCATTTAGGAAGGGGGCACGGAGCTGCGTGGGCACGGAGGTAGTGAGCCACAACACGGAGAAAGCAGCACAGTGGGGGTTGCACGTATGGCCTTTGGGAGTGAACAGACCTGGTTCAGATTTCAGCTCTGCTCACTTACTAGATCTGTATGACATTTAGCAAGTTACTTAACTTCCCTAATTCTCAGCTGCATCATCCGCAAAACAAGGATAATAAATCCTTTACCTCATGGGCATTTTGAAGACAATAAAATAGAGTACAGAAAATACTAAGCACACAGCCAGATACCTAAGTAGAACGTGATAAATGGCAGCTATTACTGCTTAAAGATTACTTACATTTTAGGATAAAATTAATCTGACACCTATTTTCTTTAAGTAATTTGTTTTCTTCAAGTTTTAAAACAGCTTTGAGAGTAATGGTTACGAGCCAGATTGCAGCCACACTTCCTGGGTCGTAATCCAGGTCTGCTACTTACTAGCGTGTAACCTGTAACCAAGAGGGGTTCTTTGTTCATAGGACGAGGATGCAGTAAGAGCACCTACCCGACATAAGGTCTTGTAAGGATTAAACGAGCTAATGTACGTAAAAACATCTAGAAAGTGCTTGAAACAGAGCAATTTCTCTTGGGATTTTTGAATTTTCAAGAACCAATTTATTCCAACATTTCTTTAGCTTGAATTGAAATCTAATCACAGCTAAAATCTTACTCAAGAATACTCTAGGCTTTTAATTAAGACAGCGGAATCCACTCAAATGGAAAAATGTACTCTTTATGAGTCAGCATTCTCTTTGTCTCTGTAATTGTGTGTCATGCTTTAGATGTCTTACTATCTTCCTCTCATTATGCTTTGTGGTAAATATTAACCAAACAAACATTAGAAGAGTAAATACATAGTAACAGGATGGCATTTGAATGCAAACAGCTATATTTCTTCAAGTTTGTTTACTTTTCATTTAAAAACAATCCCCAGCCAATTATGTTTCAATCAGTCCCTGTTTGTTAAAACCAATATTGAAAAAATACGAAACAATAAATTACTTTGCTTCAGTTCACGGATTTCAGCTGCCTCTCTAAATCCAGCACGAATTTGGCTTGGCTCAGATCTTAAAATAACCCCATCCTTCTCTTTCCAGAATCTAATCGTCCCCCTCTTAATTGCGGGGGATATGTTCCAAGACCCCCAGTGGATGCCTGAAACCACGGACAGTACCGAATCCTATACAGATTATGTTTTTTCCTATACATACACACCTATGATAAGGTTTAATTTATAAATTAGGCACAGTAAGAGAGTAACAACACCTTCTCTTCGGCATATCCAAACTGCCAGCATCACTACTCTTGCACTTTGGGGTCACTGTTACGTAAAATAAGGGTTACTTGAACACAAGCACTGGGATATCATGACAGTCGATCTGATAACCGACAGGGCTAAGTGACTAACTGTGGGTGGCCTATACAGCAGCATGGATATGCGGGACAAAGGAATGATTCATGTCCCGGGGGTGTGGAGTGGGACAATGCAAGGTTTCATCACGCTACTCAGAACAGCAAGCAATTTAAAACTTATAAATCGTTTATTTCTGAGAGTTCCCATTTAATATTTTTGGACCGCAGTTGACCATGGGTAACTGAAACTGCGGAAAGTGAAACTATGGATAAGGGGGGACTACTGTATCTTATTCTAGCCTAACAAGGGCTTTGTTTGAGCTCAAAAGTACCTGTACTCCCCAGCAACAAGTGGGGACACAGTGAATGGAGTGAAAGCCATAAAAAAATGTAGGGTTTTCTGTTTTGGACTCTTTACATGTCCCCAGCATTTTTTTTTTTTTTTAACTTCTGGGCTGAGGTCAATCACAGGTAAAAAATCAGAGAATGAGAATCTCAGGGTTCTATGTTAGAGGAACTCTGTAAAAGAGTACTTGAAGTGTCTCCCAAACACCTCCCACAAATGAAGAGGAGACTGTGCTTAACAGCTTCAGGACAAGGAGGTCACCATCTTCACAGGGATTCAGAAAAGATGGCAAATAAAACCAGTAGGATTAAAACTTTTATGTCTATGGTTAACATTCAAACCAAGAGTTTTTAAAATTAAATTTCTTTTGAGATGACACATTAGCAATAGTTTTAATAGTGTTTTCATAAACATGGCCCAGCAGAGGTAAACATGGTTTACTGTTTATCTAATGACTAAAAATAAAACATCTTGATTAATAAGCCTATTAAATTATAGTTTAGCATAAGGAACATATGTTAGTGAAGAAAAGGAATATAATGAATAAATACAGCAGATATTATCAAGATGCCGAAGAAAAACCCCCCAGAAACACTAATTCAGCAATTAATTAACCAATCCTCCTATAAAATGAAAACCCTAACCAAGACAGTGAGATCTGGGAAATAAAGACCATGTATCTTCAGAAGAGTGAGACGGCATTACTTTCATGTTCTCGTAGAAAAGAGAACAGATGTCACCGCTTTCCTACTATTTATAACAGAGTCTCCTGAGTCAGGAATCAGGGCTATTCCAGGAGACAGAATAAGACCCTGTTTCAATACTGTTCCAACAACTTCACAGGCACACAACAACATAGTCATCTCTTCCTTACGCCGTGGTGTCACAGCGGTTGGCAGCAGAGCCGTGAGTGTTTTAACTAACACGGAGCTTCTCTCTGGGGCACACAAACAAATGCACAGATTTGACTCAGATTCCCAAGAGCTAGAACATTTTCAAACTTCCACAGCTCCTCATCCACATCTGGCAGCCCATCGACAAACAGGGAGAAGATGCTTTACGACAGCCAGGGAAGAAGGCCCAGTCACTGGAATGACTTTCTCCAACGTCAACACCAAGCCCTCAGGCCCAGAAAACCTTAGGAGGCAAAACAGAGTTCCTGAAGATGCCTAACTAGCTTCTGTGTTCTTTCAGAACTTCTGGCTCTAAATTAATTTTATTCTTCTTGAGTTGTAGTTTTGCAAAGTAAATCGATGTACACGTGCCTATGGTTTCATACTTGACGTTAGCTTGTTTCCCCAGCTGTTTAATAGGGCCCTCCTCACGGGTACAGAGTGGTTCTTGGTGTGCCGGGCAAATCTGATTCATCCTAAAAACATAAATCAGATTGACAGCTGCAATTCCTACAACTGCTCTATGTAATTCTCAGAGTAGAAACACTGGTCCTACAACTTGAAAAGCCATTTTAATGGCCTATAATGAACTGAACGGACTGATCTTTTTTCACTGGATTTAGGTTAGCAATGGGCATTTGCCTTGCAAGGTAATACAAGCATTTAGCAGGTATTTAAAAAATGCTTTATTGTGTTTCTGTGGTTATGTCTAAGCAAGCTTAAACAACATGGGAGCTTAAAATATTAAGCGATTTTTAATAGACACAGCACCCAATTTAGAAACTCAATTACAAGCAGCTGTAGAATAGATTTCACAAGGATAAGAACGTGGGATAGATGCCCACGTTCTCCAATTGGTAATACGTTGTAAATTATGACTCCAGAGAAGGGTCTTTATATTCAGCAATGATTCTCAAAGCCTGGTTTGTAGATCACTTCATCCATCACCTGGGGGTGCTGGTTAAAAATGAACTGGGATGCACCTTACACTTCCTGAAGCAGTATTTCTGGAGAGCGTACCTCAAAAGCATGCATTTTAACAAGCATCTGATGATTCCAATGCAAAACGAAGTTTGAGACGCGTAGGTTTTATTAAGATATACAGAAAAATATACCCATTCTTTTACTTAATTGTAGACAATAGAGACTTAAGGTTACCAGTCCCCAGGAAAAGCTTCTCCACTGGTTGGTAGAGCTCCTGCCTCACCATCCTGCTGTCAAGAGTGCTGTGAGGGCAGAGACAATCTGCACTCTCCCAAGAGAGGAGAACATCTCCTCCCTGAAAGTACCAGGCACAACACAGACACTCCCTACATATCTGATGAATGAATGGATAATGGGAAAGGACTGCACATTCTCATTCCTATCTAAACACGGATTGGGAATTCACTCATAACCTGACCATCCATTTGACAAGTTGCTGTAGGAAACGAGATCCAAATATTCAGCACACCTACAAAAGGTGGAGCCATCTGAACATGGGGCAGAGCTTCCCAGCTAGCAGGCCCTGTATCATATCCTCGGGTACCAGTGCTCTGAGATCCCGTTCCCTGTAGCCCTCCCAGGAACCAGTGCCCCTGTCTGGTCACCCGGAGGCAGCCCCATCCACTCCCTGGTGGGCCATATAAACGTTGGCATTTCTGTGGTATCGTTTTCTACGTGAGGTAGGAAGTTAAAGACAACAGTTTGGGAAGCCCTGCCCTAATTTACAAAAGAGTGCTGGTATGGATTGGGGGGATTTATCTCATCCTTTAATAATCATCCCTTAGATATCTGGTGTGGGGATCTTACAAAGTTGAGAATGGAGGTGTTTTAGCGGAACAAAAAGGAGGTTATATAGCTGTCGCCTCTTAGGTTATATAACTGATGTGTCTCCTTTGAAGGCTGGAGGATGATTCAAGATCATCTGGCATCCTCACTGTGTGTCAGGTGTGTGCTCAGTGCTCAAGTGTCTCAGAGAATCAGAGGAGATGTGGCCTCTGCCCTTAGGGAGCTGATCAACCAGCAAGGTACTCAGACCCGGAGAAATATTCATACAAAACTGTCAATTGCATTGGGATGTGTGATATGAAAGCACGTAATGAGAAACTTGATCCACAGTCTGGAGGATCAGATAAAGCTTCCCTGAGGAAATGACAGTCAACCTGAAGCCCGTGAAATGAGAGACCAGCTAGGAGATGGGAGGGATGGAGGCTGAAGGCAGAGAGGAAAGGATGGTTGAGGACCAGGTGGTTGAACCATTAAGTTTAAAAATGCACCAGGTGGAGAGAAAGCTGGCGAGTCAGGCAGGGTCCCAATAACACAGGACTTTATAGGCCATGTTCAGAACTAGGGTCTTAAAGACAAGAGTAATGGGAAGTCACTGAAAGTTTTAAGCAGGGAGATTTACTACCAAATGAATTTTTTTTTTTTTGGTGGGTAGGGGGGAGGGGTGAGGAAGATTGGCCCTGAGCCAACATTTGTCACCAATCTTTCTCTTTTTGCTTGAGGAATATTGTCCCTGAGCTAACCTCTATGCCAATCTTCCTCTATTTTGTATGTGGGACACTGCCACAGCATGTCTTGATGAGCAGTGTGTAGGTCCGTGCCCGGGATCTGAACCCGCAAACCCTGCGCTGCCGAAGCGGAGCATGTGAACTTAACCACACCACCACCAGGCTAGCCCCCTAAATGAATTTTTCAAATGCAAACTCTTAGACTCTAGTCCAGAAGATGCTGGTGGGCTGGCTAGGCCCCCAAATCTGAATTTTAAAGAGGTCCTAGGGAACCTGATGAGAAGCTCAGTTTGGGAACTACTGCT